>NW_027252274.1:318572-637144 GCF_044704955.1 Pristiophorus japonicus
CTCAGATACACACTGGTCCTGGGGATAGACTGGGGAAAAAGGTCAGAGAATGTCCCATAGACTCAGATACACACTGGTCCTGGGGATAGACTCGGCAGAAAGGTCAGAGAGAAACCCATTGACTCAGATACACACTGGTCCTGGGGATAGACTAGGGAGAAAGGTCAGAGAGTGTCCCATTGACTCAGATACACACTGGCCCTGGGGATAGAATGGGGAGAAAGGTCAGAGAGAGCCCCATTGACTCAGATACAAACTGGTCCTGGGGATAGACTGGGGAGAAAAGTCAGAGAGAGTCCCATTGACTCAGATACACACTGGTCCTGGGGATAGACTGGGGAGAAAGGTCAGAGAGAGTCCCATTGACTCAGATAAACACTGGTCCTGCGGATAGACTGGGGAGAAAGGTCAGAGAGTGTCCCATTGACTCAGATACACACTGGTCCTGGGGATGGACTGGGGAGAAATGTCAGAAAGAGTCCCATTGACTCAGATGCACACTGGTCCTGGGGATAGACTGGGAAGAAATGTCAGAGTGTGTCCCATTGATTCAGATACACACTGGTCCTGGGGAAAGACTGATTAGAAAGGTCAGAGAGAGTCCCATTGACTCAGATAGACACTGGTCCTGGGGATAGACTGGGGAGAAAGGTCAGAGAGAGTCCCATTGACTCAGATACACACTGGTCCTGGGGATAAACTGGGGAGAAAGGTCAGAGAGTCCCATTGACTCAGATAAACATTGGTCCTGGGGATAGACCGGGGAGAAAGGTCAGAGAGTGTCCCATTGACTCAGATACACACTGGTCCTGGGGATAGACTGGGGAAAAAGGTCAGAGAATGTCCAATTGACTCAGATACACACAGGTCCTGGGGATCGACTGGGTAGAAAGATCAGAGTGAGTCCCATTGACTCAGATACACAATGATCCTGGGGATAGACTGGGGAGCAAGTTCAGAGAGAGTCCCATTGACTCAGATAAACATTGGTCCCGGGGATAGACTGGGGAGAAAGGTCAGAGAGTGTCCAATTGACTCAGATACACACAGGTCCTGGGGATCGACTGGGTAGAAAGATCATAGAGAGTCCCATTGACTCATATACACACTGGTCCTGGGGATAGACTGGGGAGAAAGGTCAGAGAGTGTCCCATTGACTCAGATACAAACTGGTCCTGGGGATAGACTGGGGAGAAAGGTCAGAGAGAGTTCCTTTGACTCAGATACACAATGGTCCTGGGGATAGACTGGGGAGCAAGTTCAGAGAGAGTCCCATTGACTCAGATACACACTGGTCCTGGGGATAAACTGGGGAGAAAGGTCAGAGAGTCCCATTGACTCAGATAAACATTGGTCCTGGGGATAGACTGGGGAGAAAGGTCAGAGTGAGTCCCATTGACTCAGATACACAATGGTCCTGGGGATAGACTGGGGAGCAAGTTCAGAGAGAGTCCCATTGACTCAGATAAACATTGGTCCCGGGGATAGACTGGGGAGAAAGTTCAGAGAGTGTCCAATTGACTCAGATACACACAGGTCCTGGGGATCGACTGGGTAGAAAGATCATAGAGAGTCCCATTGACTCATATACACACTGGTCCTGGGGATAGACTGGGGAGAAAGGTCAGAGAGTGTCCCATTGACTCAGATACAAACTGGTCCTGGGGATAGACTGGGGAGAAAGGTCAGAGAGAGTTCCTTTGACTCAGATACACGCTGCTCCTGGGTTTAGACTGGGGAGAAAGATCAGAGAGTGTCCCATTGACTCAGATAAACACTGGTCCTGGGGGATTGGGGAGAAAGGTCAGAGAGAGTCCCATTGACTCAGATACACACTGGTCCTGGGGATAGACTGGGGAGAAAGGTCAGAGAGTGTCCCATTGACTCAGATACACACTGGTCCTGGGGATAGAATGGGGAGAAAGGTCAGAGAGAGCCCCATTGACTCAGATAAACACTGGTCCTGGGGATAGACTGGGGAGAAAAGTCAGAGAGAGTCCCATTGACTCAGATACATACTGGTCCTGGGGATAGACTGGGGAGAAAGGTCAGAGAGAGTCCCATTGACTCAGATAAACACTGGTCCAGGGGATAGACTGTGGAGTAAGGTCAGAGAGTGTCCCATTGACTCAGATACACACTGGTCCTGGGGATGGACTGGGGAGAAATGTCAGAAAGAGTCCCATTGACTCAGATGCACACTGGTCCTGGGGATAGACTAGGGAGAAAGGTCAGAGAGTGTCCCATTGACTCAGATACACACTGGTCCTGGGGATAGAATGGGGAGAAAGGTCAGAGAGAGCCCCATTGACTCAGATACAAACTGGTCCTGGGGATAGACTGGGGAGAAAAGTCAGAGAGAGTCCCATTGACTCAGATACACACTGGTCCTAGGGATAGACTGGTGAGAAAGGTCAGAGAGAGTCCCATTGACTCAGATAAACACTGGTCCTGCGGATAGACTGGGGAGAAAGGTCAGAGAGTGTCCCATTGACTCAGATACACACTGGTCCTGGGGATGGACTGGGGAGAAATGTCAGAAAGAGTCCCATTGACTCAGATGCACACTGGTCCTGGGGATAGACTGGGAAGAAATGTCAGAGTGTGTCCCATTGATTCAGATACACACTGGTCCTGGGGAAAGACTGATTAGAAAGGTCAGAGAGAGTCCCATTGACTCAGATAGACACTGGTCCTGGGGATAGACTGGGGAGAAATGTCAGAGAGTGTCCCATTGACTCAGATACACACTGGACCTGGGGATAGACTGTGTAGAAAGGTCAGAGAGAGTCCCATTGACTCAGATACACACTGGTCCTGGGGGACTGGGGAGAAATGTCAGAGAGAGTCCTATTGTCTCAGATACACACTGGTGCTGGGGATAGTCTGGGGAGAAAGGTCAGAGAGAGTCCCATTGACTCAGATGCACACTGGTACTGGGTGTCTGGGGAGAAAGGTCAGAGAGAGTCCCATTGACTCAGATACACACTGGTCCTGGGGATAAACTGGGGAGAAAGGTCAGAGAGTCTCATTGACTCAGATAAACATTGGTCCTGGGGATAGACCGGGGAGAAAGGTCAGAGAGTGTCCCATTGACTCAGATACACACTGGTCCTGGGGATAGACTGGGGAAAAAGGTCAGAGAATGTCCCATAGACTCAGATACACACTGGTCCTGGGGATAGACTAGGCAGAAAGGTCAGAGAGAGTCCCATTGACTCAGATAAACACTGGTCCTGGGGATAGAGTGGGGAGAAAGGTCAGAGTGAGTCCCATTGACTCAGATCCACAATGGTCCTGGGGATCGACTGGGGAGCAAGTTCAGAGAAAGTCCCATTGACTCAGATAAACATTGGTCCCGGGGATAGACTGGGGAGAAAGGTCAGAGAGTGTCCAATTGACTCAGATACACACAGGTCCTGGGGATCGACTGGGTAGAAAGATCATAGAGAGTCCCATTGACTCATATACACACTGGTCCTGGGGATAGACTGGGGAGAAAGGTCTGAGAGTGTCCCATTGACTCAGATACAAACTGGTCCTGGGGATAGACTGGGGAGAAAGGTCAGAGAGAGTTCCTTTGACTCAGATACACGCTGCTCCTGGGGTTAGACTGGGGAGAAAGATCAGAGAGTGTCCCATTGACTCAGATAAACACTGGTCCTGGGGGATTGGGGAGAAAGGTCAGAGAGAGTCCCATTGACTCAGATACACACTGGTCCTGGGGATAGACTGGGGAGAAAGGTCAGAGAGTGTCCCATTGACTCAGATACACACTGGTCCTGGGGATAGAATGGGGAGAAAGGTCAGAGAGAGCCCCATTGAATCAGATAAACACTGGTCCTGGGGATAGACTGGGGAGAAATGTCAGAGAGAGTCCCATTGACTCAGATACACACTGGTCCTGGGGATGGACTGGGGAGAAATTTCAGAAAGAGTCCCATTGACTCAGATGCACACTGGTCCTGGGGATAGACTGGGAAGAAATGTCAGAGTGTGTCCCATTGATTCAGATACACACTGGTCCTGGGGAAAGACTGATTAGAAAGGTCAGAGAGAGTCCCTTTGACTCAGATAGACACTGGTCCTGGGGATAGACTGGGGAGAAATGTCAGAGAGTGTCCCATTGACTCAGATACACACTGGTCCAGGGGATAGACTGTGGAGAAAGGTCAGAGAGTGTCCCATTGACTCAGATACACACTGGTCCTGGGGATGGACTGGGGAGAAATGTCAGAAAGAGTCCCATTGACTCAGATGCACATTGGTCCTGGGGATAGAATGGGGAGAAAGGTCAGAGAGAGTCCCATTGACTCAGAAAAACACTGGTCCTGGGGATAGACTTGGGAGAAATGTCAGAATGTGTCCCTTTGACTCAGATACACACTGGTCCTGGGGAAAGACTGGGGAGAAAGGTCAGAGAGTCCCATTGACTCAGATACACACTGGTCCTGGGAATAGACTGGAGAGAAATGTCAGAGAGTGTCCCATTGACTCAGATACACACTGGACCTGGGGATAGACTGGGGAGAAAGGTCAGAGAGAGTCCCATTGACTCAGATACACACTGGTCCTGGGGGACTTGGGAGAAAGGTCAGAGAGAGTCCCATTGTCTCAGATACGCACTGGTGCTGGGGATAGTCTGGGGAGAAAGGTCAGAGAGAGTCCCATTGACTCAGATACACACTGGTCCTGGGGGACTGGGGAGAAAGGTCAGAGAGAGTCCCATTGTCTCAGATACACACTGGTCCTGGGGATAGACTGGGGAGAAAGGTCAGAGAGTCCTGTTGACTCAGATACACACTGGTCCTGGGGATAGACTGAGGAAAAAGGTCAGAGAGAGTCCTATTGACTCAGATACACACTGGTCCTGGGTGTCTGGGGAGAAAGGTCAGAGAGAGTCCCATCGACTCAGATACACACTGGTCCTGGGGATAAACTGGGGAGAAAGGTCAGAGAGTCCCATTGACTCAGATACACATTGGTCCTGGGGATAGACTGGGGAGAATGGTCAGAGAGTCCCATTGACTCAGATACAAACTGGTCCTGGGGATAGACTGGGGAGAAAGGTCAGAGAGAGTCCCATTGACTCAGATACACACTGGTCCTGGGGATAGACTGGGGAGTAAGGTCAGAGAGAGTTCCATTGACTCAGATACACACTGGTCTTGGGGATAGACTGGGGAGAAAGGTCAGAGAGAGTCCCATTGACAGATACACACTGGCCCTGGGGATACACTGGGGAGAAAGGTCAGAGAGAGTCCCATTGACTCAGATACACACTGGTCCTGGGCATAGACTGGGGAGAAAGGTCAGGGAGAGTCCCATTGACTCAGATAAACACTGGTCCTGGGGAAAGACTGATTAGAAAGGTCAGAGAGAGTCCCTTTGACTCAGATAGACACTGGTCCTGGGGATAGACTGGGGAGAAATGTCAGAGAGTGTCCCATTGACTCAGATACACACTGGTCCAGGGGATAGACTGTGGAGAAAGGTCAGAGAGTGTCCCATTGACTCAGATACACACTGGTCCTGGGGATGGACTGGGGAGAAATGTCAGAAAGAGTCCCATTGACTCAGATGCATACTGGTCCTGGGGATAGAATGGGGAGAAAGGTCAGAGAGAGTCCCATTGACTCAGAAAAACACTGGTCCTGGGGATAGACTTGGGAGAAATGTCAGAGTGTGTCCCTTTGACTCAGATACACACTGGTCCTGGGGAAAGACTGGGGAGAAAGGTCAGAGAGTCCCATTGACTCAGATACACACTGGTCCTGGGAATAGACTGGAGAGAAATGTCAGAGAGTGTCCCATTGACTCAGATACACACTGGACCTGAGGATAGACTGGGGAGAAAGGTCAGAGAGAGTCCCATTGTCTCAGATACACACTGGTGCTGGGGATAGTCTGGGGAGAAAGGTCAGAGAGAGTCCCATTGACTCAGATACACACTGGTCCTGGGGGACTGGGGAGAAAGGTCAGAGAGAGTCTCATTGTCTCAGATACACACTGGTCCTGGGGATAGACTGGGGAGAAAGGTCAGAGAGTCCTGTTGACTCAGATACACACTGGTCCTGGGGATAGACTGAGGAAAAAGGTCAGAGAGAGTCCTATTGACTCAGATACACACTGGTCCTGGGTGTCTGGGGAGAAAGGTCAGAGAGAGTCCCATCGACTCAGATACACACTGGTCCTGGGGATAAACTGGGGAGAAAGGTCAGAGAGTCCCATTGACTCAGATACACATTGGTCCTGGGGATAGACTGGGGAGAATGGTCAGAGAGTCCCATTGACTCAGATACAAACTGGTCCTGGGGATAGACTGGGGAGAAAGGTCAGAGAGAGTCCCATTGACTCAGATACACACTGGTCCTGGGGATAGACTGGAGAGTAAGGTCAGAGAGAGTTCCATTGACTCAGATACACACTGGTCTTGGGGATAGACTGGGGAGAAAGGTCAGAGAGAGTCCCATTGACAGATACACACTGGCCCTGGGGATACACTGGGGAGAAAGGTCAGAGAGAGTCCCATTGACTCAGATACACACTGGTCCTGGGCATAGACTGGGGAGAAAGGTCAGGGAGAGTCCCATTGACTCAGATAAACACTGGTCCTGGGGATAGACTGGGGAGAAAGGTCAGAGAGAGTCCCATTGACTCAGATGCACACTGGTCCTGGGGATAGACTGGGGAGAAAGATCAGAGAGCGTCCCATTGACTCAGATAAACACTGGTCCTGGGGATAGACTGGGGAGAAAGGTCAGAGAGTGTTCTATTGACTCAGATACACACTGGTCCTGGGGATAGACTGGGGAGAAAGGTCAGAGAGTGTCCCATTGACTCAGATACACACTGGTCCTGGGGATAGACTGGGGAGAATGGTCAGAGAGTGTCCCATTGACTCAGATACACACTGGTCCTGGGAATGGACTGGGGAGAAAGGTCAGAGAGAGTCCCATTGACTCAGGTACACACTGGTCGTGGGGATCGACTTTGGAGAAAGGTCAGAGAGAGTCCCTTGACTCAGATAAACACTGGTCCTGGGGATAGACTGGGGAGAAAGGTCAGAGAGAGTCCCATTGACTCAGATACACACTGGTCCTGGGGATAGACTGGGGAGAATGCTCAGAGAGAGTCCCATTGACTCAGATAAACATTGGTCCTAGGGATAGACTGGGGAGAAATGTCAGAGAGTGTCCCATTGACTCAGATACACACTGGACCTGGGGATAGACTGGGGAGAAAGGTCAGAGAGAGTCCCATTGACTCAGATACACACTGGTCCTGGGGGACTTGGGAGAAAGGTCAGAGAGAGTCCCATTGTCTCAGATACACACTGGTGCTGGGGAGAGTCTGGGGAGAAAGGTCAGAGAGAGTCCCATTGACTCAGATACACACTGGTCCTGGGGGACTGGGGAGAAAGGTCAGAGAGAGTCCCATTGTCTCAGATACACACTGCTCCTGGGGATAGACTGGGGAGAAAGGTCAGAGAGTCCTGTTGACTCAGATACACACTGGTCCTGGGGATAGACTGAGGAAAAAGGTCAGAGAGAGTCCTATTGACTCAGATACACACTGGTCCTGGGTGTCTGGGGAGAAAGGTCAGAGAGAGTCCCATCGACTCAGATACACACTGGTCCTGGGGATAAACTGGGGAGAAAGGTCAGAGAGTCCCATTGACTTAGATACACATTGGTCCTGGGGATAGACTGGGGAGAAAGGTCAGAGAGTCCCATTGACTCAGATACAAACTGGTCCTGGGGATAGACTGGGGAGAAAGGTCAGAGAGAGTCCCATTGACTCAGATACACACTGGTCCTGGGGATAGACTGGGGAGTAAGGTCAGAGAGAGTCCCAGTGACTTAGATACACACTGGTCCTGGGGATAGACTGGGGAGAAAGGTCAGAGAGAGTCCCATTGACAGATACACACTGGTCCTGGGGATACACTGGGGAGAAAGGTCAGAGAGAGTCCCATTGACTCAGATACAAACTGGTCCTGGGGTTAAACTGGGGAGAAAGGTCAGAGTGTCCCATTGACTCAGATACACACTGGTCCTGGGGATAGACCGGGGAGAAAGGTCAGAGAGAGTCCCATTGACTCAGATACAAACTGGTCCTGGGGATCTGGGGAGAAAGGTCAGAGAGAGTCCCATTGACTCAGATAAACACTGGTCCTGGGGTTAGACTGGGGAGAAAGGTCAGAGAGAGTCCCATTGACTCAGATAAACACTGGTCCTGGGGGGAGACTGGGGAGAAAGGTCAGAGAGAGTCCCATTGACTCAGATACACACTGGTCCTGGGCATAGACTGGGGAGAAAGGTCAGGGAGAGTCCCATTGACTCAGATAAACACTGGTCCTGGGGATAGACTGGGGAGAAAGGTCAGAGAGAGTCCCATTGACTCAGATACACACTGCTCCTGGGGATAGACTGGGGAGAAAGGTCAGAGAGTCCTGTTGACTCAGATACACACTGGTCCTGGGGATAGACTGAGGAAAAAGGTCAGAGAGAGTCCTATTGACTCAGATACACACTGGTCCTGGGTGTCTGGGGAGAAAGGTCAGAGAGAGTCCCATCGACTCAGATACACACTGGTCCTGGGGATAAACTGGGGAGAAAGGTCAGAGAGTCCCATTGACTCAGATACACATTGGTCCTGGGGATAGACTGGGGAGAAAGGTCAGAGAGTCCCATTGACTCAGATACAAACTGGTCCTGGGGATAGACTGGGGAGAAAGGTCAGAGAGAGTCCCATTGACTCAGATACACACTGGTCCTGGGGATAGACTGGGGAGTAAGGTCAGAGAGAGTCCCATTGACTTAGATACACACTGGTCCTGGGGATAGACTGGGGAGAAAGGTCAGAGAGAGTCCCATTGACAGATACACACTGGTCCTGGGGATACACTGGGGAGAAAGGTCAGAGAGAGTCCCATTGACTCAGATACAAACTGGTCCTGGGGTTAAACTGGGGAGAAAGGTCAGAGAGTGTCCCATTGACTCAGATACACACTGGTCCTGGGGATAGACCGGGGAGAAAGGTCAGAGAGAGTCCCATTGACTCAGATACACACTGGTCCTGGGGATCTGGGGAGAAAGGTCAGAGAGAGTCCCATTGACTCAGATAAACACTGGTCCTGGGGTTAGACTGGGGAGAAAGGTCAGAGAGAGTCCCATTCACTCAGATAAACACTGGTCCTGGGGGGAGACTGGGGAGAAAGGTCAGAGAGAGTCCCATTGACACAGATACACACTGGTCCTGGGCATAGACTGGGGAGAAAGGTCAGGGAGAGTCCCATTGACTCAGATAAACACTGGTCCTGGGGATAGACTGGGGAGAAAGGTCAGAGAGATTCCCATTGACTCAGATACACACTGGTCCTGGGGATAGACTGGGGAGAAAGATCAGAGAGCGTCCCATTGACTCAGATAAACACTGGTCCTGGGGATAGACTGGGGAGAAAGGTCAGAGAGTGTTCTATTGACTCAGATACACACTGGTCCTGGGGATAGACTGGGGAGAAAGGTCAGAGAGTGTCCCATTGACTCAGATACACACTGGTCCTGGGGATAGACTGGGGAGAATGGTCAGAGAGTGTCCCATTGACTCAGATACACACTGGTCCTGGGAATGGACTGGGGAGAAAGGTCAGAGAGAGTCCCATTGACTCAGGTACACACTGGTCGTGGGGATCGACTTTGGAGAAAGGTCAGAGAGAGTCCCTTGACTCAGATAAACACTGGTCCTGGGGATAGACTGGGGAGAAAGGTCAGAGAGAGTCCCATTGACTCAGATACACACTGGTCCTGGGGATAGACTGGGGAGAATGCTCAGAGAGAGTCCCATTGACTCAGATAAACATTGGTCCTAGGGATAGACTGGGGAGAAATGTCAGAGAGTGTCCCATTGACTCAGATACACACTGGACCTGGGGATAGACTGGGGAGAAAGGTCAGAGAGAGTCCCATTGACTCAGATACACACTGGTCCTGGGGGACTTGGGAGAAAGGTCAGAGAGAGTCCCATTGTCTCAGATACACACTGGTGCTGGGGAGAGTCTGGGGAGAAAGGTCAGAGAGAGTCCCATTGACTCAGATACACACTGGTCCTGGGGGACTGGGGAGAAAGGTCAGAGAGAGTCCCATTGTCTCAGATACACACTGCTCCTGGGGATAGACTGGGGAGAAAGGTCAGAGAGTCCTGTTGACTCAGATACACACTGGTCCTGGGGATAGACTGAGGAAAAAGGTCAGAGAGAGTCCTATTGACTCAGATACACACTGGTCCTGGGTGTCTGGGGAGAAAGGTCAGAGAGAGTCCCATCGACTCAGATACACACTGGTCCTGGGGATAAACTGGGGAGAAAGGTCAGAGAGTCCCATTGACTCAGATACACATTGGTCCTGGGGATAGACTGGGGAGAAAGGTCAGAGAGTCCCATTGACTCAGATACAAACTGGTCCTGGGGATAGACTGGGGAGAAAGGTCAGAGAGAGTCCCATTGACTCAGATACACACTGGTCCTGGGGATAGACTGGGGAGTAAGGTCAGAGAGAGTCCCAGTGACTTAGATACACACTGGTCCTGGGGATAGACTGGGGAGAAAGGTCAGAGAGTGTCCCATTGACTCAGATACACACTGGTCCTGGGAATGGACTGGGGAGAAAGGTCAGAGAGAGTCCCATTGACTCAGGTACACACTGGTCGTGGGGATCGACTTTGGAGAAAGGTCAGAGAGAGTCCCTTGACTCAGATAAACACTGGTCCTGGGGATAGACTGGGGAGAAAGGTCAGAGAGAGTCCCATTGACTCAGATACACACTGGTCCTGGGGATAGACTGGGGAGAATGCTCAGAGAGAGTCCCATTGACTCAGATAAACATTGGTCCTAGGGATAGACTGGGGAGAAATGTCAGAGAGTGTCCCATTGACTCAGATACACACTGGACCTGGGGATAGACTGGGGAGAAAGGTCAGAGAGAGTCCCATTGACTCAGATACACACTGGTCCTGGGGGACTTGGGAGAAAGGTCAGAGAGAGTCCCATTGTCTCAGATACACACTGGTGCTGGGGAGAGTCTGGGGAGAAAGGTCAGAGAGAGTCCCATTGACTCAGATACACACTGGTCCTGGGGGACTGGGGAGAAAGGTCAGAGAGAGTCCCATTGTCTCAGATACACACTGCTCCTGGGGATAGACTGGGGAGAAAGGTCAGAGAGTCCTGTTGACTCAGATACACACTGGTCCTGGGGATAGACTGAGGAAAAAGGTCAGAGAGAGTCCTATTGACTCAGATACACACTGGTCCTGGGTGTCTGGGGAGAAAGGTCAGAGAGAGTCCCATCGACTCAGATACACACTGGTCCTGGGGATAAACTGGGGAGAAAGGTCAGAGAGTCCCATTGACTCAGATACACATTGGTCCTGGGGATAGACTGGGGAGAAAGGTCAGAGAGTCCCATTGACTCAGATACAAACTGGTCCTGGGGATAGACTGGGGAGAAAGGTCAGAGAGAGTCCCATTGACTCAGATACACACTGGTCCTGGGGATAGACTGGGGAGTAAGGTCAGAGAGAGTCCCAGTGACTTAGATACACACTGGTCCTGGGGATAGACTGGGGAGAAAGGTCAGAGAGAGTCCCATTGACAGATACACACTGGTCCTGGGGATACACTGGGGAGAAAGGTCAGAGAGAGTCCCATTGACTCAGATACAAACTGGTCCTGGGGTTAAACTGGGGAGAAAGGTCAGAGTGTCCCATTGACTCAGATACACACTGGTCCTGGGGATAGACCGGGGAGAAAGGTCAGAGAGAGTCCCATTGACTCAGATACAAACTGGTCCTGGGGATCTGGGGAGAAAGGTCAGAGAGAGTCCCATTGACTCAGAAAAACACTGGTCCTGGGGTTAGACTGGGGAGAAAGGTCAGAGAGAGTCCCATTGACTCAGATAAACACTGGTCCTGGGGGGAGACTGGGGAGAAAGGTCAGAGAGAGTCCCATTGACTCAGATACACACTGGTCCTGGGCATAGACTGGGGAGAAAGGTCAGGGAGAGTCCCATTGACTCAGATAAACACTGGTCCTGGGGATAGACTGGGGAGAAAGGTCAGAGAGAGTCCCATTGACTCAGATACACACTGCTCCTGGGGATAGACTGGGGAGAAAGGTCAGAGAGTCCTGTTGACTCAGATACACACTGGTCCTGGGGATAGACTGAGGAAAAAGGTCAGAGAGAGTCCTATTGACTCAGATACACACTGGTCCTGGGTGTCTGGGGAGAAAGGTCAGAGAGAGTCCCATCGACTCAGATACACACTGGTCCTGGGGATAAACTGGGGAGAAAGGTCAGAGAGTCCCATTGACTCAGATACACATTGGTCCTGGGGATAGACTGGGGAGAAAGGTCAGAGAGTCCCATTGACTCAGATACAAACTGGTCCTGGGGATAGACTGGGGAGAAAGGTCAGAGAGAGTCCCATTGACTCAGATACACACTGGTCCTGGGGATAGACTGGGGAGTAAGGTCAGAGAGAGTCCCATTGACTTAGATACACACTGGTCCTGGGGATAGACTGGGGAGAAAGGTCAGAGAGAGTCCCATTGACAGATACACACTGGTCCTGGGGATACACTGGGGAGAAAGGTCAGAGAGAGTCCCATTGACTCAGATACAAACTGGTCCTGGGGTTAAACTGGGGAGAAAGGTCAGAGAGTGTCCCATTGACTCAGATACACACTGGTCCTGGGGATAGACCGGGGAGAAAGGTCAGAGAGAGTCCCATTGACTCAGATACACACTGGTCCTGGGGATCTGGGGAGAAAGGTCAGAGAGAGTCCCATTGACTCAGATAAACACTGGTCCTGGGGTTAGACTGGGGAGAAAGGTCAGAGAGAGTCCCATTCACTCAGATAAACACTGGTCCTGGGGGGAGACTGGGGAGAAAGGTCAGAGAGAGTCCCATTGACTCAGATACACACTGGTCCTGGGCATAGACTGGGGAGAAAGGTCAGGGAGAGTCCCATTGACTCAGATAAACACTGGTCCTGGGGATAGACTGGGGAGAAAGGTCAGAGAGATTCCCATTGACTCAGATACACACTGGTCCTGGGGATAGACTGGGGAGAAAGATCAGAGAGCGTCCCATTGACTCAGATAAACACTGGTCCTGGGGATAGACTGGGGAGAAAGGTCAGAGAGTGTTCTATTGACTCAGATACACACTGGTCCTGGGGATAGACTGGGGAGAAAGGTCAGAGAGTGTCCCATTGACTCAGATACACACTGGTCCTGGGGATAGACTGGGGAGAATGGTCAGAGAGTGTCCCATTGACACAGATACACACTGGTCCTGGGGATAGACTGGGGAGAAAGGTCAGAGAGTCCCATTGAATCAGATACACACTAGTCCTGGGAATAGTCTGGGGAGAAATGTCAGAGAGAGTCCCATTGACTCAGATAAACACTGGTCCTGGGGATAGACTGGGGAGAAAGGTCAGAGAGTCCCATTGAATCAGATACACACTGGTCCTGGGAATAGACTGTGGAGAAATGTCAGAGAGAGTCCCATTGACTCAGATAAACACTGGTCCTGGGGATAGACTGGGGAGAAAGGTCAGAGAGTGTCCCATTGACTCAGATACACACTGGTCCTGGGAATGGACTGGGGAGAAAGGTCAGAGAGAGTCCCATTGACTCAGGTACACACTGGTCGTGGGGATCGACTTGGGAGAAAGGTCAGAGAGAGTCCCATTGACTCAGATACACACTGATCCTGGGGCACTTGGGAGAAAGGTCAGAGAGAGTCACATTGTCTCAGGTACACACTGGTGCTGGGGATAGTGTGGGGAGAAAGGTCAGAGAGAGTCCCATTGACTCAGATACACACTGGTCCTGGGGGACTTGGGAGAATGGTCAGAGAGAGTCCCATTGTCTCAGATACACACTGGTCCTGGGGATAGACTGAGGAAAAAGGTCAGAGAGAGTTCTATTGACTCAGATACACACTGGTCCTTGGTGTCTGGGGAGAAAGGTCAGAGAGAGTCCCATTGACTCAGATACACACTGGTCCTGGGGATAAACTGAGGAGAAAGGTCAGAGAGTCCCATTGACTCAGATATACACTGGTCCTGGGGATAGACTGGGGAGAAAGGTCAGAGAGAGTCCCTTTGACTCAGATAAAAACTGGTCCTGGGGATAGACTGGGGTGAAATGTCAGAGAGAGTCCCATTGACTCAGATAAACATTGGTCCTGTGGATAGACTGGGGAGAAAAATGAGAGAGTGTCCCATTGACTCAGATAAATACTGGTCCTGGGGATAGACTGGGGAGAAAGGTCAGAGAGAATTCCATTGACTCAGATACGCGCTGCTCCTGGGGTTAGACTGGGGAGAAAGATCAGAGAGAGTCCCAATGACTCAGATAAAAACTGGTGCTGGGAGACTGGGGAGAAAGGTCAGAGAGAGTCCCATTGACTCAGATACACACTGGACCTGGGGATAGACTGGGGAGAAAGGTCAGAGAGAGTCCCATTGACTCAGATACACACTGGTCCTGGGGGACTTGGGAGAAAGGTCAGAGAGAGTCCCATTGTCTCAGATACACACTGGTGCTGGGGATAGTCTGGGGAGAAAGGTCAGAGAGAGTCCCATTGACTCAGATACACACTGGTCCTGGGGGACTGGGGAGAAAGGTCAGAGAGAGTCCCATTGTCTCAGATACACACTGGTCCTGGGGATAGACTGGGGAGAAAGGTCAGAGAGTCCTGTTGACTCAGATACACACTGGTCCTGGGGATAGACTGAGGAAAAAGGTCAGAGAGAGTCCTATTGACTCAGATACACACTGGTCCTGGGTGTCTGGGGAGAAAGGTCAGAGAGAGTCCCATCGACTCAGATACACACTGGTCCTGGGGATAAACTGGGGAGAAAGGTCAGAGAGTCCCATTGACTCAGATACACATTGGTCCTGGGGATAGACTGGGGAGAAAGGTCAGAGAGTCCCATTGACTCAGATACAAACTGGTCCTGGGGATAGACTGGGGAGAAAGGTCAGAGAGAGTCCCATTGACTCAGATACACACTGGTCCTGGGGATAGACTGGGGAGTAAGGTCAGAGAGAGTCCCATTGACTCAGATACAAACTGGTCCTGGGGTTAGACTGGGGAGAAAGGTCAGAGAGAGTCCCATTGACTCAGATAAACACTGGTCCTGGGGGGAGACTGGGGAGAAAGGTCAGAGAGAGTCCCATTGACTCAGATACACACTGGTCCTGGGCATAGACTGGGGAGAAAGGTCAGGGAGAGTCCCATTGACTCAGATAAACACTGGTCCTGGGGATAGACTGGGGAGAAAGGTCAGAGAGAGTCCCATTGACTCAGATACACACTGGTCCTGGGGATAGACTGGGGAGAAAGATCAGAGAGCGTCCCATTGACTCAGATAAACACTGGTCCTGGGGATAGACTGGGGAGAAAGGTCAGAGAGTGTTCTATTGACTCAGATACACACTGGTCCTGGGGATAGACTGGGGAGAAAGGTCAGAGAGTGTCCCATTGACTCAGATACACACTGGTCCTGGGGATAGACTGGGGAGAATGGTCAGAGAGTGTCCCATTGACACAGATACACACTGGTCCTTTGGATAGACTGGGGAGAAAGGTCAGGGAGTCCCATTGAATCAGATACACACTAGTCCTGGGAATAGACTGGGGAGAAATGTCAGAGAGAGTCCCATTGACTCAGATAAACACTGGTCCTGGGGATAGACTGGGGAGAAAGGTCAGAGAGTCCCATTGAATCAGATACACACTGGTCCTGGGAATAGACTGTGGAAAAATGTCAGAGAGAGTCCCATTGACTCAGATAAACACTGGTCCTGGGGATAGACTGGGGAGAAAGGTCAGAGAGTGTCCCATTGACTCAGATACATAGAAAAGATAGAAAACATAGAAAATAGGTGCAGGAGCAGGCCATTCAGCCCTTCTAGCCTGCACCGCCATTCAACGAGTTCATGGCTGAACATGAAACTTCAGTACCCACTTCCTGCTTTCACGCCATACCCCTTGATCCCCCGAGTAGTAAGGACTTCATCTAACTCCCTTTTGAATATATTTAGTGAATTGGCCTCAACTACTTCCTGTGGTAGAGAATTCCACAGGTTCACCACTCTCTGGGTGAAGAAGTTTCTCCTTATCTCGGTCCTAAATGGCTTACCCCTTATCCTTAGACTGTGACCCCTGGTTCTGGACTTCCCCAACATTGGGAACATTCTTCCTGCATCCAACCTGTCCAAACCCGTCAGAATTTTAAACGTTTCTATGAGGTCCCCTCTCACTCTTCTGAACTCCAGTGAATACAAGCCCAGTTGATTCAGTCTTTCTTGATAGGTCAGTCCCACCATCCCGGGAATCAGTCTGGTGAATCTTCGCTGCACTCCCTCAACAGCAAGTATGTCCTTCCTCAAGTTAGGAGACCAAAACTGTACACAATACTCCAGGTGTGGCCTCACCAAGGCCCTGTCCAACTGTAGCAACACCTCCCTGCCCCTGTACTCAAATCCCCTCGCTATGAAGGCCAACATGCCATTTGCTTTCTTAACCGCCTGCTGTACCTGCATGCCAACCTTCAATGACTGATGTACCATGACACCCATGTCTCGTTGCACCTTCCCTTTTCCTAATCTGTCACCATTCAGATAATAGTCTGTCTCTCTGTTTTTACCACCAAAGTGGTTAACCTCACATTTATCCACATTATACTTCATCTGCCACGCATTTGCCCACTCACCTAACCTATCCAAGTCACTCTGTAGCCTCATAGCATCCTCCTCGCAGCTCACACTGCCACCCAACTTAGTGTCATCCGCAAATTTGGAGATACTACATTTAATCCCCTCGTCTAAATCATTAATGTACAATGTAAACAGCTGGGGCCCCAGCACAGAACCCTGCGGTACCCCACTAGTCACTGCCTGCCATTCCGAAAAGTACCCATTTACTCCTACTCTTTGCTTCCTGTCTGACAACCAGTTCTCAATCCACGTCAGCACACTACCCCCAATCCCATGTGCTTTAACTTTGCACATTAATCTCCTGTGTTGGACCTTGTCGAAAGCCTTCTGAAAGTCCAAATATACCACATCAACTGGTACTCCTTTGTCCACTTTATTGGAAACATCCTCAAAAAATTCCAGAAGATTTGTCAAGCATGATCTCCCTTTTACAAATCCATGCTGACTTGGACCTATCATGTCACCATTTTCCAAATGCGCTGCTATGACATCCTTAATAATTGATTCCATCATTTTACCCACTACTGAGGTCAGGCTGACCGGTCTATAATTCCCTGCTTTCTCTCTCCCTCCTTTTTTAAAAAGTGGGGTTACATTGGCTACCCTCCACTCGATAGGAACTGATCCAGAGTCAATGGAATGTTGGAAAATGACTGTCAATGCATCTGCTATTTCCAAGACCACCTCCTTAAGTACTCTGGGATGCAGTCCATCAGGCCCTGGGGATTTATTGGCCCTCAATCCCATCAATTTCCCCAACACAATTTCCCGACTAATAAAGATTTCCCTCAGTTCCTCCTCCTTAATAGACCCTCTGACCACTTTTATATCCGGAAGGTTGTTTGTGTCCTCCTTAGTGAATACTGAACCAAAGTACTTGTTCAATTGGTCTGCCATTTCTTTGTTCCCCGTTATGACTTCCCCTGATTCTGACTGCAGGGGACCTACGTTTGTCTTTACTAACCTCTTTCTCTTTACATACCTATAGAAACTTTTGCAATCCGCCTTAATGTTCCCTGCAAGCTTCTTCTCGTACTCCATTTTCCCTACCCTAATCAAACCCTTTGTCCTCCTCTGCTGAGTTCTAAATTTCTCCCAGTCCCCAGGTTCGCTGCTATTTCTGGCCAATTTGTATGCCACTTCCTTGGCTTCAATACTATCCCTGATTTCCCTAGATAGCCACGGTTGAGCCACCTTCCCTTTTTTATTTTTACGCCAGACAGGAATGTACAATTGTTGTAATTCATCCATGCGTTCTCTAAATGTCTGCCATTGCCCATCCACAGTCAACCCCTTAAGTATCATTAGCCAATCTATCTTAGCCAATTCATGCCTCATACCTTCAAAGTTACCCTTCTTTAAGTTCTGGACCATGGTCTCTGAATTAACTGTTTCATTCTCCATCCTAATGCAGAATTCCACCATATTATGGTCACTCTTCCCCAAGGGGCCTCGCACAATGAGATTGCTAATTAATCCTCTCTCATTACACAACACCCAGTCTAAGATGGCCTCCCCCCTAGTTGGTTCCTCGACATATTGGTCTAGAAAACCATCCCTTATGCATTCCAGGAAATCCTCCTCCACCGTATTGCTTCCAGTTTGGTTAGCCCAATCTATGTGCATATTAAAGTCACCCATTATAACTGCTGCACCTTTATTGCATGCACTCCTAATTTCCTGTTTGATGCCCTCCCCAACATCACTACTACTGTTTGGAGGTCTGTACACAACTCCCACTAACGATTTTTGCCCTTTAGTGTTCTGCAGCTCTACCCATATAGATTCCACATCATCCAAGCTAATGTCTTTCCTAACTATTGCATTAATCTCCTCTTTAACCAGCAATGCTACCCCACCTCCTTTTCCTTTTATTCTATCCTTCCTGAATGTTGAATACCCCTGGATGTTGAGTTCCCAGCCTTGATCATCCTGGAGCCACGTCTCCGTCATCCCAATCACATCATATTTGTTAACATCTATTTGCACAATTAATTCATCCACCTTATTGCGGATACTCCTTGCATTAAGACACAAAGCCTTCAGGCTTGCTTTTTTAACACCCTTTGTCCTTTTAGAATTTTGCTGTACAGTGGCCCTTTTTGTTCTTTGCCTTGGGTTTCTCTGCCCTCCACTTTTCCTCATCTCCTTTCTGTCTTTTGCTTTTGCCTCCTTTTTGTCTCCCTCTGTCTCCCTGTATAGGTTCCCATCCCCCTGCAATATTAGTTTAACTCCTCCCCAACAGCACTAGCAAACACTCCCCCTAGGACATTGGTTCCGGACCTGCCCAGGTGCAGACCGTCCGGTTTGTACTGGTCCCACCTCCCCCAGAACCGGTTCCAATGCCCCAAGAATTTGAATCCCTCCCTGCTGCTCCACTGCTCAAGCCATGTATTCATCTGCGCTATCCTGCGATTCCTACTCTGAGTAGCACGTGGCACTGGTAGCAATCCCGAGATTACTACTTTTGAGGTCCTACTTTTTAATTTAGCTCCTAGCTCCTTAAATTCTTTTCGTAGGACCTCATCCCTTTTTTTACCTATGTCGTTGGTACCAATGTGCACCACGACAACTGGCTGTTCTCCCTCCCATTTCAGAATGTCCTGCACCCGCTCCGAGACATCCTTGACCCTTGCACCAGGGAGGCAACATACCATCCTGGAGTCTCGGTTGCGTCCGCAGAAACGCCTATCTATTCCCCTCACCATCGAATCCCCTATCACTATCGCGCTCCCACTGGTCCTGGGAATGGACTGGGGAGAAAGGTCAGAGAGAGTCCCATTGACTCAGGTACACACTGGTCGTGGGGATCGACTTGGGAGAAAGGTCAGAGAGAGTCCCATTGACTCAGATACACACTGGTCCTGGGGCACTTGGGAGAAAGGTCAGAGAGAGTCCCATTGTCTCAGGTACACACTGGTACTGTGGATAGTGTGGGGAGAAAGGTCAGAGAGAGTCCCATTGACTCAGATACACACTGGTCCTGGGGGACTTGGGAGAATGGTCAGAGAGAGTCCCATTGTCTCAGATACACACTGGTCCTGGGGATAGACTGAGGAAAAAGGTCAGAGAGAGTTCTATTGACTCAGATAAAAACTGGTCCTGGGGATAGACTGGGGTGAAATGTCAGAGAGAGTCCCATTGACTCAGATACACAATGGTCCTGGGGATAGACTGGGGAGCAAGTTCAGAGAGAGTCCCATTGACTCAGATAAACATTGGTCCCGGGGATAGACTGGGGAGAAAGGTCAGAGAGTGTCCAATTGACTCAGATACACACAGGTCCTGGGGATCGACTGTGTAGAAAGATCATAGAGAGTCCCATTGACTCATATACACACTGGTCCTTGGGATAGACTGGGGAGAAAGGTCAGAGAGTGTCCCATTGACTCATATACAAACTGGTCCTGGGGATAGACTGGGGAGAAAGGTCAGAGAGAGTTCCTTTGACTCAGATACACACTGGTCCTGGGGATAAACTGGGGAGAAAGGTCAGAGAGTCCCATTGACTCAGATATACACTGGTCCTGGGGATAGACTGGGGAGAAAGGTCAGAGAGTGTCCCATTGACTCAGATAAAAACTGGTCCTGGGGATAGACTGGGGTGAAATGTCAGAGAGAGTCCCATTGACTCAGATAAACATTGGTCCTGTGGATAGACTGGGGAGAAAAATGAGAGAGTGTCCCATTGACTCAGATAAATACTGGTCCTGGGGATAGACTGGGGAGAAAGGTCAGAGAGAGTTCCATTGACTCAGATACGCGCTGCTCCTGGGGTTTGACTGGGGAGAAAGATCAGAGAGAGTCCCAATGACTCAGATAAAAACTGGTGCTGGGGGACTGGGGAGAAAGGTCAGAGAGAGTCCCATTGACTCAGATACACACTGGTCCTGGGGATAGACTGGGGAGAAAGGTGAGAGAGAATCCCTTTGACTCAGATACACATTGGTCCTGGGGATAGACTGGGGAGAAATGTCAGAGAGTCCCATTGACTCAGATACAAACTGGTCCTGGGGATAGACTGGGGAGAAAGGTCAGAGAGAGTCCCATTGACTCAGATACAAACTGGTCCTGCGGTTAAACTGGGGAGAAAAGTCAGAGAGTGTCCCATTGACTCAGATACACACTGGTCCTGGGGATAGACTGGGGAGAAAGCTCAGAGAGAGTCCCATTGACTAAGATACACACTGGCCCTGGGGATCTGGGGAGAAAGGTCAGAGAGAGTCCCATTGACTCAGATAAACACTGGTCCTGGGGTTAGACTGGGGAGAAAGGTCAGAGAGAGTCCCATTGACTCAGATAAACACTGGTCCTGGGGGAGACTGGGGAGAAAGGTCAGAGAGAGTCCCATTGACTCAGATACACACTGGTCCTGGGCATAGACTGGGGAGAAAGGTCAAGGAGAGTCCCATTGACTCAGATAAACACTGGTCCTGGGGATAGACTGGGGAGAAAGGTCAGAGAGAGTCCCATTGACTCAGATACACACTGGACCTGGGGATAGACTGGGGAGAAAGGTCAGAGAGAGTCCCATTGACTCAGATACACACTGGTCCTGGGGGACTGGGGAGAAAGGTCAGAGAGAGTCCTATTGTCTCAGATACACACTGGTGCTGGGGATAGTCTGGGGAGAAAGGTCAGAGAGAGTCCCATTGACTCAGATGCACACTGGTCCTGGGTGTCTGGGGAGAAAGGTCAGAGAGAGTCCCATTGACTCAGATACACACTGGTCCTGGGGATAAACTGGGGAGAAAGGTCAGAGAGTCCCATTGACTCAGATAAACATTGGTCCTGGGGATAGACTGGCGAGAAAGGTCAGAGAGTGTCCCATTGACTCAGATACACACTGGTCCTGGTGATAGACTGGGGAAAAAGGTCAGAGAGTGTCCCATAGACTCAGATACACACTGGTCCTGGGGATAGACGAGGCAGAAAGGTCAGAGAGAGTCCCATTGACTCAGATACACACTGGTCCTGGGGGACTGGAGAGAAAGCTCAGAGAGAGTCCTATTGTCTCAGATACACACTGGTGCTGGGGATAGACTGGGGAGAAAGGTCAGAGAGAGTCCAATTGACTCAGATGCACACTGCTCCTGGGTGTCTGGGGAGAAAGGTGAGAGAGAGTCCCATTGACTCAGATACACACTGGTCCTGGGGATAAACTGGGGAGAAAGGTCAGAGAGTCCCATTGACTCAGATAAACATTGGTCCTGGGGATAGACTGGGGAGAAAGGTCAGAGAGTGTCCCATTGACTCAGATACACACTGGTCCTGGTGATAGACTGGGGAAAAAGGTCAGAGAGTGTCCCATAGACTCAGATACACACTGGTCCTGGGGATAGACTAGGCAGAAAGGTCAGAGAGAGTCCCATTGACTCAGATAAACACTGGTCCTGGGGATAGACTGGGGAGAAAGGTCAGAGTGAGTCCCATTGACTCAGATACACAATGGTCCTGGGGATAGACTGGGGAGCAAGTTCAGAGAGAGTCCCATTGACTCAGATAAACATTGGTCCCGGGGATAGACTGGGGAGAAAGGTCAGAGAGAGTCCCATTGACTCAGATACACACTGGACCTGGGGATAGACTGGGGAGAAAGGTCAGAGAGAGTCCCATTGACTCAGATACACACTGGTCCTGGGGGACTGGGGAGAAAGGTCAGAGAGAGTCCTATTGTCTCAGATACACACTGGTGCTGGGGATAGTCTGGGGAGAAAGGTCAGAGAGAGTCCCATTGACTCAGATGCACACTGGTCCTTGGTGTCTGGGGAGAAAGGTCAGAGAGAGTCCCATTGACTCAGATACACACTGGTCCTGGGGATAAACTGGGGAGAAAGGTCAGAGAGTCCCATTGACTCAGATAAACATTGGTCCTGGGGATAGACTGGGGAGAAAGGTCAGAGAGTGTCCCATTGACTCAGATACACACTGGTCCTGGGGATAGACTGGGGAAAAAGTTCAGAGAGTGTCCCATAGACTCAGATACAAACTGGTCCTGGGGATAGACTAGGCAGAAAGGTCAGAGAGAGTCCCATTGACTCAGATACACACTGGTCCTGGGGGACTGGAGAGAAAGCTCAGAGAGAGTCCTATTGTCTCAGATACACACTGGTCCTGGGGATAAACTGGGGAGAAAGGTCAGAGAGTCCCATTGACTCAGATAAACATTGGTCCTGGGGATAGACTGGGGAAAAAGGTCAGAGAATGTCCCATAGACTCAGATACACACTGGTCCTGGGGATAGACCAGGCAGAAAGGTCAGAGATAGTCCCATTGACTCAGATAAACACTGGTCCTGGGGATAGACTGGGGAGAAAGGTCAGAGTGAGTCCCATTGACTCAGATACACAAAGGTCCTGGGGATAGACTGGGGAGCAAGTTTAGAGAGAGTCCCATTGACTCAGATAAACATTGGTCCCGGGGATAGACTGGGGAGAAAGGTCAGAGAGTGTCCAATTGACTCAGATACACACAGGTCCTGGGGATCGACTGTGTAGAAAGATCATAGAGAGTCCCATTGACTCATATACACACTGGTCCTTGGGATAGACTGGGGAGAAAGGTCAGAGAGTGTCCCATTGACTCATATACAAACTGGTCCTGGTGATAGACTGGGGAGAAAGGTCAGAGAGAGTTCCTTTGACTCAGATACACACTGGTCCTGGGGATAAACTGGGGAGAAAGGTCAGAGAGTCCCATTGACTCAGATATACACTGGTCCTGGGGATAGACTGGGGAGAAAGGTCAGAGAGAGTCCCATTGTCTCAGATAAACACTGGTCCTGGGGATAGACTGGGGAGAAAGGTCAGAGAGAGTCCCATTGACTCTGATAAACACTGGTCCTGGGGGACTGGGGAGAAAGGTCAGAGAGAGTCCTATTGTCTCAGATACACACTGGTGCTGGGGATAGTCTGGGGAGAAAGGTCAGAGAGAGTCCCATTGACTCAGATGCACACTGGTCCTGGGTGTCTGGGGAGAAAGGTCAGAGAGAGTCCCATTGACTCAGATACACACTGGTCCTGGGGATAAACTGGGGAGAAAGGTCAGAGAGTCCCATTGACTCAGATAAACATTGGTCCTGGGGATAGACTGGGGAGAAAGGTCAGAGAGTGTCCCATTGACTCAGATACACACTGGTCCTGGTGATAGACTGGGGAAAAAGGTCAGAGAGTGTCCCATAGACTCAGATACACACTGGTCCTGGGGATAGACTAGGCAGAAAGGTCAGAGAGAGTCCCATTGACTCAGATACACACTGGTCCTGGGGGACTGGAGAGAAAGCTCAGAGAGAGTCCTATTGTCTCAGATACACACTGGTGCTGGGGATAGACTGGGGAGAAAGGTCAGAGAGAGTCCAATTGACTCAGATGCACACTGCTCCTGGGTGTCTGGGGAGAAAGGTGAGAGAGAGTCCCATTGACTCAGATACACACTGGTCCTGGGGATAAACTGGGGAGAAAGGTCAGAGAGTCCCATTGACTCAGATAAACATTGGTCCTGGGGATAGACTGGGGAAAAAGGTCAGAGAATGTCCCATAGACTCAGATACACACTGGTCCTGGGGATAGACAAGGCAGAAAGGTCAGAGAGAGTCCCATTGACTCAGATAAACACTGGTCCTGGGGATAGACTGGGGAGAAAGGTCAGAGTGAGTCCCATTGACTCAGATACACAATGGTCCTGGGGATAGACTGGGGAGCAAGTTCAGAGGGAGTCCCATTGACTCAGATAAACATTGGTCCCGGGGATAGACTGGGGAGAAAGGTCAGAGAGAGTCCCATTGACTCAGATACACACTGGACCTGGGGATAGACTGGGGAGAAATGTCAGAGTGTGTCCCATTGACTCAGATACACACTGGTCCTGGGGAAAGACTGATTAGAAAGGTCAGAGAGAGTCCCATTGAGTCAGATAGACACTGGTCCTGGGGATAGACTGGGGAGAAATGTCAGAGAGTGTCCCATTGACTCAGATACACACTGGAGCTGGGGATAGAATGGGGAGAAAGGTCAGAGAGAGTCCCATTGACTCAGATACACACTGGTCCTGGGGGACTGGGGAGAAAGGTCAGAGAGAGTCCTATTGTCTCAGATACACACTGGTGCTGGGGATAGTCTGGGGAGAAAGGTCAGAGAGAGTCCCATTGACTCAGATGCACACTGGTACTGGGTGTCTGGGGAGAAAGGTCAGAGAGAGTCCCATTGACTCAGATACACACTGGTCCTGGGGATAAACTGGGGAGAAAGGTCAGAGAGTCCCATTGACTCAGATGAACATTGGTCCTGGGGATAGACTGGGGAGAAAGGTCAGAGAGAGTCCAATTGACTCAGATGCACACTGCTCCTGGGTGTCTGGGGAGAAAGGTGAGAGAGAGTCCCATTGACTCAGATACACACTGGTCCTGGCGATAAACTGGGGAGAAAGGTCAGAGAGTCCCATTGACTCAGATAAACATTGGTCCTGGGGATAGACTGGGGAAAAAGGTCAGAGAATGTCCCATAGACTCAGATACACACTGGTCCTGGGGATAGACTAGGCAGAAAGGTCAGAGAGAGTCCCATTGACTCAGATAAACACTGGTCCTGGGGATAGACTGGGGAGAAAGGTCAGAGTGAGTCCCATTGACTCAGATACACAATGGTCCTGGGGATAGACTGGGGAGCAAGTTCAGAGAGAGTCCCATTGACTCAGATAAACATTGGTCCCGGGGATAGACTGGGGAGAAAGGTCAGAGAGTGTCCAATTGACTCAGATACACACAGGTCCTGGGGATCGACTGTGTAGAAAGATCATAGAGAGTCCCATTGACTCATATACACACTGTTCCTTGGGATAGACTGGGGAGAAAGGTCAGAGAGTGTCCCATTGACTCATATACAAACTGGTCCTGGGGATAGACTGGGGAGAAAGGTCAGAGAGAGTTCCTTTGACTCAGATACACGCTGCTACTGGGGTTAGACTGGGGAGAAAGATCAGAGAGTGTCCCATTGACTCAGATAAACACTGGTCCTGGGGGATTGGGGAGAAAGGTCAGAGAGAGTCCCATTGACTCAGATACACACTGGTCCTGGGGATAGACTGGGGAGAAAGGTCAGAGAGTGTCCCATTGATTCAGATACACACTGGTCCTGGGGATAGAATGGGGAGAAAGGTCAGAGAGAGCCTCATTGACTCAGATAAACACTGGTCCTGGGGATAGACTGGGGAGAAAGGTCAGAGAGTGTCCCATTGACTCAGATACACACTGGTCCTGGGGATGGACTGGGGAGAAATGTCAGAAAGAGTCCCATTGACTCAGATGCACACTGGTCCTGGGGGTAGAATGGGGAGAAAGGTCAGAGAGAGTCCCATTGACTCAGAAAAACACTGGTCACGGGGATAGACTTGGGAGAAATGTCAGAGTGTGTCCCTTTGACTCAGATACACACTGGTCCTGGGGAAAGACTGGGGAGAAAGGTCAGAGAGTCCCATTGACTCAGATACACACTGGTCCTGGGGATAGACTGGGGAGAAATGTCAGAGAGTGTCCCATTGACTCAGATACACACTGGACCTGGGGATAGACTGGGGAGAAAGGTCAGAGAGAGTCCCATTGACTCAGATACACACTGGTCCTGGGGGACTTGGGAGAAAGGTCAGAGAGAGTCCCATTGTCTCAGATACACACTGGTCCTGGGGATCGACTGGGGAGAAAGGTCAGAGAGTCCTGGTGACTCAGATACACACTGGTCCTGGGGATAGACTGAGGAAAAAGGTCAGAGAGAGTCCTATTGACTCAGATACACACTGGTCCTGGGTGTCTGGGGAGAAAGGTCAGAGAGAGTCCCATTGACTCAGATACACACTGGTCCTGGGGATAAACTGGGGAGAAAGGTCAGAGAGTGTCCCATTGACTCATATACAAACTGGTCCTGGGGATAGACTGGGGAGAAAGGTCAGAGAGAGTTCCTTCGACTCAGATACACGCTGCTCCTGGGGTTAGACTGGGGAGAAAGATCAGAGAGTGTCCCATTGACTCAGATAAACACTGGTCCTGGGGGATTGGGGAGAAAGGTCAGAGAGAGTCCCATTGACTCAGATACACACTGGTCCTGGGGATAGACTGGGGAGAAAGGTCAGAGAGTGTCCCATTGATTCAGATACACACTGGTCCTGGGGATAGAATGGGGAGAAAGGTCAGAGAGAGCCCCATTGACTCAGATAAACACTGGTCCTGGGGATAGACTGGGGAGAAAGGTCAGAGAGTGACCCATTGACTCAGATACACACTGGTCCTGGGGATGGACTGGGGAGAAATGTCAGAAAGAGTCCCATTGACTCAGATGCACACTGGTCCTGGGGGTAGAATGGGGAGAAAGGTCAGAGAGAGTCCCATTGACTCAGAAAAACACTGGTCACGGGGATAGACTTGGGAGAAATGTCAGAGTGTGTCCCTTTGACTCAGATACACACTGGTCCTGGGGAAAGACTGGGGAGAAAGGTCAGAGTATCCCATTGACTCAGATACACACTGGTCCTGGGGATAGACTGGGGAGAAATGTCAGAGAGTGTCCCATTGACTCAGATACACACTGGACCTGGGGATAGACTGGGGAGAAAGGTCAGAGAGAGTCCCATTGACTCAGATACACACTGGTCCTGGGGGACTTGGGAGAAAGGTCAGAGAGAGTCCCATTGTCTCAGATACAAACTGGTCCTGGGGATCGACTGGGGAGAAAGGTCAGAGAGTCCTGTTGACTCAGATACACACTGGTCCTGGGGATAGACTGAGGAAAAAGGTCAGAGAGAGTCCTATTGACTCAGATACACACTGGTCCTGGGTGTCTGGGGAGAAAGGTCAGAGAGAGTCCCATTGACTCAGATACACACTGGTCCTGGGGATAAACTGGGGAGAAAGGTCAGAGAATCCCATTGACTCAGATATACACTGGTCCTGGGGATAGACTGGGGAGAAAGGTCAGAGAGAGTCCCGTTGACTCAGATAAACACTGGTCCTGGGGATAGACTGGGGAGAAATGTCAGAGAGAGTCCCATTGACTCAGATAAACATTGGTCCTGGGGATAGACTGGGGAGAAAGGTCAGAGAGTCCCATTGACTCAGATACAAACTGGTCCTGGGGATAGACTGGGGAGAAAGTTCAGAGAGAGTCCCATTGACTCAGATACACACTGGTCCTGGGGATAGACTGGGGAGTAAGGTCAGAGAGAGTCCCATTGACTCAGATACACACTGGTCCTGGGGATAGACTGGGGAGAAAGGTCAGAGAGAGTCCCATTGACAGATACACACTGGTCCTGGGGATACACTGGGGAGAAAGGTCAGAGAGAGTCCCATTGACTCAGATACAAACTGGTCCTGGGGTAAACTGGGGAGAAAGGTCAGAGAGTGTCCCATTGACTCAGATACACACTGGTCCTGGGGATAGACTGGGGAGAAAGGTCAGAGAGAGTCCCATTGACTCAGATACACACTGGTCCTGGGGATCTGGGGAGAAAGGTCAGAGAGAGTCCCATTGACTCAGATAAACACTGGTCCTGGGGTTAGACTGGGGAGAAAGGTCAGAGAGAGTCCCATTGACTCAGATAAACACTGGTCCTGGGGGGAGACTGGGGAGAAAGTTCAGAGAGAGTCCCATTGACTCAGATACACACTGGTCCTGGGCATAGACTGGGGAGAAAGTTCAGGGAGAGTCCCATTGACTCAGATAAACACTGGTCCTGGGGATAGACTGGGGAGAAAGGTCAGAGAGAGTCCCATTGACTCAGATACACACTGGTCCTGGGGATAGACTGGGGAGAAAGATCAGAGAGCGTCCCATTGACTCAGATAAACACTGGTCCTGGGGATAGACTGGGGAGAAAGGTCAGAGAGTGTTCTATTGACTCAGATACACACTGGTCCTGGGGATAGACTGGGGAGAAAGGTCAGAGAGTGTCCCATTGACTCAGATACACACTGGTCCTGGGAATAGACTGGGGAGAATGGTCAGAGAGTGTCCCATTGACACAGATACACACTGGTCCTGGGGATAGACTGGGGAGAAAGGTCAGAGAGTCCCATTGAATCTGATACACACTAGTCTTGGGAATAGACTGGGGAGAAATGTCAGAGAGAGTCCCATTGACTCAGATAAACACTGGTCCTGGGGATAGACTGGGGAGAAAGGTCAGAGAGTCCCATTGAATCAGATACACACTGGTCCTGGGAATAGACTGGGGAGAAATGTCAGAGAGAGTCCCATTGACTCAGATAAACACTGGTCCTGGGGATAGACTGGGGAGAAAGGTCAGAGAGTGTCCCATTGACTCAGATACACACTGGTCCTGGGATAGACTGGGGAGAAAGGTCAGAGAGAGTCCAATTGACTCAGATAAATACTGGTCCTGGTGGATTGGGGAGAAAGGTCAGAGAGAGTCCCATTGACTCAGATACACACTGGTCCTGGGGATAGACTGGAGAGAAAGGTCAGAGAGTGTCCCATTGAGTCAGATACACACTGGGCCTGGGGATAGAATGGGGAGAAAGGTAAGAGAGAGCCCCATTGACTCAGATACAGACTGGTCCTGGGGATAGACTGGGGAGAAAAGTCAGAGAGAGTGCCATTGACTCAGATACACACTGGTCCTGGGGATAGACTGGGGAGAAAGGTCAGAGTGAGTCCCATTGACTCAGATAAATACTGGTCCTGGGGATAGACTGGGGAGAAAGGACAGAGAGTGTCCCATTGACTCAGATACACACTGGTCCTGGGAATGGACTGGGGAGAAAGGTCAGAGAGAGTCCCATTGACTGAGGTACACAATGGTCGTGGGGATCGACTTGGGAGAAAGGTCAGAGAGAGTCACTTGACTCAGATAAACACTGGTCCTGGGGATAGACTGGGGAGCAAGATCAGAGAGAGTCCCATTGACTCAGATACACACTGGTCCTGGGGATAGACTGGGGAGAAAGATCAGAGAGAGTCCCATTGAGTCAGATAAACTCTGGTCCTGGGGATAGACTGGGGAGAAAGGTCAGAGAGTGTCCCATTGACTCAGATAAACACTGGTCCTGGGGATAGACTGGGGAGAGAGGTCAGAGAGAGAGTCCTAGTGACTCAGATACACACTGGTCCTGGGGATAGACTTGGGAGAAAGCTCAGAGTGATTCCCATTGACTCAGAAACACACTGGTCCTGAGGATAGACTGGGGAAAAAGGTCAGAGAGAGTCCCATTGACTCAGATACACAATGGTCCTGGGGGACTGGGGAGAAAGGTCAGAGAGAGTCCCATTGACTCAGATACACACTGGTCCTGGGGATAGACTGGGGAGAAAGGTCAGAGAGAGTCCCATTGACTCAGATAAACACTGGTCCTGGGGATAGACTGGGGAGAAAGGTCAGAGTGAGTCCCATTGACTCAGATAAACACTGGTCCTGGGGATAGACTGGGGAGAAATGTCAGAGAGAGTCCCATTGACTCAGATAAACACTGGTCCTGGGGATAGACTTGGGAGAAAGGTCAGAGTGAGTGCCATTGACTCAGATAAACACTGGTCCTGGGGATAGACTGGGGAGAAAGGTCAGACAGTTCGATTGACTCAGATAAACACTGGTCCAGGTGATAGACTGGGGAGAAAGATCAGAGAGTGTCCCATTGACTCAGATAAATACTGGTCAGGGGATAGACTGGGGAGAAAGTTCAGAGAGAGTTCCTTTGACTCAGATACACGCTGCTCCTGGGGTTAGACTGGGGAGAAAGATCAGAGAGAGTCCCATTGACTCAGATACACACTGCTCCTGGGGAAAGACTGGGGAGAAAGGTCAGAGAGAGTCCCATTGACTCAGATACACACTGGTCCTGGGATAGACTGGGGAGAAAGGTCAGAGAGAGTCCAATTGACTCAGATAAATACTGGTCCTGGTGGATTGGGGAGAAAGGTCAGAGAGAGTCCCATTGACTCAGATACACACTGGTCCTGGGGATAGACTGGAGAGAAAGGTCAGAGAGTGTCCCATTGAGTCAGATACACACTGGGCCTGGGGATAGAATGGGGAGAAAGGTAAGAGAGAGCCCCATTGACTCAGATACAGACTGGTCCTGGGGATAGACTGGGGAGAAAAGTCAGAGAGAGTGCCATTGACTCAGATACACACTGGTCCTGGGGATAGACTGGGGAGAAAGGTCAGAGTGAGTCCCATTGACTCAGATAAATACTGGTCCTGGGGATAGACTGGGGAGAAAGGACAGAGAGTGTCCCATTGACTCAGATACACACTGGTCCTGGGAATGGACTGGGGAGAAAGGTCAGAGAGAGTCCCATTGACTGAGGTACACAATGGTCGTGGGGATCGACTTGGGAGAAAGGTCAGAGAGAGTCACTTGACTCAGATAAACACTGGTCCTGGGGATAGACTGGGGAGCAAGATCAGAGAGAGTCCCATTGACTCAGATACACACTGGTCCTGGGGATAGACTGGGGAGAAAGATCAGAGAGAGTCCCATTGAGTCAGATAAACTCTGGTCCTGGGGATAGACTGGGGAGAAAGGTCAGAGAGTGTCCCATTGACTCAGATAAACACTGGTCCTGGGGATAGACTGGGGAGAGAGGTCAGAGAGAGAGTCCTAGTGACTCAGATACACACTGGTCCTGGGGATAGACTTGGGAGAAAGCTCAGAGTGATTCCCATTGACTCAGAAACACACTGGTCCTGAGGATAGACTGGGGAAAAAGGTCAGAGAGAGTCCCATTGACTCAGATACACAATGGTCCTGGGGGACTGGGGAGAAAGGTCAGAGAGAGTCCCATTGACTCAGATACACACTGGTCCTGGGGATAGACTGGGGAGAAAGGTCAGAGAGAGTCCCATTGACTCAGATAAACACTGGTCCTGGGGATAGACTGGGGAGAAAGGTCAGAGTGAGTCCCATTGACTCAGATAAACACTGGTCCTGGGGATAGACTGGGGAGAAATGTCAGAGAGAGTCCCATTGACTCAGATAAACACTGGTCCTGGGGATAGACTTGGGAGAAAGGTCAGAGTGAGTGCCATTGACTCAGATAAACACTGGTCCTGGGGATAGACTGGGGAGAAAGGTCAGACAGTTCGATTGACTCAGATAAACACTGGTCCAGGTGATAGACTGGGGAGAAAGATCAGAGAGTGTCCCATTGACTCAGATAAATACTGGTCAGGGGATAGACTGGGGAGAAAGTTCAGAGAGAGTTCCTTTGACTCAGATACACGCTGCTCCTGGGGTTAGACTGGGGAGAAAGATCAGAGAGAGTCCCATTGACTCAGATACACACTGCTCCTGGGGAAAGACTGGGGAGAAAGGTCAGAGAGAGTCCCATTGACTCAGATACACACTGGTCCTGGGATAGACTGGGGAGAAAGGTCAGAGAGAGTCCAATTGACTCAGATAAATACTGGTCCTGGTGGATTGGGGAGAAAGGTCAGAGAGAGTCCCATTGACTCAGATACACACTGGTCCTGGGGATAGACTGGAGAGAAAGGTCAGAGAGTGTCCCATTGAGTCAGATACACACTGGGCCTGGGGATAGAATGGGGAGAAAGGTAAGAGAGAGCCCCATTGACTCAGATACAGACTGGTCCTGGGGATAGACTGGGGAGAAAAGTCAGAGAGAGTGCCATTGACTCAGATACACACTGGTCCTGGGGATAGACTGGGGAGAAAGGTCAGAGTGAGTCCCATTGACTCAGATAAATACTGGTCCTGGGGATAGACTGGGGAGAAAGGACAGAGAGTGTCCCATTGACTCAGATACACACTGGTCCTGGGAATGGACTGGGGAGAAAGGTCAGAGAGAGTCCCATTGACTGAGGTACACAATGGTCGTGGGGATCGACTTGGGAGAAAGGTCAGAGAGAGTCACTTGACTCAGATAAACACTGGTCCTGGGGATAGACTGGGGAGCAAGATCAGAGAGAGTCCCATTGACTCAGATACACACTGGTCCTGGGGATAGACTGGGGAGAAAGATCAGAGAGAGTCCCATTGAGTCAGATAAACTCTGGTCCTGGGGATAGACTGGGGAGAAAGGTCAGAGAGTGTCCCATTGACTCAGATAAACACTGGTCCTGGGGATAGACTGGGGAGAGAGGTCAGAGAGAGAGTCCTAGTGACTCAGATACACACTGGTCCTGGGGATAGACTTGGGAGAAAGCTCAGAGTGATTCCCATTGACTCAGAAACACACTGGTCCTGAGGATAGACTGGGGAAAAAGGTCAGAGAGAGTCCCATTGACTCAGATACACAATGGTCCTGGGGGACTGGGGAGAAAGGTCAGAGAGAGTCCCATTGACTCAGATACACACTGGTCCTGGGGATAGACTGGGGAGAAAGGTCAGAGAGAGTCCCATTGACTCAGATAAACACTGGTCCTGGGGATAGACTGGGGAGAAAGGTCAGAGTGAGTCCCATTGACTCAGATAAACACTGGTCCTGGGGATAGACTGGGGAGAAATGTCAGAGAGAGTCCCATTGACTCAGATAAACACTGGTCCTGGGGATAGACTTGGGAGAAAGGTCAGAGTGAGTGCCATTGACTCAGATAAACACTGGTCCTGGGGATAGACTGGGGAGAAAGGTCAGACAGTTCGATTGACTCAGATAAACACTGGTCCAGGGGATAGACTGGGGAGAAAGATCAGAGAGTGTCCCATTGACTCAGATAAATACTGGTCAGGGGATAGACTGGGGAGAAAGTTCAGAGAGAGTTCCTTTGACTCAGATACACGCTGCTCCTGGGGTTAGACTGGGGAGAAAGATCAGAGAGAGTCCCATTGACTCAGATACACACTGGTCCTGGGGATAGACTGGAGAGAAAGGTCAGAGAGTGTCCCATTGACTCAGATACACACTGGGCCTGGGGATAGAATGGGGAGAAAGGTAAGAGAGAGCCCCATTGACTCAGATACAGACTTGTCCTGGGGATAGACTGGGGAGAAAAGTCAGAGAGAGTCCCATTGACTCAGATACACACTGGTCCTGGGGATAGACTGGGGAGAAAGGTCCCAGAGTGTCCCATTGACTCAGATACACACTGGTCCTGGGGATAGACTAGGGAGAAAGGTCAGAGAGAGTCCCATTGACTCAGATAAACACTGGTCCTGGGGATAGACTGGGGAGAAAGGTCAGAGTGAGTCCCATTGACTCAGATAAACACTGGTCCTGGGGATAGACTGGGGAGAAAGGTCAGAGAGTGTCCCATTGACTCAGATACACACTGGTCCTGGGAATGGGCTGGGGAGAAAGGTCAGAGAGAGTCCCATTGACTCAGGTACACACTGGTCGTGGGGATCGACTGGGGAGAAAGGTCACAGAGACTCCCGTTGACTCAGATAAACACTGGTCCTGGGGGTAGACTGGGGAGAAAGGTCAGAGAGAGTCCCATTGACTCAGATACACACTGGTCCTGGGGATAGACTGGGGAGAAAAGTCAGAGAGAGTCCCATTGACTCAGATACACACTGGTCCTGGGGTTAGACTGGGGAGAAAGTTCAGAGAGAGTCCCATTGACTCACATACACACTGGTCCTGGGGATAGACTGGGGAGAAAGGTCAGAGAATGTTCCATTGACTCAGATACACACTGGTCCTGGGGATAGACTGTGGGAAAGGTCAGAGAGTCCCATTGACTCAGATACACACTGGACCTGGGGATAGACTGGGGAGAAAGGTCAGAGAGTGTTCCATTGACTCAGATAAACACTGGTCCTGGGGATAGACTGGGGAGAAAGGTCAGAGAGAGTCCCATTGACTCAGATACACACTGGTCCTGGGGATAGACTGGGGAGAAAGGTAAGAGAGAGTCCCATTGACTCAGATAAACACTGGTCCTGGGGATAGACTGGGGAGAAAGGTCAGATAGTGTCCCATTGACTCAGATAAACACTGGTCCTGGGGATAGACTGGGGAGAAAGGTCAGAGAGAGTCCCATTGACTCAGATAAACAGTGGTCCTGGGGATAGACTGGGGAGAAAGGTCAGAGAGTGTCCCATTGACTCAGATACACACTGGTCCTGGGGATAGACTGGGGAGAAAGGTCAGAGAGTGTCCCATTGACTCAGATAAACACTGGTCCTGGGGATAGACTGGGGAGAAAGGTCAGAGAGTTTCCCATTGACTCAGATACACACTGGTCCTGGGGATAGACTGGGGAGAAAGGTCAGAGAATGTCCCATTGACTCTGATACACACTGGTCCTGGGGATGGACTGGGGAGAAATGTCAGAAATAGTCCCATTGACTCAGATACACACTGGTCCTGGGGATAGATGGGGAGAAAGGTCAGAGAGAGTCCCATTGACTCAGATACACACTGGTCCTGGGGATAGACTGGGGAGAAAGGTCAGAGTGAGTCCCTTTGAATCAGATAAACACTGGTCCAGGGGATAGACTGGGGAGAAAGATCAGAGAGTGTCCCATTGACTCAGATAAATACTGGTCCTGGGGATAGACTGGGGAGAAAGGTCAGAGAGAGTTCCTTTGACTAAGATACACGCTGCTCCTGGGGGTAGACTGGGGAGAAAGATCATAGAGAGTCCCATTGACTCAGATAAACACTGGTCCTGGTGGATTGGGGAGAAAGGTCAGAGAGAGTCCCATTGACTCAGATACACACTGGTCCTGGGGATAGACTGGAGAGAAAGGTCAGAGAGTGTCCCATTGACTCAGATACACACTGGGCCTGGGGATAGAATGGGGAGAAAGGTAAGAGAGAGCCCCATTGACTCAGATACAGACTGGTCCTGGGGATAGACTGGGGAGAAAGGTCAGAGAGTGTCCCATTGACTCAGATAAACACTGGTCCTGGGGATAGACTGGGGAGAAAAGTCAGAGAGAGTCCCATTGACTCAGATACAAACTGGTCCATGGGATAGACTGGGTGAGAAAGGTCAGAGAGTGTCCCATTGACTCAGATACACACTGGTCCTGGGGATAGACTGGGGAGAAAGGTGTCGAGGAAATATTTAGCTTAAATTAACTCAGGCGGAGACGTTCAGAACTGCACTTCGAGAGAATTTATTTTAAAATGCGAGATATATCTCGGAGAGCCTGCTTGGACCGTACCAAAGCAAAAACTCTGAATTCTACAGAAAACTTGTTCCATCTTTATACAGAAAAAAAAAGGAATTCTATCTCTTCAATTGACAACTACATTATTCAGGAACATTACCAATTCTAAACAGGGCACAAAGGTCAGTTTACACAGCCCAACAGTATCTTGTCACGTCATTATTCAATCTTTTCGAGGGTCAGCAGGATCATCACTAAAAGCCCCTCTTATCTGTTTTCGCATATCAGAGAAATCAGTTTGTCCAGGCAATGGGGGTATCTTAACATATACAAATACCAGATGTACAGCCTTCATGTTACCTGTTCTTTTCTAACAAAGAAGAGACATCAAGTATTTTCTGGCCTTGCAGGATTCTGCAGTCTCAGCACAGAATTAAACTTACTAAAAGGAAAAGAGAAATTTAACCCCTTCCTATATCGTGAACTAAAGTTCTTCCACAACTCCCTCCTTGTTGATCTTTTATCTTTAATGATCAACATGCTTTCCTTCTTTGATAGAAAAGGGAGGCTCATACCTCTCGGGGTAAGGTCTCATCTCTAAACATTCTTTTTCATTATAGTCATCTAACTGTCCCTCTATTCTGTTTAACCTTCCTTTCACGATCAAATTTTTATGCTCTATTTTTTCTACTAGGTTCATTACTTGTCCTAACAGGGATCTTACTTTCAGCCCCATTCCACAGACAATTAGCAGCAGAATCAGCAAAATTACACCAAGTACTACTATCGGGTGTATTGCCAGTTTTAATACTGCTGTTGCCCTGGGGGACCAGCCTAGGAATATGTCCCACCAGTGATGCGCTGTTATAGAGGTAACTGTGTTTGCTATTCGTACTAATTGTCCCTTTTTAAAACTCATTTCCAGCTCAAATTGGTGAATATCTCTGCCCCGCTTGGACAATGCCTTTTCTATTTCTTTGTCATTTTGTATTAAATTATGCAGTCGGGTTAAATTAATTGTAGGGGGTAATGGTTCAATTCTGTGCACCGTTAAATACTTCTCCACATTTTTCCATTGCCCAAAAGTATAAGTTCTTTTTTCTTCTGGGTTATATAGAGTGTAAACTCCTTTCACACAAGTATTAATAGGAGGTATATATAAAATCCCGTCTAAGTAGACGGGTTTATTTCCTGTTAGGCAAACTTCGTTTTGGCCTATCTCTTAGACCTCTGTGTCATTGGCTTGTTTTAGTTCCCACTTGCATATTCCTGTCGAGTGCTGTAAAGAACATGGTTCGTGGATGGCGGTTCGGTAAGGACAAACCATCCCGAATGGCCATTTAACACATCCCCTGTCATGATGTGTTAGATTCCTTTCATCGACCCAGTCCCCTTTAAATTTTGGATACCAAAAGTTCTGTCCGAATAATTGGGGTATTACTTGATACTGACACCAAATTTCCTTCTTAGTCATACTTATTATTTCCATTGTGATATTACATCCGTCTATATCACAGCTAGTTTATTTTTCTTGAGGTTTGAGGGCAAGATCTGGAATCTTATTTCGTTGCTTGATTCCCAGTAACCTTTCCCAGGTCTCAGCGTGGAAAGATAGTATTTTCCATTCTAACTCGGCTCTCAATAACTGTCTGATAGTCTCCTTAAACATGCAGCTGGTGTACCAATTTACCCCTTTCTGTTCCCTCATCAGGTTTTCTATTTCCTTTTCTATTTCTTTACTTTGCCTCCATGTCATTTTGTCTGTTATGTAGCCAGATACCTGTAGTTGCTGTAGCCCTTCATCCCACGCGTTTCTCAACTCTATACTCTCTCCTATTAGTCCTCCTACAACCTGGATTTTGTTTTGCAGGGTTTCTATATCTGTTGTGTTCAAGGCTCCCATTCCTTCTCCTACCTCACCTAATACAGTTCCCAGCACGTCTCGCTTTTTTCTCAAGGATCGGTCCAGTGTGACTCCAACACTGGTCGTGTTGCAACCATCCCTCTCCCTTAGCGGATATAGGATTTGTATGGTTAAATTTACTATACCTGGGGATCTTACTACCGATATGCAGGTGGTCAATATCCGTTTTAAATGGCCCGGATCTCTGGGGGAATGCCTATTTTTATTATGTGTCCACTGTTTAATATAGGTTCCCCCATGTAGTATTTTTGTACGGTTCATGCACTTTACCCATCCTCTGTTTTCTATTTTAAAATGACAATCTTCTTCGGGGTCACAAAACGTGCCATTAGTTTCTTGGCTCTCAGCTATTTCTCCTTTCCATATTTTACCTTCTTTTATAAACCTTTCTTCTGTTTTAACTCTTCCCACTGCCAGAAGGATTAACATACCTAGTGTCCCCTGATAGTTTTGCCAGGAGTCCTTCCTCATCTTCCTCCCTTTGTTTTCTTCTATAATGCTCCTGAACCAATTCGTTAAAATAATAGCTTACTAGTACAATAGTAACAGTGATCCACAAGATAAAGACCCAAATTGGTATACAGGCAAGTTCTGACATCTAGCTTGATACTTCGGGGTATTATGCTCTTAGTCCAGTCTGGCTCGGTAGAAACAAAAGGGGATGAGTACAGTTCTTTTCGGGGTGTGTCCGCCCTAGCTCGGTATTTCTTCTTCTTGCTGTGTTTCGTCTGGAAGGTAGTATTTACATCGGGTGGCGAGTATCCAATTTGGATGTTTTTCCAGTTTCAGGGCGGTTCTTGTTGTGAGGATTATCTGATATGGTCCCTTCTACCTAGGAGAAAAAGATTCCTTGTTTAGAGTTTTCACTAATACTTGCTCTCCCGGCCTGAAAGGGTGCATGTTTCCCTCTGACGGAGGTATTTGGGTCTGTTTTATTCGCTCATGCAGGCTTCTCGCTATTTCACACATGGCCTGAGCATATTTTAGCGACTTTTCGTCATTCCAAATTAATGCTACCTTTTCTGCTCCTAGTGGCGGTTTTACACCAGTAGGCATTGGCCTTCCTAATAAGGCTTCATGGGGTGTCAAACCAGTATTTCGGTTCTTTTGGTTTCTTATGGTATATAGTACCAATGGAAGGGCATCTGGCCATTTTAGTCCTGTTTCTTGACATACTTTAGTAAGGGTGGATTTTATCACTCCATTGACTCTTTCCACCATGCCTGAGGACTGAGGTTGATACGGTATGTGCAATTTCCACTGGAAACCTAGCGCTTCGGCTAGATTCTGCACTATTTTTCCTGTAAAATGTGTTCCTCTGTCACTGTTGATTCCCATAGGTATCCCATATCTTGGCACTATTTCTTTAAATAGGATCTTCACTACTGTTCGGGCATCATCCTTCTTTGTTGCATATGCCTCTACCCACCTTGTAAACATATCTACTATTACTAATAGATACTTAAAGCCTAATACTGGAGGCATGTGGACAAAATCAATTTGCAAATTTTCAAAGGGCATGCTTGGTTGGGGTAGATGGTCATATTCTGCGGGCGTCTTTCCTCTATTGTTTCGTTGGCAAATTTGGCAGGTTTTAGCAATTTTCTCAATTATTACTGTTATTCCTGGTGCATACCATTGCGCATTGATAGCATGTATCATCCCTCCTTTGCCCATGTGAGCCTGACCATGAGCTAGGCGAGACAAGGGCAAAAACAAAGACCTGGGACATACAGTTCGTCCGTCAGGATGGGTCCAGACATTATTTTTTAAAAAACATCCTTGTTTCTCCCATGTTTTTCTTTCCTGCACTGTAACTTGTTGCTGTGCTATTTCAAGTTGTTGGGCGCTCAGTGTTGGCAGAGGGGAGACTGAGGCTGCCTGTAGGCAGCACGTCTGTTCCAAAGCGGCTCGTCGGCCCTCCTATTTCCTATTGATACTTCATCTTCACCAGTTGTGTGGGCTGCGCATTTAATAACAGCAACCCTTTTTGGCAATTGAATGGCATCTATCAGGTTAAGCACTAATTGTGAGTGCTTAATATGCTTCCCGCCAGAGGTGATGAAGCCTCTGTTTTTCCATAGTTGTCCAAAATCATGGACTACACCAAATGCATATCTTGAATCGGTATATATATTAGCAGATTGATTTTTAGCTAATATACATGCTCTAGTTAGGGCGAACAATTCAGCTGCCTGTGCCGAGGTTCCGGGGGGCAAGGCAAATGCCTGAACAATTTCATATGGGTTCACAATAGCATAGCCTGCCAGGAGCAAATTGTCTGATGGTCTGTGAGACGACCCATCTGTATAAAGAATGAGATCGGGATTGTCCATTGGTTCCGTAAGCAAATCTGGTCTAGGCATGGTAGCCATCTCCACTGTTGACAGACAGTCGTGCTGGTCTGGGTCCTCTATTTCTCTAGTGGAGCTGGTAGGAACATTAACAGCAGGGTTTACTGCAGGCGCACGGCGAAAAGTGTAGTTAGGGTGTGACAACAGCAGCACCTCGTAGCCTGTCCTTCGGGATGCTGTGAAATGCTGAGTTGCTGCGGAATTCAACAATAACAGCACCGCATGCGCGGTGATAACAGTGCACGGATAGTCCAATACAATTGGTACTGATTTTTCCACCATGACCGCAGTAGCGGCTACAGCACGCAGACAAGCAGGCATTCCTCGTACTACTGGGGTGAGCATTACCGAATAGTAAGCAACTGGTCTATTTCCCCCACCATGTTCTTGGGTTAACACTGCTGTTGCGAATCCTTCTTTTTCATTCACATACATTTGAAAAGGTTTCGAATTGTCTACAGTATCCCACCATCCCTAGAAAAGATAAGACATCCTTCTTTGTCCTTGGTGTGGGGGTGTTTTGGATGGTTTGAATTCTTTCAGGTCCCAGCTGCCTCTGCCCCTGGGATATACGAAACCCTAGGTACTGCACTTGGACTTGGCAGAATTGTAACTTTTGCAGTGAAACCCGATGCCCTCTTTCACATAGGTGCTGTAAAAGCTTTAGAGAGTCTTGCATACATAGTTCGGAAGTCCCAATGCTGAAGCGTTAGTAATAGCATTTTTTAACTGTTTAAATGCTTCTTCCCTCTCAGGGGTCCATTCCACTTTAGGTGGGGCTTCTTTTAGGGCAGCTGATCGTAGAGCCGCATCCCATTCCCGATAGTCAGGGATCCATTCAAACCCGTGGCTGGAGGCCACGAGCAGATCGTCAGCGTATTGTAATAGCACCGACTGATCTGATAATGAGCAGTCCTCGAGGTCTCTTTTTACGGCTGCCGCATAAACTGCGGGGCTTTCGGTATACCCCTGGGGCAGCCTAGTCCACGTATACTGTTGTTTTTTATACGTGAAGGCAAACAAATATTGACTTTCCTCTTTTAAAGGGATGGAGAAGAATGCCGAACACAGATCTACTACAGTAAAGACAGTAGCTGTGGGTGGGATTGCGGATAGTATGATGTTGGTGTCCGGTACCACAGGGGTGATAGGGACTACTATCTTATTTATAGCTCTTAGATCTTGTACAAATCTCCACTCATTTGGTCTATTAATCTTCGGGATAGGCAGTATCGGCGTATTACACGGGCTCTGTGTCTTTTTCAGGACGCCTTGCTCTATCCCTTCTTCCGCCTCCGGTGGCAGTCTGTACTGCCTTATACTTGGTAATACAGCATTTTTTATCAACTGTACCCTATGGGGCACCGCAGAATAGACTTGTCCAACATGGTTTTTATGTTTAGCCCAGAGTTCGGGGGACACTTGACTCAGTGCCATTGGTATGTTAGGGCTAGTTTGTCCGGGGGGTTGCTGTTTTTCAAACGTAGCATCGTGCCCTTTTCTCTCCCAGTGGAGAATTCCTCTGTCACGGGTGATAAATTCTAGCCGTATATCCTGCAGTTCTATCATCGCCCATGGTTGATAACCTGGTCGCTGTCTTTTCTCTTCTATGTCTAAGATCATCCCGCCCATGTCTTTAGGTTTTGCTGGGGGCTTTACAGCCAATGTCAGATGGGGTGTCGTATTTTCTTCTTTAAATTGTTTTTGTTGTCAGGCTGTTAGCTCCACGGCCACCCCCAAACCTTCAGGTCCGAAGTAAATGCTGGGAGTGGCCTTTATCACTTCATTTTTATTTAAGAATGGTTGTATAAGGCGCTGATAATTGTCAGCCTTTTGTCGAGTATACCAGGCGGTACAGTGAAGCTGGACTGCCTCATAGCTTGTCAAGATGATATACAATAGTTCTTTAGTATTTGGATTAGTTTAATTTTTCAGCTTTCTACTAATTCTTTTATTATGGGGGAGTAGAAGTTGCCACTCAGTTGCCAATTGTATAGGGCAGTATTCTCTTCACCCTCTTCCTCTCTCTCCTTTTCTTTCCCTTGAAAGAATTGGTGAATGTTATTTGAAGGAATCTCCATAAACATCCCTTCCTTTGTGCAATATATTATGGCTCCCAGCTTGCACAAAGTCTGTCTTCCTAATAGGGGGAGAGGCGTCGTTTTTGAAATTATCAGGGTCTCGCCATTGACTTGTTGTCTGTCAATTGTCAAATTAGTAGGTTTAGATAAGAAATCTTTCAAGGGGACGCCGCCCACACCCATACTTAAAATAGAGGTGTTGCTTTCGGGTAGTCCCACAGAGGGCGGTACAGAGGACATAGTGGCGCCGGTATCCACCAGAAACTTTACATAAGTGTTTCCTACTTTTAGTATTGCTAAGGGATTTTCTTCTATGTCCGTTGATAAGCGAAGAGTCGCTTCCTGTACCGTTATGCCTCTGGGGCATCCCTATGCTGATTGATACGGATTGGGATTAGAAAAGGAAAATTGAGGGGCCGGTGGAGGTGGAGGTTCGGAAAAGTTCCCTTGCGACCCTCCATTCTGTTTGGGCGGGCATCTGCAGTCGCGAGCCCAATGCCCTATTCTTCCACAATTTCTGCACTCATCTTGAGAGCGATCTCGCTGTGACCACTGTCCTCTTCCTCTTCCTCTACCCCTAAATCCCCCTCGATTCTGCGCCTGCCCTCCGCCTCTCTGCTGGTAATATTGACCTGTCGCTTTGGTTTTACTTACGTAATTGAATAATCCCTCCCTGTCTATGTTTGCCAAGACAGTGACTGTCTCTTTCCAGGTTTTTCCTTGCCAATCTAAAACTTTAATTTTGTAGGTCTTTGCATGCTGTGGTAACATACAATTTAACAAGGTTTGCACTGCCAAAGGTTCATCTTTTACCCCTTGCCAAGAGGATCCATATGCTGCCTGCAGTAATAATTTCACATCTCCGGGGAGGGGGTTATAAACGGTACAGGTTTTCTCAAGCCAGTTGTGAAAGGCTACTGGCTTCTTAACAGGATTAGGGGCGGCTGATATTTTTTTTTAAAACAATTCTCCATATAATCTTTATCCCAAGTGGGGTCCCCTGTCCCATTTTTGGTGGTCTGTCTCCATTCCTCAATTAAGGACAATTTAAAACTTCCTCCATATGGCCAATCCCCATCAGACCAACCGTATAAATCGCTACTAAACGTTACCGCGTATCTGTCGTCTCCTGTTTCTTTAATTACAGTGTCCGCCGGCGAGCCGAGCGGCACAATGGGATCTCCTACCTTCTCTCGTTGCTTTACTACCTTACTGATTCTTTTCTCAGTCTTAGGAGGTACTTTCATTCTTTCAGTTGAGAGGTCGTCCTTCTTTCCTTTTCTAGGAGCTGGGCGCGAGCGCCCTGCTCGACGAGAGCCGTTTCCCATTCTTCCGGGTGCAACGTCTCGCGATCTTTTCTGAAATGAGAGTTAGGACAATCCTACAAAATATACAATAATTTACAAAGCGCTCACCGGTGTTCTCTTTTCTGCTCAGCTCGGGGTCTCCTTTTGCCTTTTTGTTATTTTAGTTTCTTTGCGGTAGCTACCTTATGCCTCACCCCCAGGGGATCTCGGCGGCCCGTCCCCATTTCAGATAGGAAGGTCCTTAAAATTCCTTTTTTCTTTTTAAAAGTTAAATTTAGTTCTTTTGGATCTCGTTTTTTAGAGGTCCTGCTTACTACGCCAGAATCTGTCGAGGAAATATTTAGCTTAAATTAACTCAGGCGGAGACGTTCAGAACTGCACTTCGAGAGAATTTATTTTAAAATGCGAGATATATCTCGGAGAGCCTGCTTGGACCGTACCAAAGCAAAAACTCTGAATTCTACAGAAAACTTGTTCCATCTTTATACAGAAAAAAAAAGGAATTCTATCTCTACAATTGACAACGACATTATTCAGGAACATTACCAATTCTAAACAGGGCACAAAGGTCAGTTTACACAGCCCAACAGTATCTTGTCACGTCATTATTCAATCTTTTCGAGGGTCAGCAGGATCATCACTAAAAGCCCCTCTTATCTGTTTTCGCATATCAGAGAAATCAGTTTGTCCAGGCAATGGGGGTAGCTTAACATATACAAATACCAGATGTACAGCCTTCATGTTACCTGTTCTTTTCTAACAAAGAAGAGACATCAAGTATTTTCTGGCCTTGCAGGATTCTGCAGTCTCAGCACAGAATTAAACTTACTAAAAGGAAAAGAGAAATTTAACCCCTTCCTATATCGTGAACTAAAGTTCTTCCACAAAAGGTCAGAGTGAGTCCCATTGACACAGATAAACACTGGTCCTGGGGATAGACTGGGGAGAAAGGTCAGAGAGTGTCCCATTGACTCAGATACACACTGGTCCTGGGAATGGACTGGGGAGAAAGGTCAGAGAGAGTTCCATTGACTCAGATACACACTGGTCCTGGCGATAGACTGGGGAGAAAGGTCAGAGAGAGTCCCATTGACTCAGATAAACATTGGTCCTGGGGATAGACTGGGGAGAAAGGTCAGAGAGTGTCCAATTGACTCAGATACACACAGGTCCTGGGGAACGACTGGGTAGAAAGGTCAGAGAGAGTCCCATTGACGCAGATACACACTGGTCCTGGGGATTGACTGGGGAGAAAGGTCAGAGAGTGTCCCATTGACTCAGATAAATACTGGTCCTGGGAATAGACTGGGGAGAAAGGTCAGAGAGAGTCCCATTGACTCAGATAAATACTGGTCCTGGGGATAGACTGGGGAGAAAGGTCAGAGAGAGTTCCTTTGACTCAGATAAATACTGGTCCTGGGGATAGACTGGGGAGAAAGATCAGAGAGAGTCCCATTGACTCAGATAAACACTGGTCCTGGGGGATTGGGGAGAAAGGTCAGAGAGAGTCCCATTGACTCAGATACACACTGGTCCTGGGGATAGACTGGGGAGAAAGGTCAGAGAGTGTGCCATTGACTCAGATACACACTGGTCCTGGGGAAAGACTGGGGAGAAAGGTCAGAGATAGTCCCATTGATTCAGATACACACTGGTCCTGGGGATCGACTGGGTAGAAAGGTCAGAGAGAGTCCCATTGACTCAGATACACACTGGTCCTGGGGATAGACTGGGGAGAAAGGTCAGAGAGTGTCCCATTGACTCAGATACACACTGGTCCTGGGGATAGACTGGGGAGAAAGGTCAGAGAGTGTCCCATTGACTCAGATAAACACTGGTCCTGGGGATAGACTGGGGAGTAAGGTCAGAGAGTTTCCCATTGACTCAGATACACACTGGTCCTGGGGATAGACTGGGGAGAAAGGTCAGAGAATGTCCCATTGACTCAGATACACACTGGTCCTGGGGATGGACTGGGGAGAAATGTCAGAAAGAGTCCCATTGACTCAGATACACACTGGTCCTGGGGATAGAATGGGGCGAAAGGTCAGAGAGAGTCCCATTGACTCAGATACACACTGGTCCTGGGGATAGACTGGGGAGAAAGGTCAGAGTGAGTCCCATTGACTCAGATAAACACTGGTCCAGGGGATAGACTGGGGAGAAAGATCAGAGAGTGTCCCATTGACTCAGATAAATACTGGTCCTGGGGATAGACTGGGGAGAAAGGTCAGAGAGAGTCCCATTGACTCAGATAAACACTGGTCCTGGTGGATTGGGGAGAAAGGTCAGAGAGAGTCCCATTGACTCAGATACACACTGGTCCTGGGGATAGACTGGAGATAAAGGTCAGAGAGTGTCCCATTGACTCAGATACACACTGGGCCTGGGGATAGAATGGGGAGAAAGGTAAGAGAGAGCCCCATTGACTCAGATACAGACTGGTCCTGGGGATAGACTGGGGAGAAAAGTCAGAGAGAGTCCCATTGACTCAGATACACACTGGTCCATGGGATAGACTGGGGAGAAAGGTCAGAGAGTGTCCCATTGACTCAGATACACACTGGTCCTGGGGATAGACTAGGGAGAAAGGTCACAGAGATTCCCATTGACTCAGATATACACTGGTCCTGGGGATAGACTGGGGAGAAAGGTCAGAGTGAGTCCCATTGACACAGATAAACACTGGTCCTGGGGATAGACTGGGGAGAAAGGTCAGAGAGTGTCCCATTGACTCAGATACACACTGGTCCTGGGAATGGACTGGGGAGAAAGGTCAGAGAGAGTCCCATTGACTCAGGTACACACTGGTCGTGGGGATCGACTTGGGAGAAAGGTCAGAGAGAGTCCCTTGCCTCAGATAAACACTGGTCCTGGGGATAGACTGGGGAGCAAGATCAGAGAGAGTCCCATTGACTCAGATACACACTGGTCCTGGCGATAGACTGGGGAGAAAGGTCAGAGAGAGTCCCATTGACTCAGATAAACATTGGTCCTGGGGATAGACTGGGGAGAAAGGTCAGAGAGTGTCCAATTGACTCAGATACACACAGGTCCTGGGGATCGACTGGGTAGAAAGGTCAGAGAGAGTCCCATTGACGCAGATACACACTGGTCCTGGGGATAGACTGGGGAGAAAAGTCAGAGAGTGTCCCATTGACTCAGATAAATACTGGTCCTGGGGATAGACTGGGGAGAAAGTTCAGAGAGAGTTCCTTTGACTCAGATAAATACTGGTCCTGGGGATAGACTGGGGAGAAAGGTCAGAGAGAGTTCCTTTGACTCAGATACATGCTGCTCCTGGGGTTAGACTGGGGAGAAAGATCAGAGAGAGTCCCATTGACTCAGATAAACACTGGTCCTGGGGGATTGGGGAGAAAGGTCAGAGAGAGTCCCATTGACTCAGATACACACTGGTCCTGGGGATAGACTGGGGAGAAAGGTCAGAGAGTGTCCCATTGACTCAGATACACACTGGTCCTGGGGAAAGACTGGGGAGAAAGGTCAGAGAGAGTCCCATTGACTCAGATACACACTGGTCCTGGGGATCGACTGGGTAGAAAGGTCAGAGAGAGTCCCATTGACTCAGATACACACTGGTCCTGGCGATAGACTGGGGAGAAAGGTCAGAGTGTGTCCCATTGACTCAGATACACACTGGTCCTGGGGATAGAATGGGGAGAAAGGTCAGAGAGAGCCCCATTGACTCAGATACAAACTGGTCCTGGGGATAGACTGGGGAGAAAGATCAGAGAGTGTCCCATTGAATCAGATAAATACTGGTCCTGGGGATAGACTGGGGAGAAAGATCAGAGAGAGTTCCTTTGACTCAGATACACACTGGTCCTGGCCATAGACTGGGGAGAAAGTTCAGAGAGAGTCCCATTGACTCAGATAAACATTGGTCCTGGGGATAGACTGGGGAGAAAGGTCAGAGAGTGTCCAATTGACTCAGATACACACAGGTCCTGGGGAACGACTGGGTAGAAAGGTCAGAGAGAGTCCCATTGACGCAGATACACACTGGTCCTGGGGATTGACTGGGGAGAAAGGTCAGAGAGTGTCCCATTGACTCAGATAAATACTGGTCCTGGGAATAGACTGGGGAGAAAGGTCAGAGAGAGTCCCATTGACTCAGATAAATACTGGTCCTGGGGATAGACTGGGGAGAAAGGTCAGAGAGAGTTCCTTTGACTCAGATAAATACTGGTCCTGGGGATAGACTGGGGAGAAAGATCAGAGAGAGTCCCATTGACTCAGATAAACACTGGTCCTGGGGGATTGGGGAGAAAGGTCAGAGAGAGTCCCATTGACTCAGATACACACTGGTCCTGGGGATAGACTGGGGAGAAAGGTCAGAGAGTGTGCCATTGACTCAGATACACACTGGTCCTGGGGAAAGACTGGGGAGAAAGGTCAGAGAGAGTCCCATTGATTCAGATACACACTGGTCCTGGGGATCGACTGGGTAGAAAGGTCAGAGAGAGTCCCATTGACTCAGATACACACTGGTCCTGGGGATAGACTGGGGAGAAAGGTCAGAGAGTGTCCCATTGACTCAGATACACACTGGTCCTGGGGATAGACTGGGGAGAAAGGTCAGAGAGTGTCCCATTGACTCAGATAAACACTGGTCCTGGGGATAGACTGGGGAGTAAGGTCAGAGAGTTTCCCATTGACTCAGATACACACTGGTCCTGGGGATAGACTGGGGAGAAAGGTCAGAGAATGTCCCATTGACTCAGATACACACTGGTCCTGGGGATGGACTGGGGAGAAATGTCAGAAAGAGTCCCATTGACTCAGATACACACTGGTCCTGGGGATAGAATGGGGCGAAAGGTCAGAGAGAGTCCCATTGACTCAGATACACACTGGTCCTGGGGATAGACTGGGGAGAAAGGTCAGAGTGAGTCCCATTGACTCAGATAAACACTGGTCCAGGGGATAGACTGGGGAGAAAGATCAGAGAGTGTCCCATTGACTCAGATAAATACTGGTCCTGGGGATAGACTGGGGAGAAAGGTCAGAGAGAGTCCCATTGACTCAGATAAACACTGGTCCTGGTGGATTGGGGAGAAAGGTCAGAGAGAGTCCCATTGACTCAGATACACACTGGTCCTGGGGATAGACTGGAGATAAAGGTCAGAGAGTGTCCCATTGACTCAGATACACACTGGGCCTGGGGATAGAATGGGGAGAAAGGTAAGAGAGAGCCCCATTGACTCAGATACAGACTGGTCCTGGGGATAGACTGGGGAGAAAAGTCAGAGAGAGTCCCATTGACTCAGATACACACTGGTCCATGGGATAGACTGGGGAGAAAGGTCAGAGAGTGTCCCATTGACTCAGATACACACTGGTCCTGGGGATAGACTAGGGAGAAAGGTCACAGAGATTCCCATTGACTCAGATATACACTGGTCCTGGGGATAGACTGGGGAGAAAGGTCAGAGTGAGTCCCATTGACACAGATAAACACTGGTCCTGGGGATAGACTGGGGAGAAAGGTCAGAGTGTCCCATTGACTCAGATACACACTGGTCCTGGGAATGGACTGGGGAGAAAGGTCAGAGAGAGTCCCATTGACTCAGGTACACACTGGTCGTGGGGATCGACTTGGGAGAAAGGTCAGAGAGAGTCCCTTGCCTCAGATAAACACTGGTCCTGGGGATAGACTGGGGAGCAAGATCAGAGAGAGTCCCATTGACTCAGATACACACTGGTCCTGGCGATAGACTGGGGAGAAAGGTCAGAGAGAGTCCCATTGACTCAGATAAACATTGGTCCTGGGGATAGACTGGGGAGAAAGGTCAGAGAGTGTCCAATTGACTCAGATACACACAGGTCCTGGGGATCGACTGGGTAGAAAGGTCAGAGAGAGTCCCATTGACGCAGATACACACTGGTCCTGGGGATAGCCTGGGGAGAAAAGTCAGAGAGTGTCCCATTGACTCAGATAAATACTGGTCCTGGGGATAGACTGGGGAGAAAGTTCAGAGAGAGTTCCTTTGACTCAGATAAATACTGGTCCTGGGGATAGACTGGGGAGAAAGGTCAGAGAGAGTTCTTTGACTCAGATACATGCTGCTCCTGGGGTTAGACTGGGGAGAAAGATCAGAGAGAGTCCCATTGACTCAGATAAACACTGGTCCTGGGGGATTGGGGAGAAAGGTCAGAGAGAGTCCCATTGACTCAGATACACACTGGTCCTGGGGATAGACTGGGGAGAAAGGTCAGAGAGTGTCCCATTGACTCAGATACACACTGGTCCTGGGGAAAGACTGGGGAGAAAGGTCAGAGAGAGTCCCATTGACTCAGATACACACTGGTCCTGGGGATCGACTGGGTAGAAAGGTCAGAGAGAGTCCCATTGACTCAGATACACACTGGTCCTGGCGATAGACTGGGGAGAAAGGTCAGAGTGTGTCCCATTGACTCAGATACACACTGGTCCTGGGGATAGAATGGGGAGAAAGGTCAGAGAGAGCCCCATTGACTCAGATACAAACTGGTCCTGGGGATAGACTGGGGAGAAAAGTCAGAGAGAGTCCCATTGACTCAGATACACACTGGTCCTGGGGCTAGACTGGGGTGAAAGTTCAGAGAGAGTCCCATTGACTCAGTTACACACTGGTCCTGGGGATAGAGTTGGGAGAAAGGTCAGAGTGAGTCCCATTGACTCAGATACACACTGGTCCTAAGGATAGACTGGGGAAAAAGGTCAGAGAGAGTCCCATTGACTCAGATAAACACTGGTCCTGGGGATAGACTGGGGAGAAAGGCCAGAGAGAGTCCAATTGCCTCAGATACACACTGGTCCTGGGGATAGACTAGGGAGAAAGGTCAGAGAGAGTCCCAGTGAGTCAGATAAACACTGGTCCTGGGGATAGACTGGGGAGAAAGGTCAGAGAGTGTCCCATTGACTCAGATACACACTGGTCCTGGGCATGGACTGGGTAGAAAGGTCAGAGAGAGTCCCATTGACTCAGGTACACACTGGTCGTGGGGATCGACTGGGGAGAAAGGTCAGAGAGACTCCCGTTGACTCAGATAAACACTGGTCCTGGGGATAGACTGGGGAGAAAGGTCAGAGAGAGTCCCATTGACTCAGATACACACTGGTCCTGGGGATAGACTGGGGAGAAAAGTCAGAGAGAGTCCCATTGACTCAGATACACACTGGTCCTGGGGTTAGACTGGGGAGAAAGGTCAGAGAATGTTCCATTGACTCAGATACACACTGGTCCTGGGGATAGACTGTGGAGAAAGGTCAGAGAGTCCCATTGACTCAGAGACACACTGGACCTGGGGATAGACTGGGGAGAAAGGTCAGAGAGTGTTCCATTGACTCAGATAAACACTGGTCCTGGTGATAGACTGGGGAGAAAGGTCAGAGAGAGTCCCATTGACTCAGATACACACTGGTCCTGGGAATAGACTGGGGAGAAAGGTCAGAGAGAGTCCCATTGACTCAGATAAACACTGGTCCTGGGGATAGACTGGGGAGAAAGGTCAGAGAGTGTCCAATTGACTCAGATACACACAGGTCCTGGGGAACGACTGGGTAGAAAGGTCAGAGAGAGTCCCATTGACGCAGATACACACTGGTCCTGGGGATTGACTGGGGAGAAAGGTCAGAGAGTGTCCCATTGACTCAGATAAATACTGGTCCTGGGGATAGACTGGGGAGAAAGGTCAGAGAGAGTTCCTTTGACTCAGATAAATACTGGTCCTGGGGATAGACTGGGGAGAAAGATCAGAGAGAGTCCCATTGACTCAGATAAACACTGGTCCTGGGGGATTGGGGAGAAAGGTCAGAGAGAGTCCCATTGACTCAGATACACACTGGTCCTGGGGATAGACTGGGGAGAAAGGTCAGAGAGTGTGCCATTGACTCAGATACACACTGGTCCTGGGGAAAGACTGGGGAGAAAGGTCAGAGAGAGTCCCATTGATTCAGATACACACTGGTCCTGGGGATCGACTGGGTAGAAAGGTCAGAGAGTGTCCCATTGACTCAGATAAACACTGGTCCTGGGGATAGACTGGGGAGAAAGGTCAGAGAGTTTCCCATTGACTCAGATACACACTGGTCCTGGGGATAGACTGGGGAGAAAGGTCAGAGAATGTCCCATTGACTCAGATACACACTGGTCCTGGGGATGGACTGGGGAGAAATGTCAGAAAGAGTCCCATTGACTCAGATACACACTGGTCCTGGGGATAGAATGGGGCGAAAGGTCAGAGAGAGTCCCATTGACTCAGATACACACTGGTCCTGGGGATAGACTGGGGAGAAAGGTCAGAGTGAGTCCCATTGACTCAGATAAACACTGGTCCAGGGGATAGACTGGGGAGAAAGATCAGAGAGTGTCCCATTGACTCAGATAAATACTGGTCCTGGGGATAGACTGGGGAGAAAGGTCAGAGAGAGTCCCATTGACTCAGATAAACACTGGTCCTGGTGGATTGGGGAGAAAGGTCAGAGAGAGTCCCATTGACTCAGATACACACTGGTCCTGGGGATAGACTGGAGATAAAGGTCAGATAGTGTCCCATTGACTCAGATACACACTGGGCCTGGGGATAGAATGGGGAGAAAGGTAAGAGAGAGCCCCATTGACTCAGATACAGACTGGTCCTGGGGATAGACTGGGGAGAAAAGTCAGAGAGAGTCCCATTGACTCAGATACACACTGGTCCATGGGATAGACTGGGGAGAAAGGTCAGAGAGTGTCCCATTGACTCAGATACACACTGGTCCTGGGGATAGACTAGGGAGAAAGGTCACAGAGAGTCCCATTGACTCAGATATACACTGGTCCTGGGGATAGACTGGGGAGAAAGGTCAGAGTGAGTCCCATTGACACAGATAAACACTGGTCCTGGGGATAGACTGGGGAGAAAGGTCAGAGAGTGTCCCATTGACTCAGATACACACTGGTCCTGGGAATGGACTGGGGAGAAAGGTCAGAGAGAGTCCCATTGACTCAGGTACACACTGGTCGTGGGGATCGACTTGGGAGAAAGGTCAGAGAGAGTCCCTTGCCTCAGATAAACACTGGTCCTGGGGATAGACTGGGGAGCAAGATCAGAGAGAGTCCCATTGACTCAGATACACACTGGTCCTGGCGATAGACTGGGGAGAAAGGTCAGAGAGAGTCCCATTGACTCAGATAAACATTGGTCCTGGGGATAGACTGGGGAGAAAGGTCAGAGAGTGTCCAATTGACTCAGATACACACAGGTCCTGGGGATCGACTGGGTAGAAAGGTCAGAGAGAGTCCCATTGACGCAGATACACACTGGTCCTGGGGATAGACTGGGGAGAAAAGTCAGAGAGTGTCCCATTGACTCAGATAAATACTGGTCCTGGGGATAGACTGGGGAGAAAGTTCAGAGAGAGTTCCTTTGACTCAGATAAATACTGGTCCTGGGGATAGACTGGGGAGAAAGGTCAGAGAGAGTTCCTTTGACTCAGATACATGCTGCTCCTGGGGTTAGACTGGGGTTAAAGATCAGAGAGAGTCCCATTGACTCAGATAAACACTGGTCCTGGGGGATTGGGGAGAAAGGTCAGAGAGAGTCCCATTGACTCAGATACACACTGGTCCTGGGGATAGACTGGGGAGAAAGGTCAGAGAGTGTCCCATTGACTCAGATACACACTGGTCCTGGGGAAAGACTGGGGAGAAAGGTCAGAGAGAGTCCCATTGACTCAGATACACACTGGTCCTGGGGATCGACTGGGTAGAAAGGTCAGAGAGAGTCCCATTGACTCAGATACACACTGGTCCTGGCGATAGACTGGGGAGAAAGGTCAGAGTGTGTCCCATTGACTCAGATACACACTGGTCCTGGGGATAGAATGGGGAGAAAGGTCAGAGAGAGCCCCATTGACTCAGATACAAACTGGTCCTGGGGATAGACTGGGGAGAAAAGTCAGAGAGAGTCCCATTGACTCAGATACACACTGGTCCTGGGGCTAGACTGGGGTGAAAGGTCAGAGAGAGTCCCATTGACTCAGTTACACACTGGTCCTGGGGATAGAGTTGGGAGAAAGGTCAGAGTGAGTCCCATTGACTCAGATACACACTGGTCCTAAGGATAGACTGGGGAAAAAGGTCAGAGAGAGTCCCATTGACTCAGATAAACACTGGTCCTGGGGATAGACTGGGGAGAAAGGCCAGAGAGAGTCCAATTGCCTCAGATACACACTGGTCCTGGGGATAGACTAGGGAGAAAGGTCAGAGAGAGTCCCAGTGAGTCAGATAAACACTGGTCCTGGGGATAGACTGGGGAGAAAGGTCAGAGAGTGTCCCATTGACTCAGATACACACTGGTCCTGGGCATGGACTGGGGAGAAAGGTCAGAGAGAGTCCCATTGACTCAGGTACACACTGGTCGTGGGGATCGACTGGGGAGAAAGGTCAGAGAGACTCCCGTTGACTCAGATAAACACTGGTCCTGGGGATAGACTGGGGAGAAAGGTCAGAGAGAGTCCCATTGACTCAGATACACACTGGTCCTGGGGATAGACTGGGGAGAAAAGTCAGAGAGAGTCCCATTGACTCAGATACACACTGGTCCTGGGGTTAGACTGGGGAGAAAGGTCAGAGAATGTTCCATTGACTCAGATACACACTGGTCCTGGGGATAGACTGTGGAGAAAGGTCAGAGAGTCCCATTGACTCAGAGACACACTGGACCTGGGGATAGACTGGGGAGAAAGGTCAGAGAGTGTTCCATTGACTCAGATAAACACTGGTCCTGGTGATAGACTGGGGAGAAAGGTCAGAGAGAGTCCCATTGACTCAGATACACACTGGTCCTGGGAATAGACTGGGGAGAAAGGTCAGAGAGAGTCCCATTGACTCAGATAAACACTGGTCCTGGGGATAGACTGGGGAGAAAGGTCAGAGAGTGTCCCATTGACTCAGATAAACACTGGTCCTGGGGATAGACTGGGGAGAAAGGTAAGAGAGAGTCCCATTGACTCAGATAAACACTGGTCCTGGGGATAGACTGGGGAGAAAGGTCAGAGAGTGTCCCATTGACTCAGATACACACTGGTCCTGGGGATAGACTGGGGAGAAAGGTCAGAGAGTGTCCCATTGACTCAGATAAACACTGGTCCTGGGGATAGACTGGGGAGAAAGGTCAGAGAGTTTCCCATTGACTCAGATACACACTGGTCCTGGGGATAGACTGGGGAGAAAGGTCAGAGAACGTCCCATTGACTCAGATACACACTGGTCCTGGGGATGGACTGGGGAGAAATGTCAGAAAGAGTCCCATTGACTCAGATACACACTGGTCCTGGGGATAGAATGGGGAGAAAGGTCAGAGAGAGTCCAATTGACTCAGATACACACTGGTCCTGGGGAAAGACTGGGGAGAAAGGTCAGAGAGAGTCCCATTGACTCAGATACACACTGGTCCTGGGGATAGACTGGGGAGAAAGGTCAGAGAGAGTCCCATTGACTCAGATACACACTGGTACTGGGGATATACTGGGGAGAAAGGTCAGAGAGTGTCCCATTGACTCAGATACACACTGGTCCTCGGGGTCTAGGGAGAAAGTTCAGAGAGAGTCCCATTGACTCAGATAAATACTGGTCCTAGGGGTCTATGGAGAAAGGTCAGAGAAGTCCCATTGACTCAGATACACACTGGTCCTGGGTATAGACTTGGGAAAAATGTCAGAGTGAGTCCCATTGTCTCAGATACACACTGGTCCTGAGGATAGACTGGGGAAAAAGGTCAGAGAGAGTCCCATTGACTCAGATAAACACTGGTCCTGGGGATAGACTGGGGAGAAAGGCCAGAGAGAGTCCCATTGCCTCAGATACACACTGGTCCTGGGGATAGACTAGGGAGAAAGGTCAGAGAGAGTCCCATTGAGTCAGATAAACACTGGTCCTTGGGATAGACTGGGGAGAAAGGTCAGAGAGTGTCCCATTGACTCAGATAAACACTGGTCCTGGGGATAGACTGGGGAGAAAGGTAAGAGAGAGTCCCATTGACTCAGATAAACACTGGTCCTGGGGATAGACTGGGGAGAAAGGTCAGAGAGTGTCCCATTGACTCAGATACACACTGGTCCTGGGGATAGACTGGGGAGAAAGGTCAGAGAGTGTCCCATTGACTCAGATAAACACTGGTCCTGGGGATAGACTGGGGAGAAAGGTCAGAGAGTTTCCCATTGACTCAGATACACACTGGTCCTGGGGATAGACTGGGGAGAAAGGTCAGAGAATGTCCCATTGACTCAGATACACACTGGTCCTGGGGATGGACTGGGGAGAAATGTCAGAAAGAGTCCCATTGACTCAGATACACACTGGTCCTGGGGATAGAATGGGGAGAAAGGTCAGAGAGAGTCCCATTGACTCAGATACACACTGGTCCTGGGGAAAGACTGGGGAGAAAAGTCAGAGAGAGTCCCATTGACTCAGATACACACTGGTCCTGGGGATAGACTGGGGAGAAAGGTCAGAGAGAGTCCCATTGACTCAGATACACACTGGTACTGGGGATAGACTGGGGAGAAAGGTCAGAGAGTGTCCCATGGACTCAGATACACACTGGTCCTCGGGGTCTAGGGAGAAAGTTCAGAGAGAGTCCCATTGACTCAGATAAATACTGGTCCTAGGGGTCTGTGGAGAAAGGTCAGAGAAGTCCCATTGACTCAGATACACACTGGTCCTGGGGATAGACTTGGGAAAAATGTCAGAGTTAGTCCCATTGACTCAGTTACACACTGGTCCTGAGGATAGACTGGGGAAAAAGGTCAGAGAGAGTCCCATTGACTCAGATAAACACTGGTCCTGGGGATAGACAGGGAAGAAAGGCCAGAGAGAGTCCCATTGCCTCAGATACACACAGGTCCTGGGGATAGACTAGGGAGAAAGGTCAGAGAGAGTCCCATTGAGTCAGATAAACACTGGTCCTTGGGATAGACTGGGGAGAGAGGTCAGAGAGAGAGTCCTATTGACTCAGATACACACTGGTCCTCGGGGTCTCGGGAGAAAGTTCAGAGAGAGTCCCATTGACTCAGATAAATACTGGTCCTGGGGGTCTGTGGAGAAAGGTCAGAGAGAGTCCCATTGACTCAGATACACACTGGTCCTGGGGATAGACTTGGGACAAAGGTCAGAGAGTGTCCCATTGACTCAGATACACACTGGGCTTGGGGATAGAATGGGGAGAAAGGTAAGAGAGAGCCCCATTGACTCAGATACAGACTGGTCCTGGGGATAGACTGGGGAGAAAAGTCAGAGAGAGTCCCATTGACTCAGATACACACTGGTCCTGGGGATAGACTGGGGAGAAAGGTCAGAGAGTGTCCCATTGACTCAGATACACACTGGTCCTGGGGATAGACTAGGGAGAAAGGTCAGAGTGAGTCCCATTGACTCAGATAAACACTGGTCCTGGGGATAGACTGGGGAGAAAGGTCAGAGAGTGTCCTATTGACTCAGATACGCACTGGTCCTGGGTATGGACTGGGGAGAAAGGTCAGAGAGAGTCCCATTGGCTCAGGTACACACTGGTCGTGGGGATCGACTGGGGAGAAAGGTCAGAGAGACTCCCGTTGACTCAGATAAACACTGGTCCTGGGGATAGACTGGGGAGAAAGGTCAGAGAGAGTCCCATTGACTCAGATACACACTGGTCCTGGGGATAGACAGGGAGAAAGGTCAGAGAGAGTCCCATTGACTCAGATAAACACTGGTCCTGGGGATAGACTGGGGAGAAAGGTCAGAGAATGTCCCATTGACTCAAATACACACTGGTCCTGGGGATGGACTGGGGAGAAATGTCAGAAAGAGTCCCATTGACTCAGATACACACTGGTCCTGGGGATAGAATGGGGAGAAAGGTCAGAGAGAGTCCCATTGACTCAGATACACACTGGTCCTGGGGAAAGACTGGGGAGAAAGGTCAGAGAGAGTTCCATTGACTCAGATACACACTGGTCCTGGGGATAGACTGGGGAGAAAGGTCAGAGAGAGTCCCATTGACTCAGATACACACTGGTACTGGGGATAGACTGGGGAGAAAGGTCAGAGAGTGTCCCATTGACTCAGATACACACTGGTCCTCGGGTCCAGGGAGAAAGTTCAGAGAGAGTCCCATTGACTCAGATAAATACTGGTCCTGGGGGTCTGTGGAGAAAGGTAAGAGAGAGTCCCATTGACTCAGATACACACTGGTCCTGGGGATAGACTGGGGAGAAAGGCCAGAGAGAGTCCCATTGCCTCAGATACACACTGGTCCTGGGGATAGACTAGGGAGAAAGGTCAGAGAGAGTCCCATTGAGTCAGATAAACACTGGTCCTGGGGATAGACTGGGGAGAAAGGTCAGAGAGTGTCCCATTGACTCAGCAAAAACCCTGGTCCTGGGGATAGACTGGGGAGAGAGGTCAGAGAGAGAGTCCTATTGACTCAGATACACAGTGGTCCTGGGGATAGACTTGGGAGAAAGGTCAGAGTGATTCCCATTGACTCAGATACACACTGGTCCTGAGGATAGACTGGGGAAAAAGGTCAGAGAGAGTCCCATTGACTCAGATACACACTGGTCATGGGGATGGACTGGGGGGAAAGGTCAGAGAGAGTCCCATTGACTCAGATACACACTGGTCCTGGGGGACTGGGGAGAAAGGTCAGAGAGAGTCCCATTGACTCAGATACACCCTGGTCCGGCGGATAGACTGGGGAGAAAGGTCAGATAGTGTCCCATTGACTCAGATACACACTGGTCCTGGGGATAGACTGGGGAGAAAGGTCAGAGAGAGTCCCATTGACTCAGATAAACACTGGTCCTGGGGATAGACTGGGGAGAAAGGTCAGAGTGAGTCCCATTGACTCAGATAAACACTGGTCCTGGGGATAGACTGGGGAGAAAGGTCAGAGAGTTCGATTGACTCAGATAAACACTGGTCCGTTGGGATAGACTGGGGAGAAAGATCAGAGAGTGTCCCATTGACTCAGATAAATACTGGTCCTGGGGAGAGACTGGGGAGAAAGGTCAGAGAGAGATCCTTTGACTCAGATACACGCTGCTCCTGGGGTTAGACTGGGGAGAAAGATCAGAGAGAGTCCCATTGACTCAGATAAACACTGGTCCTGGTGGATTGGGGAGAAAGGTCAGAGCGAGTCCCATTGACTCAGATACACACTGGTACTGGGGATAGACTGGAGAGAAAGGTCAGAGAGTGTCCCATTGACTCAGATACACACTGGGCCTGGGATAGAATGGGGAGAAAGGTAAGAGAGAGCCCCATTGACTCAGATACACACTGGTCCTGGGAATGGACTGGGGAGAAATGTCAGAGAGAGTCCCATTGACTCAGATACACACTGGTCCTGGGGATAGAATGGGGAGAAAGGTCAGAGAGAGTCCCATTGACTCAGATACACACTGGTCCTGGGGAAAGACTGGGGAGAAAGGTCAGAGAGAGTCCCATTGACTCAGATACACACTGGTCCTGGGGATAGACTGGGGAGAAAGGTCAGAGAGAGTCCCATTGACTCAGATACACACTGGTACTGGGGATAGACTGGGGAGAAAGGTCAGAGAGTGTCCCATGGACTCAGATACACACTGGTCCTCGGGGTCTAGGGAGAAAGTTCAGAGAGAGTCCCATTGACTCAGATAAATACTGGTCCTAGGGGTCTGTGGAGAAAGGTCAGAGAAGTCCCATTGACTCAGATACACACTGGTCCTGGGGATAGACTTGGGAGAAATGTCAGAGTGAGTCCCATTGACTCAGATACACACTGGTCCTGAGGATAGACTGGGGAAAAAGGTCAGAGAGAGTCCCATTGACTCAGATAAACACTGGTCCTGGGGATAGACAGGGGAGAAAGGCCAGAGAGAGTCCCATTGCCTCAGATACACACTGGTCCTGGGGATAGACTAGGGAGAAAGGTCAGAGAGAGTCCCATTGAGTCAGATAAACACTGGTCCTTGGGATAGACTGGGCAGAGAGGTCAGAGAGAGAGTCCTATTGACTCAGATACACACTGGTCCTCGGGGTCTAGGGAGAAAGTTCAGAGAGAGTCCCATTGACTCAGATAAATACTGGTCCTGGGGGTCTGTGGAGAAAGGTCAGAGAGAGTCCCATTGACTCAGATACACACTGGTCCTGGGGATAGACTTGGGACAAAGGTCAGAGAGTGTCCCATTGACTCAGATACACACTGGGCTTGGGGATAGAATGGGGAGAAAGGTAAGAGAGAGCCCCATTGACTCAGATACAGACTGGTCCTGGGGATAGACTGGGGAGAAATGTCAGAGAGAGTCCCATTGACTCAGATACACACTGGTCCTGGGGATAGACTGGGGAGAAAGGTCAGAGAGTGTCCCATTGACTCAGATACACACTGGTCCTGGGGATAGACTGGGGAGAAAGGTCAGAGAGAGTCCCATTGACTCAGATAAACACTGGTCCTGGGGATAGACTGGGGAGAAAGATCAGAGTGAGTCCCATTGACTCAGATAAACACTGGTCCTGGGGATAGACTGGGGAGAAAGGTCAGAGAGTGTCCTATTGACTCAGATACGCACTGGTCCTGGGTATGGACTGGGGAGAAAGGTCAGAGAGAGTCCCATTGGCTCAGGTACACACTGGTCGTGGGGATCGACTGGGGAGAAAGGTCAGAGAGACTGCCGTTGACTCAGATAAACACTGGTCCTGGGGATAGACTGGGGAGAAAGGTCAGAGAGAGTCCCATTGACTCACATACACACTGGTCCTGGGGATAGACTGGGGAGAAATGTCAGAGAATGTTCCATTGACTCAGATACACACTGGTGCTGGGGATAGACTGTGGAGAAAGGTCAGAGAGTCCCATTGACTCAGATACACACTGGACCTGGGGATAGACTGGGGAGAAAGGTCAGAGAGTGTTCCATTGACTCAGATAAACACTGGTCCTGGGGATAGACTGGGGAGAAAGGTCAGAGAGAGTCCCATTGACTCAGATACACACTGGTCCTGGGGATAGACTGGGGAGAAAGGTCAGAGAGAGTCCCATTGACTCAGATAAACACTGGTCCTGGGGATAGACTGGGGAGAAAGGTCAGAGAATGTCCCATTGACTCAGATACACACTGGTCCTGGGGATGGACTGGGGAGAAATGTCAGAAAGAGTCCCATTGACTCAGATACACACTGGTCCTGGGGATAGAATGGGGAGAAAGGTCAGAGAGAGTCCCATTGACTAAGATACACACTGGTCCTGGGGAAAGACTGGGGAGAAAGGTCAGAGAGAGTCCCATTGACTCAGATACACACTGGTCCTGGGGATAGACTGGGGAGAAAGGTCAGAGAGAGTCCCATTGACTCAGATACACACTGGTACTGGGGATAGACTGGGGAGAAAGGTCAGAGAGTGTCCCATTGACTCAGATACACACTGGTCCTCGGGTCCAGGGAGAAAGTTCAGAGAGAGTCCCATTGACTCAGATAAATCCTGGTCCTGGGGGTCTGTGGAGAAAGGTAAGAGAGAGTCCCATTGACTCAGATACACACTGGTCCTGGGGATAGACTGGGGAGAAAGGCCAGAGAGAGTCCCATTGCCTCAGATACACACTGGTCCTGGGGATAGACTAGGGAGAAAGGTCAGAGAGAGTCCCATTGAGTCAGATAAACACTGGTCCTGGGGATAGACTGGGGAGAAAGGTCAGAGAGTGTCCCATTGACTCAGCAAAAACCCTGGTCCTGGGGATAGACTGGGGAGAGAGGTCAGAGAGAGAGTCCTATTGACTCAGATACACAGTGGTCCTGGGGATAGACTTGGTAGAAAGGTCAGAGTGATTCCCATTGACTCAGATACACACTGGTCCTGAGGATAGACTGGGGAAAAAGGTCAGAGAGAGTCCCATTGACTCAGATACACACTGGTCATGGGGATGGACTGGGGGGAAAGGTCAGAGAGAGTCCCATTGACTCAGATACACACTGGTCCTGGGGGACTGGGGAGAAAGGTCAGAGAGAGTCCCATTGACTCAGATACACCCTGGTCCGGCGGATAGACTGGGGAGAAAGGTCAGATAGTGTCCCATTGACTCAGATACACACTGGTCCTGGGGATAGACTGGGGAGAAAGGTCAGAGAGAGTCCCATTGACTCAGATAAACACTGGTCCTGGGGATAGACTGGGGAGAAAGGTCAGAATGAGTCCCATTGACTCAGATACACACTGGTCCTGGGGAAAGACTGGGGAGAAAGGTCAGAGAGAGTTCCATTGACTCAGATACACACTGGTCCTGGGGATAGACTGGGGAGAAAGGTCAGAGAGAGTCCCATTGACTCAGATACACACTGGTACTGGGGATAGACTGGGGAGAAAGGTCAGAGAGTGTCCCATTGACTCAGATACACACTGGTCCTCGGGTCCAGGGAGAAAGTTCAGAGAGAGTCCCATTGACTCAGATAAATACTGGTCCTGGGGGTCTGTGGAGAAAGGTAAGAGAGAGTCCCATTGACTCAGATACACACTGGTCCTGGGGATAGACTGGGGAGAAAGGCCAGAGAGAGTCCCATTGCCTCAGATACACACTGGTCCTGGGGATAGACTAGGGAGAAAGGTCAGAGAGAGTCCCATTGAGTCAGATAAACACTGGTCCTGGGGATAGACTGGGGAGAAAGGTCAGAGAGTGTCCCATTGACTCAGCAAAAACCCTGGTCCTGGGGATAGACTGGGGAGAGAGGTCAGAGAGAGAGTCCTATTGACTCAGATACACAGTGGTCCTGGGGATAGACTTGGGAGAAAAGTCAGAGTGATTCCCATTGACTCAGATACACACTGGTCCTGAGGATAGACTGGGGAAAAAGGTCAGAGAGAGTCCCATTGACTCAGATACACACTGGTCATGGGGATGGACTGGGGGGAAAGGTCAGAGAGAGTCCCATTGACTCAGATTCACACTGGTCCTGGGGGACTGGGGAGAAAGGTCAGAGAGAGTCCCATTGACTCAGATACACCCTGGTCCGGCGGATAGACTGGGGAGAAAGGTCAGATAGTGTCCCATTGACTCAGATACACACTGGTCCTGGGGATAGACTGGGGAGAAAGGTCAGAGAGAGTCCCATTGACTCAGATAAACACTGGTCCTGGGGATAGACTGGGGAGAAAGGTCAGAGTGAGTCCCATTGACTCAGATAAACACTGGTCCTGGGGATAGACTGGGGAGAAAGGTCAGAGAGTTCGATTGACTCAGATAAACACTAGTCCGTTGGGATAGACTGGGGAGAAAGATCAGAGAGTGTCCCATTGACTCAGATAAATACTGGTCCTGGGGAGAGACTGGGGAGAAAGGTCAGAGAGAGATCCTTTGACTCAGATACACGCTGCTCCTGGGGTTAGACTGGGGAGAAAGATCAGAGAGAGTCCCATTGACTCAGATAAACACTGGTCCTGGTGGATTGGGGAGAAAGGTCAGAGCGAGTCCCATTGACTCAGATACACACTGGTACTGGGGATAGACTGGAGAGAAAGGTCAGAGAGTGTCCCATTGACTCAGATACACACTGGGCCTGGGATAGAATGGGGAGAAAGGTAAGAGAGAGCCCCATTGACTCAGATACACACTGGTCCTGGGAATGGACTGGGGAGAAATGTCAGAGAGAGTCCCATTGACTCAGATACACACTGGTCCTGGGGATAGAATGGGGAGAAAGGTCAGAGAGAGTCCCATTGACTCAGATACACACTGGTCCTGGGGAAAGACTGGGGAGAAAGGTCAGAGAGAGTCCCATTGACTCAGATACACACTGGTCCTGGGGATAGACTGGGGAGAAAGGTCAGAGAGAGTCCCATTGACTCAGATACACACTGGTACTGGGGATAGACTGGGGAGAAAGGTCAGAGAGTGTCCCATGGACTCAGATACACACTGGTCCTCGGGGTCTAGGGAGAAAGTTCAGAGAGAGTCCCATTGACTCAGATAAATACTGGTCCTAGGGGTCTGTGGAGAAAGGTCAGAGAAGTCCCATTGACTCAGATACACACTGGTCCTGGGGATAGACTTGGGAGAAATGTCAGAGTGAGTCCCATTGACTCAGATACACACTGGTCCTGAGGATAGACTGGGGAAAAAGGTCAGAGAGAGTCCCATTGACTCAGATAAACACTGGTCCTGGGGATAGACAGGGGAGAAAGGCCAGAGAGAGTCCCATTGCCTCAGATACACACTGGTCCTGGGGATAGACTAGGGAGAAAGGTCAGAGAGAGTCCCATTGAGTCAGATAAACACTGGTCCTTGGGATAGACTGGGCAGAGAGGTCAGAGAGAGAGTCCTATTGACTCAGATACACACTGGTCCTCGGGGTCTAGGGAGAAAGTTCAGAGAGAGTCCCATTGACTCAGATAAATACTGGTCCTGGGGGTCTGTGGAGAAAGGTCAGAGAGAGTCCCATTGACTCAGATACACACTGGTCCTGGGGATAGACTTGGGACAAAGGTCAGAGAGTGTCCCATTGACTCAGATACACACTGGGCTTGGGGATAGAATGGGGAGAAAGGTAAGAGAGAGCCCCATTGACTCAGATACAGACTGGTCCTGGGGATAGACTGGGGAGAAAAGTCAGAGAGAGTCCCATTGACTCAGATACACACTGGTCCTGGGGATAGACTGGGGAGAAAGGTCAGAGAGTGTCCCATTGACTCAGATACACACTGGTCCTGGGGATAGACTGGGGAGAAAGGTCAGAGAGAGTCCCATTGACTCAGATAAACACTGGTCCTGGGGATAGACTGGGGAGAAAGGTCAGAGTGAGTCCCATTGACTCAGATAAACACTGGTCCTGGGGATAGACTGGGGAGAAAGGTCAGAGAGTGTCCTATTGACTCAGATACGCACTGGTCCTGGGTATGGACTGGGGAGAAAGGTCAGAGAGAGTCCCATTGGCTCAGGTACACACTGGTCGTGGGGATCGACTGGGGAGAAAGGTCAGAGAGACTCCCGTTGACTCAGATAAACACTGGTCCTGGGGATAGACTGGGGAGAAAGGTCAGAGAGAGTCCCATTGACTCACATACACACTGGTCCTGGGGATAGACTGGGGAGAAATGTCAGAGAATGTTCCATTGACTCAGATACACACTGGTCCTGGGGATAGACTGTGGAGAAAGGTCAGAGAGTCCCATTGACTCAGATACACACTGGACCTGGGGATAGACTGGGGAGAAAGGTCAGAGAGTGTTCCATTGACTCAGATAAACACTGGTCCTGGGGATAGACTGGGGAGAAAGGTCAGAGAGAGTCCCATTGACTCAGATACACACTGGTCCTGGGGATAGACTGGGGAGAAAGGTCAGAGAGAGTCCCATTGACTCAGATAAACACTGGTCCTGGGGATAGACTGGGGAGAAAGGTCAGAGAATGTCCCATTGACTCAGATACACACTGGTCCTGGGGATGGACTGGAAGAAATGTCAGAAAGAGTCCCATTGACTCACATACACACTGGTCCTGGGGATAGAATGGGGAGAAAGGTCAGAGAGAGTCCCATTGACTAAGATACACACTGGTCCTGGGGAAAGACTGGGGAGAAAGGTCAGAGAGAGTCCCATTGACTCAGATACACACTGGTCCTGGGGATAGACTGGGGAGAAAGGTCAGAGAGAGTCCCATTGACTCAGATACACACTGGTACTGGGGATAGACTGGGGAGAAAGGTCAGAGAGTGTCCCATTGACTCAGATACACACTGGTCCTCGGGTCCAGGGAGAAAGTTCAGAGAGAGTCCCATTGACTCAGATAAATCCTGGTCCTGGGGGTCTGTGGAGAAAGGTAAGAGAGAGTCCCATTGACTCAGATACACACTGGTCCTGGGGATAGACTGGGGAGAAAGGACAGAGAGAGTCCCATTGCCTCAGATACACACTGGTCCTGGGGATAGACTAGGGAGAAAGGTCAGAGAGAGTCCCATTGACTCAGATACACACTGGTCCTGGGGATAGACTGGGGAGAAAGGTCAGAGTGAGTCCCATTGACTCAGATAAACACTGGTCCTGGGGATAGACTGGGGAGAAAGGTCAGAGAGTTCGATTGACTCAGATAAACACTAGTCCGTTGGGATAGACTGGGGAGAAAGATCAGAGAGTGTCCCATTGACTCAGATAAATACTGGTCCTGGGGAGAGACTGGGGAGAAAGGTCAGAGAGAGATCCTTTGACTCAGATACACGCTGCTCCTGGGGTTAGACTGGGGAGAAAGATCAGAGAGAGTCCCATTGACTCAGATAAACACTGGTCCTGGTGGATTGGGGAGAAAGGTCAGAGCGAGTCCCATTGACTCAGATACACACTGGTACTGGGGATAGACTGGAGAGAAAGGTCAGAGAGTGTCCCATTGACTCAGATACACACTGGGCCTGGGATAGAATGGGGAGAAAGGTAAGAGAGAGCCCCATTGACTCAGATACACACTGGTCCTGGGAATGGACTGGGGAGAAATGTCAGAGAGAGTCCCATTGACTCAGATACACACTGGTCCTGGGGATAGAATGGGGAGAAAGGTCAGAGAGAGTCCCATTGACTCAGATACACACTGGTCCTGGGGAAAGACTGGGGAGAAAGGTCAGAGAGAGTCCCATTGACTCAGATACACACTGGTCCTGGGGATAGACTGGGGAGAAAGGTCAGAGAGAGTCCCATTGACTCAGATACACACTGGTACTGGGGATAGACTGGGGAGAAAGGTCAGAGAGTGTCCCATGGACTCAGATACACACTGGTCCTCGGGGTCTAGGGAGAAAGTTCAGAGAGAGTCCCATTGACTCAGATAAATACTGGTCCTAGGGGTCTGTGGAGAAAGGTCAGAGAAGTCCCATTGACTCAGATACACACTGGTCCTGGGGATAGACTTGGGAGAAATGTCAGAGTGAGTCCCATTGACTCAGATACACACTGGTCCTGAGGATAGACTGGGGAAAAAGGTCAGAGAGAGTCCCATTGACTCAGATAAACACTGGTCCTGGGGATAGACAGGGGAGAAAGGCCAGAGAGAGTCCCATTGCCTCAGATACACACTGGTCCTGGGGATAGACTAGGGAGAAAGGTCAGAGAGAGTCCCATTGAGTCAGATAAACACTGGTCCTTGGGATAGACTGGGCAGAGAGGTCAGAGAGAGAGTCCTATTGACTCAGATACACACTGGTCCTCGGGGTCTAGGGAGAAAGTTCAGAGAGAGTCCCATTGACTCAGATAAATACTGGTCCTGGGGGTCTGTGGAGAAAGGTCAGAGAGAGTCCCATTGACTCAGATACACACTGGTCCTGGGGATAGACTTGGGACAAAGGTCAGAGAGTGTCCCATTGACTCAGATACACACTGGGCTTGGGGATAGAATGGGGAGAAAGGTAAGAGAGAGCCCCATTGACTCAGATACAGACTGGTCCTGGGGATAGACTGGGGAGAAAAGTCAGAGAGAGTCCCATTGACTCAGATACACACTGGTCCTGGGGATAGACTGGGGAGAAAGGTCAGAGAGTGTCCCATTGACTCAGATACACACTGGTCCTGGGGATAGACTGGGGAGAAAGGTCAGAGAGAGTCCCATTGACTCAGATAAACACTGGTCCTGGGGATAGACTGGGGAGAAAGGTCAGAGTGAGTCCCATTGACTCAGATAAACACTGGTCCTGGGGATAGACTGGGGAGAAAGGTCAGAGAGTGTCCTATTGACTCAGATACGCACTGGTCCTGGGTATGGACTGGGGAGAAAGGTCAGAGAGAGTCCCATTGGCTCAGGTACACACTGGTCGTGGGGATCGACTGGGGAGAAAGGTCAGAGAGACTCCCGTTGACTCAGATAAACACTGGTCCTGGGGATAGACTGGGGAGAAAGGTCAGAGAGAGTCCCATTGACTCACATACACACTGGTCCTGGGGATAGACTGGGGAGAAATGTCAGAGAATGTTCCATTGACTCAGATACACACTGGTCCTGGGGATAGACTGTGGAGAAAGGTCAGAGAGTCCCATTGACTCAGATACACACTGGACCTGGGGATAGACTGGGGAGAAAGGTCAGAGAGTGTTCCATTGACTCAGATAAACACTGGTCCTGGGGATAGACTGGGGAGAAAGGTCAGAGAGAGTCCCATTGACTCAGATACACACTGGTCCTGGGGATAGACTGGGGAGAAAGGTCAGAGAGAGTCCCATTGACTCAGATAAACACTGGTCCTGGGGATAGACTGGGGAGAAAGGTCAGAGAATGTCCCATTGACTCAGATACACACTGGTCCTGGGGATGGACTGGGGAGAAATGTCAGAAAGAGTCCCATTGACTCAGATACACACTGGTCCTGGGGATAGAATGGGGAGAAAGGTCAGAGAGAGTCCCATTGACTAAGATACACACTGGTCCTGGGGAAAGACTGGGGAGAAAGGTCAGAGAGAGTCCCATTGACTCAGATACACACTGGTCCTGGGGATAGACTGGGGAGAAAGGTCAGAGAGAGTCCCATTGACTCAGATACACACTGGTACTGGGGATAGACTGGGGAGAAAGGTCAGAGAGTGTCCCATTGACTCAGATACACACTGGTCCTCGGGTCCAGGGAGAAAGTTCAGAGAGAGTCCCATTGACTCAGATAAATCCTGGTCCTGGGGGTCTGTGGAGAAAGGTAAGAGAGAGTCCCATTGACTCAGATACACACTGGTCCTGGGGATAGACTGGGGAGAAAGGCCAGAGAGAGTCCCATTGCCTCAGATACACACTGGTCCTGGGGATAGACTAGGGAGAAAGGTCAGAGAGAGTCCCATTGAGTCAGATAAACACTGGTCCTGGGGATAGACTGGGGAGAAAGGTCAGAGAGTGTCCCATTGACTCAGCAAAAACCCTGGTCCTGGGGATAGACTGGGGAGAGAGGTCAGAGAGAGAGTCCTATTGACTCAGATACACAGTGGTCCTGGGGATAGACTTGGTAGAAAGGTCAGAGTGATTCCCATTGACTCAGATACACACTGGTCCTGAGGATAGACTGGGGAAAAAGGTCAGAGAGAGTCCCATTGACTCAGATACACACTGGTCATGGGGATGGACTGGGGGGAAAGGTCAGAGAGAGTCCCATTGACTCAGATACACACTGGTCCTGGGGGACTGGGGAGAAAGGTCAGAGAGAGTCCCATTGACTCAGATACACCCTGGTCCGGCGGATAGACTGGGGAGAAAGGTCAGATAGTGTCCCATTGACTCAGATACACACTGGTCCTGGGGATAGACTGGGGAGAAAGGTCAGAGAGAGTCCCATTGACTCAGATAAACACTGGTCCTGGGGATAGACTGGGGAGAAAGGTCAGAATGAGTCCCATTGACTCAGATAAACACTGGTCCTGGGGATAGACTGGGGAGAAAGGTCAGAGAGTTCGATTGACTCAGATAAACACTGGTCCGTTGGGATAGACTGGGGAGAAAGATCAGAGAGTGTCCCATTGACTCAGATAAATACTGGTCCTGGGGAGAGACTGGGGAGAAAGGTCAGAGAGAGATCCTTTGACTCAGATACACGCTGCTCCTGGGGTTAGACTGGGGAGAAAGATCAGAGAGAGTCCCATTGACTCAGATAAACACTGGTCCTGGTGGATTGGGGAGAAAGGTCAGAGCGAGTCCCATTGACTCAGATACACACTGGTCCTGGGGATAGACTGGAGAGAAAGGTCAGAGAGTGTCCCATTGACTCAGATACACACTGGGCCTGGGATAGAATGGGGAGAAAGGTAAGAGAGAGCCCCATTGACTCAGATACACACTGGTCCTGGGAATGGACTGGGGAGAAATGTCAGAGAGAGTCCCATTGACTCAGGTACACACTGGTCGTGGGGATCGACTTGGGAGAAAGGTCAGAGAGAGTCCCTTGACTCAGATAAACACTGGTCCTGGGGATAGATTGGGGAGCAAGATCAGAGAGAGTCCCATTGACTCAGATACACACTGGTCCTGGGGATAGACTGGGGAGAAAGGTCAGAGAGAGTCCCATTGACTCACATACAAACTGGTCCTGGGGATAGACTGGGGAGAAATGTCAGAGAATGTTCCATTGACTCAGATACACACTGGTCCTGGGGATAGACTGTGGAGAAAGGTCAGAGAGTCCCATTGACTCAGATACACACTGGACCTGGGGATAGACTGGGGAGAAAGGTCAGAGAGTGTTCCATTGACTCAGATAAACACTGGTCCTCGGGATAGACTGGGGAGAAAGGTCAGAGAGAGTCCCATTGACTCAGATACACACTGGTCCTGGGGATAGACTGGGGAGAAAGGTCAGAGAGAGTCCCATTGACTCAGATAAACACTGGTCCTGGGGATAGACTGGGGAGAAAGGTCAGAGAATGTCCCATTGACTCAGATACACACTGGTCCTGGGGATGGACTGGGGAGAAATGTCAGAAAGAGTCCCATTGACTCAGATACACACTGGTCCTGGGGATAGAATGGGGAGAAAGGTCAGAGAGAGTCCCATTGACTCAGATACACACTGGTCCTGGGGAAAGACTGGGGAGAAAGGTCAGAGAGAGTCCCATTGACTCAGATACACACTGGTCCTGGGGAAAGACTGGGGAGAAAGGTCAGAGAGAGACCCATTGACTCAGATACACACTGGTACTGGGGATAGACTGGGGAGAAAGGTCAGAGAGTGTCCCATTGACTCAGATACACACTGGTCCTCGGGTCTAGGGAGAAAGTTCAGAGAGAATCCCATTGACTCAGATAAATACTGGTCCTGGGGGTCTGTGGAGAAACGTAAGATAGAGTCCCATTGACTCAGATACACACTGGTCCTGGGTGTCTGGGGAGAAAGTTCAGAGAGAGTCCCATTGACTCAGATACACACTGGTCCTGGGGATAAACTGGGGAGAAAGGTCAGAGAGTCCCATTGACTCAGATACTCACTGGTCCTGGGGATAGACTGGGGAAAAAGGTCAGAGAGAGTCCCATTGACTCAGATAAACACTGGTCCTGGGGATAGACTGGGGAGAAAGGCCAGAGAGAGTCCCATTGCCTCAGATACACACTGGTCCTGGGGATAGACTAGGGAGAAAGGTCAGAGAGAGTCCCATTGAGTCAGATAAACACTGGTCCTGGGGATAGACTGGGGAGAAAGGTCAGAGAGTGTCCCATTGACTCAGCAAAAACCCTGGTCCTGGGGATAGACTGGGGAGAGAGGTCAGAGAGAGAGTCCTATTGACTCAGATACACAGTGGTCCTGGGGATAGACTTGGGAGAAAGGTCAGAGTGATTCCCATTGACTCAGATACACACTGGTCCTGAGGATAGACTGGGGAAAAAGGTCAGAGAGAGTCCCATTGACTCAGATACACACTGGTCATGGGGATGGACTGGGGGGAAAGGTCAGAGAGAGTCCCATTGACTCAGATGCACACTGGTCCTGGGGGACTGGGGAGAAAGGTCAGAGAGAGTCCCATTGACTCAGATACACCCTGGTCCGGCGGATAGACTGGGGAGAAAGGTCAGATAGTGTCCCATTGACTCAGATACACACTGGTCCTGGGGATAGACTGGGGAGAAAGGTCAGAGAGAGTCCCATTGACTCAGATAAACACTGGTCCTGGGGATAGACTGGGGAGAAAGGTCAGAGTGAGTCCCATTGACTCAGATAAACACTGGTCCTGGGGATAGACTGGGGAGAAAGGTCAGAGAGTTCGATTGACTCAGATAAACAATGGTCCGTTGGGATAGACTGGGGAGAAAGATCAGAGAGTGTCCCATTGACTCGGATAAATACTGGTCCTGGGGAGAGACTGGGGAGAAAGGTCAGAGAGAGATCCTTTGACTCAGATACACGCTGCTCCTGGGGTTAGACTGGGGAGAAAGATCAGAGAGAGTCCCATTGACTCAGATAAACACTGGTCCTGGTGGATTGGGGAGAAAGGTCAGAGCGAGTCCCATTGACTCAGATACACACTGGTCCTGGGGATAGACTGGAGAGAAAGGTCAGAGAGTGTCCCATTGACTCAGATACACACTGGGCCTGGGATAGAATGGGGAGAAAGGTAAGAGAGAGCCCCATTGACTCAGATACACACTGGTCCTGGGAATGGACTGGGGAGAAATGTCAGAGAGAATCCCATTGACTCAGGTACACACTGGTCGTGGGGATCGACTTGGGAGAAAGGTCAGAGAGAGTCCCTTGACTCAGATAAACACTGGTCCTGGGGATAGATTGGGGCGCAAGATCAGAGAGAGTCCCATTGACTCAGATACACACTGGTCCTGGGGATAGACTGGGGAGAAAGGTCAGAGAGAGTCCCATTGACTCACATACACACTGGTCCTGGGGATAGACTGGGGAGAAATGTCAGAGAATGTTCCATTGACTCAGATACACACTGGTCCTGGGGATAGACTGTGGAGAAAGGTCAGAGAGTCCCATTGACTCAGATACACACTGGTCCTGGGGATAGACTGGGGAGAAAGGTCAGAGAGAGTCCCATTGACTCAGATAAACACTGGTCCTGGGGATAGACTGGGGAGAAAGGTCAGAGAATGTCCCATTGACTCAGATACACACTGGTCCTGGGGATGGACTGGGGAGAAATGTCAGAAAGAGTCCCATTGACTCAGATACACACTGGTCCTGGGGATAGAATGGGGAGAAAGGTCAGAGAGAGTCCCATTGACTCAGATACACACTGGTCCTGGGGAAAGACTGGTGAGAAAGGTCAGAGAGAGTCCCATTGACTCAGATACACACTGGTCCTGGGGAAAGACTGGGGAGAAAGGTCAGAGAGAGTCCCACTGACTCAGATACACACTGGTACTGGGGATAGACTGGGGAGAAAGGTCAGAGAGTGTCCCATTGACTCAGATACACACTGGTCCTCGGGTCCAGGGAGAAAGTTCAGAGAGAATCCCATTGACTCAGATAAATATTGGTCCTGGGGGTCTGTGGAGAAACGTAAGATAGAGTCCCATTGACTCAGATACACACTGGTCCTGGGTGTCTGGGGAGAAAGTTCAGAGAGAGTCCCATTGACTCAGATACACACTGGTCCTGGGGATAAACTGGGGAGAAAGGTCAGAGAGTCCCATTGACTCAGATACTCACTGGTCCTGGGGATAGACTGGGGAAAAAGGTCAGAGAGAGTCCCATTGACTCAGATAAACACTGGTCCTGGGGATAGACTGGGGAGAAAGGCCAGAGAGAGTCCCATTGCCTCAGATACACACAGGTCCTGGGGATAGACTAGGGAGAAAGGTCAGAGAGAGTCCCATTGAGTCAGATAAACACTGGTCCTGGGGATAGACTGGGGAGAAAGGTCAGAGAGTGTCCCATTGACTCAGATAAACACTGGTCCTGGGGATAGACTGGGGAGAGAGGTCAGAGAGAGAGTCCTATTGACTCAGATACACACTGGTCCTGGGGATAGACTTGGGAGAAAGGTCAGAGTGATTCCCATTGACTCAGATACACACTGGTCCTGAGGATAGACTGGGGAAAAAGGTCAGAGAGAGTCCCATTGACTCAGATACACACTGGTCATGGGGATGGACTGGGGGGAAAGGTCAGAGAGAGTCCCATTGACTCAGATACACACTGGTCCTGGGGGACTGGGGAGAAAGGTCAGAGAGAGTCCCATTGACTCAGATACACACTGGTGCTGGAGATAGACTGGGGAGAAAAGTCAGATAGTGTCCCATTGACTCAGATACACACTGGTCCTGGGGATAGACTGGGGAGAAAGGTCAGAGAGAGTCCCATTGACACAGATAAACACTGGTCCTGGGGATAGACTGGGGAGAAAGGTCAGAGTGAGTCCCATTGACTCAGATAAACACTGGTCCTGGGGAAAGACTGGGGAGAAAGGTCAGAGAGAGTCCCATTGACTCAGATAAACACTGGTCCTGGGGATAGACTGGGGAGAAAGGTCAGAGTGAGTCCCATTGACTCAGATAAACACTGGTCCTGGGGATAGACTGGGGAGAAAGGTCAGAGAGTTCGATTGACTCAGATAAATACTGGTCCTGGGGATAGACTGGGGAGAAAGGTCAGAGAGAGTTCCTTTGACTCAGATACATGCTGCTCCTGGGGTTAGACTGGGGAGAAAGATCAGTTAGATTCCCATTGACTCAGATAAACACTGGTCCTGGGGGATTGGGGAGAAGGGTCACAGAGAGTCCCATTGACTCAGATACACACTGGTCCTGGGGATGGACTGGGGAGAAAGGTCAGAGAGTGTCCCATTGACTCAGATACACACTGGTCCTGGGGATAGACTCGGGAGAAAGGTCAGAGAGTGTCCCATTGACTCAGATACACACTGGTCCTGGGAATGGACTGGGGAGAAAGGTCAGAGAGAGTCCCATTGACTCAGGTACATACTGGTCGTGGGGATCGACTTGGGAGAAAGGTCAGAGAGAGTCCCTTGACTCAGATAAACACTGGTCCTGGGGATAGACTGGGGAGCAAGATCAGAGAGAGTCCCATTGACTCAGATACACACAAGTCCTGGCGATAGACTGGGGAGAAATGTCAGAGAGAGTCCCATTGACTCAGATAAACATTGGTCCTGGGGATAGACTGGGGAGAAAGGTCAGAGAGTGTCCAATTGACTCAGATACACACAGGTCCTGGGGATCGACTGGGTTGAAAGGTCAGAGAGAGTCCCATTGACTCAGATACACACAGGTCCTGGGGATAGACTGGGGAGAAAGGTCAGAGAGTGTCCCATTGACTCAGATAAATACTGGTCCTGGGGATAGACTGGGGAGAAAGGTCAGAGAGTGTTCTATTGACTCAGATAAACACTGGTCCTGGGGATAGACTGGGGAGAAAGGTCAGAGAGAGTTCCTTTGACTCAGATAAATACTGGTCCTGGGGATAGACTGGGGAGAAAGGTCAGAGAGAGTTCCTTTGACTCAGATATATGCTGCTCCTGGGGTTAGACTGGGGAGAAAGATCAGAGAGAGTCCCATTGACTCAGATAAACACTGGTCCTGGGGAATTGGGGAGAAAGGTCAGAGAGAGTCCCATTGACTCAGATACACACTGGTCCTGGGGATAGACTGGGGAGAAAGGTCAGAGAGTGTCCCATTGACTCAGATACACACTGGTCCTGGGGAAAGACTGGGGAGAAAGGTCAGAGAGAGTCCCATTGACTCAGATACACACTGGTCCTGGGGATCGACTGGGTAGAAAGGTCAGAGAGAGTCCCATTGACTCAGATACACACTGGTCCTGGGGATAGACTGGGGAGAAAGGTCAGAGTGTGTCCCATTGACTCAGATACACACTGGTCCTGGGGATAGAATGGGGAGAAAGGTCAGAGAGAGCCCCATTGACTCAGATACAAACTGGTCCTGGGGATAGACTGGGGAGAAAAGTCAGAGAGAGTCCCATTGACTCAGATACACACTGGTCCTGGGGCTAACTGGGGTGAAAGGTCAGAGAGAGTCCCATTGACTCAGATACACACTGGTCCTGGGGATAGACTGGGGAGAAAGGTCAGAGAGTGTCCCATTGACTAAGATACACACTGGTCCTGGGGATAGAATGGGGAGAAAGGTCAGAGAGAGCCCCATTGACTCAGATACAAACTGGTCCTGGGGATAGACTGGGGAGAAAAGTCAAAGAGAGTCCCATTGACTCAGATACACACTGGTCCTGGGGATAGACTGGGGAGAAAGGTCAGAGAGTGTCCCATTGACCCAGATACACACTGGTCATGGGGATAGACTGTGGAGAAACGTCAGAGAGTCCCATTGACTCAGATACACACTGGTCCTGGGGATAGACTGGGGAGAAAGGTCAGAGAGAGTCCCATTGACTCAGTTACACACTGGTCCTGGGGATAGAGTTGGGAGAAAGGTCAGAGTGAGCCCCATTGACTCAGATACACACTGGTCCTGAGGATAGACTGGGGAAAAAGGTCAGAGAGAGTCCCATTGACTCAGATAAACACTGGTCCTGGGGATAGACTGGGGAGAAAGGCCAGAGAGAGTCCCATTGCCTCAGATACACACTGGTCCTGGGGATAGACTGGGGAGAAAGGTCAGAGTGAGTCCCATTGACTCAGATAAACACTGGTCCTGGGGATAGACTGGGGAGAAAGGTCAGAGAGAGTCCCATTGATTCAGATAAACACTTGGTCCTGGGGATAGACTGGGGAGAAAGGTCAGAGTGAGTCCCATTGACTCAGATAAACACTGGTCCTGGGGTTAGACTGTGGAGAAAGGTCAGAGAGAGTCCCATTGACTCAGATACACACTGGTCCTGGGGATAGACTGGAGAGAAAGGTCAGAGAGTGTCCCATTGACTCAGATACACACTGGTCCTGGGGATAGAATGGGGAGAAAGGGAAGAGAGAGCCCCATTGACTCAGATACAGACTGGTCCTGGGGATAGACTGGGGAGAAAAGTCAGAGAGAGTGCTATTGACTCAGATACACACTGGTCCTGGGGATAGACTGGGGAGAAAGGTCAGAGTGAGTCCCATTGACTCAGATAAACATTGGTCCTGGGGATAGACTGGGGAGAAAGGTCAGAGAGTGTCCCATTGAATCAGATACACACTGGTCCTGGGAATGGACTGGGGAGAAAGGTCAGAGAGATTCCATTGACTCAGGTACACACTGGTCGTGGGGATCGACTTGGGAGAAAAGTCAGGGAGAGTCCCTTGAGTCACATAAACACTGGTCCTGGGGATAGACTGGGGAGCAAAATCAGAGAGAGTCCCATTGACTCAGATACACACTGGTCCTGGGGATAGACTGGGGAGAAAGTTCAGAGAGAGTCCCATTGAGTCAGATAAACACTGGTCCTGGGGATAGACTGGGGAGAGAGGTCAGAGAGAGAGTCCTATTGACTCAGATACACACTGGTCCTGGGGATAGACTTGGGAGAAAGCTCAGAGTGATTCCCATTGACTCAGATACACACTGGTCCTGAGGATAGACTGGGGAAAAAGGTCAGAGAGAGTCCCATTGACTCAGATACACACTGGTCCTGGGGATGGACTGGGGGGAAAGGTCAGAGAGAGTCCCATTGACTCAGATACACACTGGTCCTGGGGGACTGGGGAGAAAGGTCAGAGAGAGTCCCATTGACTCAGATACACACTGGTCCTGGGGATAGACTGGGGAGAAAAGTCAGATAGTGTCCCATTGACTCAGATACACACTGGTCCTGGGGATAGACTGAGGAGAAAGGTCAGAGAGAGTCCCATTGACTCAGATAAACACTGGTCCTGGGGATAGACTGGGGAGAAAGGTCAGAGTGAGTACCATTGACTCAGATAAACACTGGTCCTGGGGATAGACTGGGGAGAAAGGTCAGAGAGAGTCCCATTGACTCAGATAAACACTGGTCCTGGGGATAGACTGGGGAGAAAGATCAGAGTGAGTGCCATTGACTCAGATAAACACTGGTCCTGGGGATAGACTGGGGAGAAAGGTCAGAGAGTTCGATTGACTCAGATAAACACTGGTCCTGGGGATAGACTGGGGAGAAAGGTCAGAGAGAGTCCCATTGACTCAGATAAACACTGGTCCTGGGGATAGACTTGGGAGAAAGGTAAGAGTGAGTCCCATTGACTCAGATAAACACTGGTCCCGGGGATAGACTGGGGAGAAAGGTCAGAGAGTGTCCCATTGACTCAGATACACACTGGTCCTGGGCATGGACTGGGGAGAAAGGTCAGAGAGAGTCCCATTGACTCAGGTACACACTGGTCGTGGGGATCGACTGGGGAGAAAGGTCAGAGAGACTCCCGCTGACTCAGAGAAACACTGGTCCTGGGGATAGACTGTGGAGAAAGGTCAGAGAGTCCCATTGACTCAGAGACACACTGGACCTGGGGATAGACTGGGGAGAAAGGTCAGAGAGAGTCCCATTGACTCAGATAAACACTGGTCCTGGGGATAGACTGGGGAGAAAGGTCAGAGAGTGTCCCATTGACTCAGATAAACACTGGTCCTGGGGATAGACTGGGGAGAAAGGTAAGAGAGAGTCCCATTGACTCAGATAAACACTGGTCCTGGGGATAGACTGGGGAGAAAGGTCAGAGAGTGTCCCATTGACTCAGATAAACACTGGTCCTGGGGATAGACTGGGGAGAAAGGCCAGAGAGAGTCCCATTGCCTCAGATACACACTGGTCCTGGGGATAGACTGGGGAGAAAGGTCAGAGTGAGTCCCATTGACTCAGATAAACACTGGTCCTGGGGATAGACTGGGGAGAAAGGTCAGAGAGAGTCCCATTGATTCAGATAAACACTTGGTCCTGGGGATAGACTGGGGAGAAAGGTCAGAGTGAGTCCCATTGACTCAGATAAACACTGGTCCTGGGGTTAGACTGTGGAGAAAGGTCAGAGAGAGTCCCATTGACTCAGATACACACTGGTCCTGGGGATAGACTGGAGAGAAAGGTCAGAGAGTGTCCCATTGACTCAGATACACACTGGTCCTGGGGATAGAATGGGGAGAAAGGGAAGAGAGAGCCCCATTGACTCAGATACAGACTGGTCCTGGGGATAGACTGGGGAGAAAAGTCAGAGAGAGTGCTATTGACTCAGATACACACTGGTCCTGGGGATAGACTGGGGAGAAAGGTCAGAGTGAGTCCCATTGACTCAGATAAACATTGGTCCTGGGGATAGACTGGGGAGAAAGGTCAGAGAGTGTCCCATTGAATCAGATACACACTGGTCCTGGGAATGGACTGGGGAGAAAGGTCAGAGAGATTCCATTGACTCAGGTACACACTGGTCGTGGGGATCGACTTGGGAGAAAAGTCAGGGAGAGTCCCTTGAGTCACATAAACACTGGTCCTGGGGATAGACTGGGGAGCAAAATCAGAGAGAGTCCCATTGACTCAGATACACACTGGTCCTGGGGATAGACTGGGGAGAAAGTTCAGAGAGAGTCCCATTGAGTCAGATAAACACTGGTCCTGGGGATAGACTGGGGAGAGAGGTCAGAGAGAGAGTCCTATTGACTCAGATACACACTGGTCCTGGGGATAGACTTGGGAGAAAGCTCAGAGTGATTCCCATTGACTCAGATACACACTGGTCCTGAGGATAGACTGGGGAAAAAGGTCAGAGAGAGTCCCATTGACTCAGATACACACTGGTCCTGGGGATGGACTGGGGGGAAAGGTCAGAGAGAGTCCCATTGACTCAGATACACACTGGTCCTGGGGGACTGGGGAGAAAGGTCAGAGAGAGTCCCATTGACTCAGATACACACTGGTCCTGGGGATAGACTGGGGAGAAAAGTCAGATAGTGTCCCATTGACTCAGATACACACTGGTCCTGGGGATAGACTGAGGAGAAAGGTCAGAGAGAGTCCCATTGACTCAGATAAACACTGGTCCTGGGGATAGACTGGGGAGAAAGGTCAGAGTGAGTACCATTGACTCAGATAAACACTGGTCCTGGGGATAGACTGGGGAGAAAGGTCAGAGAGAGTCCCATTGACTCAGATAAACACTGGTCCTGGGGATAGACTGGGGAGAAAGATCAGAGTGAGTGCCATTGACTCAGATAAACACTGGTCCTGGGGATAGACTGGGGAGAAAGGTCAGAGAGTTCGATTGACTCAGATAAACACTGGTCCTGGGGATAGACTGGGGAGAAAGGTCAGAGAGAGTCCCATTGACTCAGATAAACACTGGTCCTGGGGATAGACTTGGGAGAAAGGTAAGAGTGAGTCCCATTGACTCAGATAAACACTGGTCCCGGGGATAGACTGGGGAGAAAGGTCAGAGAGTGTCCCATTGACTCAGATACACACTGGTCCTGGGCATGGACTGGGGAGAAAGGTCAGAGAGAGTCCCATTGACTCAGGTACACACTGGTCGTGGGGATCGACTGGGGAGAAAGGTCAGAGAGACTCCCGCTGACTCAGAGAAACACTGGTCCTGGGGATAGACTGTGGAGAAAGGTCAGAGAGTCCCATTGACTCAGAGACACACTGGACCTGGGGATAGACTGGGGAGAAAGGTCAGAGAGAGTCCCATTGACTCAGATAAACACTGGTCCTGGGGATAGACTGGGGAGAAAGGTCAGAGAGTGTCCCATTGACTCAGATAAACACTGGTTCTGGGGATAGACTGGGGAGAAAGGTAAGAGAGAGTCCCATTGACTCAGATAAACACTGGTCCTGGGGATAGACTGGGGAGAAAGGTCAGAGAGTGTCCCATTGACTCAGATAAACACTGGTCCTGGGGATAGACTGGGGAGAAAGGTCAGAGAGAGTCCCATTGACTCAGATAAACACTGGTCCTGGGGATAGACTGGGGAGAAAGGTCAGAGAGTGTCCCATTGACTCAGATCAACACTGGTCCTGGGGATAGACTGGGGAGAAAGGTAAGAGAGAGTCCCATTGACTCAGATAAACACTGGTCCTGGGGATAGACTGGGGAGAAAGGTCAGAGAGTGTCCCATTGACTCAGATAAACACTGGTCCTGGGGATAGACTGGGGAGAAAGGTCAGAGAGTGTCCTATTGACTCAGATAAACACTGGTCCTGGGGATAGACTGGGGAGAAAGGTCAGAGAGTTTCCCATTGACTCAGATACACACTGGTCCTGGGGATAGACTGGGGAGAAAGGTCAGAGAATGTCCCATTGACTCAGATACACACTGGTCCTGGGGATGGACTGGGGAGAAATGTCAGAAAGAGTCCCATTGACTCAGATACACACTGGTCCTGGGGATAGAATGGGGAGAAAGGTCAGAGAGAGTCCCATTGACTCAGATACACACTGGTCCTGGGGAAAGACTGGGGAGAAAGGTCAGAGAGAGTCCCATTGACTCAGATACACACTGGTCCTGGGGATAGACTGGGGAGAAAGGTCAGAGAGAGTCCCATTGACTCAGATACACACTGGTACTGGGGATAGACTGGGGAGAAAGGTCAGAGAGTGTCCCATTGACTCAGATACACACTGGTCCTCGGGGTCTAGGGAGAAAGTTCAGAGAGAGTCCCATTGACTCAGATAAATACTGGTCCTAGGGGTCTGTGGAGAAAGGTCAGAGAAGTCCCATTGACTCAGATACACACTGGTCCTGGGGATAGACTTGGGAAAAAGGTCAGAGTGAGTCCCATTGACTCAGATACACACTGGTCCTGAATATAGACTGGGGAAAAAGGTCAGAGAGAGTCCCATTGACTCAGATAAACACTGGTCCTGGGGATAGACTGGGGAGAAAGGTCAGAGAGTGTCCTATTGACTCAGATACACACTGGTCCTGGGAATGGACTGGGGAGAAAGGTCAGAGAGAGTCCCATTGACTCAGGTACACACTGGCCGTGGGGATCGACTGGGGAGAAAGGTCAGAGAGACTCCCGTTGAATCAGATAAACACTGGTCCTGGGGATAGACTGGGGAGAAAGGTCAGAGAGAGTCCCATTGACTCAGATACACACTGGTCCTGGGGTTAGACTGGGGAGAAAGTTCAGAGAGAGTCCCATTGACTCACATACACACTGGTCCTGGGGATAGACTGGGGAGAAATGTCAGAGAATGTTCCATTGACTCAGATACACACTGGTCCTGGGGATAGACTGTGGAGAAAGGTCAGAGAGTCCCATTGATTCAGATACACACTGGACCTGGGGATAGACTGGGGAGAAATGTCAGAGAGTGTTCCATTGACTCAGATAAACACTGCTCCTGGGGATAGACTGGGGAGAAAGGTCAGAGAATGTCCCATTGACTCAGATACACACTGGTCCTGGGGATGGACTGGGGAGAAATGTCAGAAAGAGACCCATTGACTCAGATACACACTGGTCCTGGGGATAGAATGGGGAGAAATGTCAGAGAGAGTCCCATTGACTCAGATACACACTGGTCCTGGGGAAAGACTGGGGAGAAAGGTCAGAGAGAGTCCCATTGACTAAGGTTCACACTGGTCCTGGGGATAGACTGGGGAGAAAGTTCAGAGAGAGTCCCATTGACTCAGATACACACTGGTACTGGGGATAGACTGGGGAGAAAGGTCAGAGAGTGTCCCATTGACTCAGATACACACTGGTCCTGGGCATGGACTGGGGAGAAAGGTCAGAGAGAGTCCCATTGACTCAGGTACACACTGGTCGTGGGAATCGACTGGGGAGAAAGGTCAGAGAGACTCCCGCTGACTCAGAGAAACACTGGTCCTGGGGATAGACTGTGGAGAAAGGTCAGAGAGTCCCATTGACTCAGAGACACACTGGACCTGGGGATAGACTGGGGAGAAAGGTCAGACAGAGTCCCATTGACTCAGATAAACACTGGTCCTGGGGATAGACTGGGGAGAAAGGTCAGAGAGTGTCCCATTGACTCAGATAAACACTGGTCCTGGGGATAGACTGGGGAGAAAGGTAAGAGAGAGTCCCATTGACTCAGATAAACACTGGTCCTGGGGATAGACTGGGGAGAAAGGTCAGAGAGTGTCCCATTGACTCAGATAAACACTGGTCCTGGGGATAGACTGGGGAGAAAGGTCAGAGAGAGTCCCATTGACTCAGATAAACACTGGTCCTGGGGATGGACTGGGGAGAAATGTCAGAAAGAGACCCATTGACTCAGATACACACTGGTCCTGGGGATAGAATGGGGAGAAATGTCAGAGAGAGTCCCATTGACTCAGATAAACACTGCTCCTGGGGATAGACTGGGGAGAAAGGTCAGAGAGTGTCCCATTGACTCAGATAAACACTGGTCCTGGGGATAGACTGGGGAGAAAGTTCAGAGAGTGTCCTATTGACTCAGATAAACACTGGTCCTGGGGATAGACTGGGGAGAAAGGTCAGAGAGTTTCCCATTGACTCAGATACACACTGGTCCTGGGGATAGACTGGGGAGAAAGGTCAGAGAATGTCCCATTGACTCAGATACACACTGGTCCTGGGGATGGACTGGGGAGAAATGTCAGAAAGAGTCCCATTGACTCAGATACACACTGGTCCTGGGGATAGAATGGGGAGAAAGGTCAGAGAGAGTCCCATTGACTCAGATACACACTGGTCCTGGGGAAAGACTGGGGAGAAAGGTCAGAGAGAGTCCCATTGACTCAGATACACACTGGTCCTGGGGATAGACTGGGGAGAAAGGTCAGAGAGAGTCCCATTGACTCAGATACACACTGGTACTGGGTATAGACTGGGGAGAAAGGTCAGAGAGTGTCCCATTGACTCAGATACACACTGGTCCTCGGGGTCTAGGGAGAAAGTTCAGAGAGAGTCCCATTGACTCAGATAAATACTGGTCCTAGGGGTCTGTGGAGAAAGGTCAGAGAAGTCCCATTGACTCAGATACACACTGGTCCTGGGGATAGACTTGGGAAAAAGGTCAGAGTGAGTCCCATTGACTCAGATGCACACTGGTCCTGAGGATAGACTGGGGAAAAAGGTCAGAGAGAGTCCCATTGACTCAGATAAACACTGGTCCGGGGGATAGACTGGGGAGAAAGGTCAGAGAGTGTCCTATTGACTCAGATACACACTGGTCCTGGGAATGGACTGGGGAGAATGGTCAGAGAGAGTCCCATTGACTCAGGTACACACTGGTCGTGGGGATCGACTGGGGAGAAAGGTCAGAGAGACTCCCGTTGACTCAGATAAACACTGGTCCTGGGGATCGACTGGGGAGAAAGGTCAGAGAGAGTCCCATTGACTCAGATACACACTGGTCCTGGGGATAGACTGGGGAGAAAAGTCAGAGAGAGTCCCATTGACTCAGATACACACTGGATCTGGGGTGAGACTGGGGAGAAATGTCAGAGAATGTTCCATTGACTCAGATACACACTGGTCCTGGGGATAGACTGTGGAGAAAGGTCAGAGAGTCCCATTGATTCAGATACACACTGGACCTGGGGATAGACTGGGGAGAAATGTCAGAGAGTGTTCCATTGACTCAGATAAACACTGCTCCTGGGGATAGACTGGGGAGAAAGGTCAGAGAATGTCCCATTGACTCAGATACACACTGGTCCTGGGGATGGACTGGGGAGAAATGTCAGAAAGAGTCCCATTGACTCAGATACACACTGGTCCTGGGGATAGAATGGGGAGAAAGGTCAGAGAGAGTCCCATTGACTCAGATACACACTGGTCCTGGGGAAAGACTGGGGAGAAAGGTCAGAGAGAGTCCCATTGACTAAGGTTCACACTGGTCCTGGGGATAGACTGGGGAGAAAGTTCAGAGAGAGTCCCATTGACTCAGATACACACTGGTACTGGGGATAGACTGGGGAGAAAGGTCAGAGAGTGTCCCATTGACTCAGATACACACTGGTCCTCGGGTCTAGGGAGAAAGTTCAGAGAGAGTCCCATTGACTCAGATAAATACTGGTCCTGGGGGTCTGTGGAGAAAGGTAAGAGAGAGTCCCATTGACTCAGATACACACTGGTCCTGGGTGTCTGGGGAGAAAGTTCAGAGAGAGTCCCATTGACTCAGATACACACTGGTCCTGGGGATAAACTGGGGAGAAAGGTCAGAGAGTCCCATTGACTCAGATATACACTGGTCCTGGGGATAGACTGGGGAAAAAGGTCAGAGAGAGTCCCATTGACTCAGATAAACACAGGCCCTGGGGATAGACTGGGGAGAAAGGCCAGAGAGAGTCCCATTGCCTCAGATACACACTGGTCCTGGGGATAGACTAGGGAGAAAGGTCAGAGAGAGTCCCATTGAGTCAGATAAACACTGGTCCTGGGGATAAACTGGGGAGAAAGGTCAGAAAGTGTCCCATTGACTCAGATAAACACTGGTCCTGGGGATAGACTGGGGAGAGAGGTCAGAGAGAGAGTCCTATTGACTCAGATACACACTGGTCCTGGGGATAGACTTGGGAGAAAGGTCAGAGTGATTCCCATTGACTCAGATACACACTGGTCCTGAGGATAGACTGGGGAAAAAGGTCAGAGAGAGTCCCATTGACTCAGATACACACTGGTCATGGGGATGGACTGGGGGGAAAGGTCAGAGAGAGTCCCATTGACTCAGATACACACTGGCCCTGGGGGACTGGGGAGAAAGGTCAGAGAGAGTCCCATTGACTCAGATGCACACTGGTCCTGGGGATAGACTGGGGAGAAAGGTCAGATAGTGTCCCATTGACTCAGAAACACACTGGTCCTGGGGATAGACTGGGGAGAAAGGTCAGAGAGAGTCCCATTGACTCAGATAAACACTGGTCCTGGGGATAGACTGGGGAGAAAGGTCAGAGTGAGTCCCATTGACTCAGATAAACACTGGTCCTGGGGATAGACTGGGGAGAAAGGTCAGAGAGAGTCCCATTGACTCAGATAAACACTGGTCCTGGGGATAGACTGGGGAGAAATGTCAGAGTGAGTCCCATTGACTCAGATAAACACTGGCCCTGGGGATAGACTGGGGAGAAAGGTCAGAGAGTTCGATTGACTCAGATAAACACTGGTCCGTTGGGATAGACTGGGGAGAAAGATCAGAGAGTGTCCCATTGACTCAGATAAATACTGGTCCTGGGGCTAGACTGGGGAGAAAGGTCAGAGAGAGTTCCTTTGACTCAGATACACGCTGCTCCTGGGGTTAGACTGGGGAGAAAGATCAGAGAGAGTCCCATTGACTCAGATAAACACTGGTCCTGGTGGATTGGGGAAAAAGGTCAGAGCGAGTCCCATTGACTCAGATACACACTGGGCCTGGGATAGAATGGGGAGAAAGGTAAGAGAGAGCCCCATTGACTCAGACACACACTGTTCCTGGGAATGGACTGGGGAGAAATGTCAGAGAGAGTCCCATTGACTCAGGTACACACTGGTCGTGGGGATCGACTTGGGAGAAAGGTCAGACAGAGTCCCTTGACTCAGATACACACTGGTCCTGGGGATAGACTGGGGAGAAAGGTCAGAGAGAGTCGCATTGACTCAGATAAACATAGGTCCTGGGGATAGACTGGGGAGAAAGGTCAGAGAGTGTCCAATTGACTCAGATACACACAGGTCCTGGGGATCGACTGGGTAGAAAGGTCAGAGAGAGTCCCATTGACGCAGATACACACTGGTCCTGGGGATGGACTGGGGAGAAAGGTCAGAGAGTGTCCCATTGACTCAGATAAATACTGGTCCAGGGGATAGACTGGGGAGAAAGGTCAGAGAGAGTTCCTTTGACTCAGATAAATACTGGTCCTGGGGATAGACTGGGGAGAAAGGTCAGAGAGAGTTCCTTTGACTCAGATACATGCTGCTCCTGGGGTTAGACTGGGGAGAAAGATCAGAGAGAGTCCCATTGACTCAGATAAACACTGGTCCTGGGGGATTGGGGAGAAAGGTCAGAGAGAGTCCCATTGAGTCAGATACACACTGGTCCTGGGGATAGAATGGGGAGAAAGGTCAGAGAGTGTCCCATTGACTCAGATACACACTGGTCCTGGGGAAAGACTGGGGAGAAAGGTCAGAGAGAGTCCCATTGACTCAGATACACACTGGTCCTGGGGATCGACTGGGTAGAAAGGTCAGAGAGAGTCCCATTGACTCAGATACACACTGGTCCTGGGGATAGACTGGGGAGAAAGGTCAGAGAGTGTCCCATTGACTCAGATACACACTGGTCCTGGGGATAGAATGGGGAGAATGGTCAGAGAGAGCCCCATTGACTCAGATACACACTGGTCCTGAGGATAGACTGGGGAAAAAGGTCAGAGAGAGTCCCATTGACTCAGATAAACACTGGTCCTGGGGATAGACTGGGGAGAAAGGCCAGAGAGAGTCCCATTGCCTCAGATACACACTGGTCCTGGTGATAGACTAGGGAGAAAGGTCAGAGAGAGTCCCATTGAGTCAGATAAACACTGGTCCTGGGGATAGACTGGGGAGAATGGTCAGAGAGTGTCCCATTGACTCAGATAAACACTGGTCCTGGGGATAGACTGGGGAGAGAGGTCAGAGAGAGAGTCCTATTGACTCAGATAGACACTGGTCCTGGGGATAGACTTGGGAGAAAGGTCAGAGTGATTCCCATTGACTCAGATACACACTGGTCCTGAGGATAGACTGGGGAAAAAGGTCAGAGAGAGTCCCATTGACTCAGATACACACTGGTCATGGGGATGGACTGGGGGGAAAGGTCAGAGAGAGTCCCATTGACTCAGATACACACTGGTCCTGGGGGACTGGGGAGAAAGGTCAGAGAGAGTCCCATTGACGCAGATACACACTGGTCCTGGGGATGGACTGGGGAGAAAGGTCAGAGAGTGTCCCATTGACTCAGATAAATACTGGTCCAGGGGATAGACTGGGGAGAAAGGTCAGAGAGAGTTCCTTTGACTCAGATAAATACTGGTCCTGGGGATAGACTGGGGAGAAAGGTCAGAGAGAGTTCCTTTGACTCAGATACATGCTGCTCCTGGGGTTAGACTGGGGAGAAAGATCAGAGAGAGTCCCATTGACTCAGATAAACACTGGTCCTGGGGGATTGGGGAGAAAGGTCAGAGAGAGTCCCATTGAGTCAGATACACACTGGTCCTGGGGATAGAATGGGGAGAAAGGTCAGAGAGTGTCCCATTGACTCAGATACACACTGGTCCTGGGGAAAGACTGGGGAGAAAGGTCAGAGAGAGTCCCATTGACTCAGATACACACTGGTCCTGGGGATCGACTGGGTAGAAAGGTCAGAGAGAGTCCCATTGACTCAGATACACACTGGTCCTGGGGATAGACTGGGGAGAAAGGTCAGAGAGTGTCCCATTGACTCAGATACACACTGGTCCTGGGGATAGAATGGGGAGAATGGTCAGAGAGAGCCCCATTGACTCAGATACACACTGGTCCTGAGGATAGACTGGGGAAAAAGGTCAGAGAGAGTCCCATTGACTCAGATAAACACTGGTCCTGGGGATAGACTGGGGAGAAAGGCCAGAGAGAGTCCCATTGCCTCAGATACACACTGGTCCTGGTGATAGACTAGGGAGAAAGGTCAGAGAGAGTCCCATTGAGTCAGATAAACACTGGTCCTGGGGATAGACTGGGGAGAATGGTCAGAGAGTGTCCCATTGACTCAGATAAACACTGGTCCTGGGGATAGACTGGGGAGAGAGGTCAGAGAGAGAGTCCTATTGACTCAGATAGACACTGGTCCTGGGGATAGACTTGGGAGAAAGGTCAGAGTGATTCCCATTGACTCAGATACACACTGGTCCTGAGGATAGACTGGGGAAAAAGGTCAGAGAGAGTCCCATTGACTCAGATACACACTGGTCATGGGGATGGACTGGGGGGAAAGGTCAGAGAGAGTCCCATTGACTCAGATACACACTGGTCCTGGGGGACTGGGGAGAAAGGTCAGAGAGAGTCCCATTGTCTCAGATACACACTGGTCCTGGGGATAGACTGGGGAGAAAGGTCAGATAGTGTCCCATTGACTCAGATACACACCGGTCCTGGGGATAGACTGGGGAGAAAGGTCAGAGAGAGTCCCAATGACTCAGATAAACACTGGTCCTGGGGATAGACTGGGGAGAAAGGTCAGAGTGAGTCCCATTGACTCAGATAAACACTGGTCCTGGGGATAGACTCGGGAGAAAGGTCAGAGAGAGTCCCATTGACTCAGATAAACACTGGTCCTGGGGATAGACTGGGGAGAAAGGTCAGAGTGAGTCCCCTTGACTCAGATAAACACTGGTCCTGGGGATAGACTGGGGAGAAAGGTCAGAGAGTTCGATTGACTCAGATAAACACTGGTCCAGGGGATAGACTGGGGAGAAAGATCAGAGAGTGTCCCATTGACTCAGATAAATACTGGTCCTGGGGATAGACTGGGGAGAAAGGTCAGAGAGAGTTCCTTTGACTCAGATACACGCTGCTCCTGGGGTTAGACTGGGGAGAAAGATCAGAGAGAGTCCCATTGACTCAGATAAACACTGGTCCTGGTGGATTGGGGAGAAAGGTCAGAGCGAGTCCCATTGACTCAGATACACACTGGTCCTGGGGATAGACTGGTGAGAAAGGTCAGAGAGTGTCCCATTGACTCAGATACACACTGGGCCTGGGATAGAATGGGGAGCAATTAAGAGAGAGCCCCATTGACTCAGATACACACTGGACCTGGGAATGGACTGGGGAGAAATGTCAGAGAGAGTCCCATTGACTCAGGTACACACTGGTCGTGGGGATCGACTTGGGAGAAAGGTCAGAAAGAGTCCCTTGACTCAGATAAACACTGGTCCTGGGGATAGACTGGGGAGCAAGATAAGAGAGAGTCCCATTGACTCAGATACACACTGGTCCTGGGGATAGACTGGGGAGAAAAGTCAGAGAGAGTCGCATTGACTCAGATAAACATTGGTCCAGGGGATAGACTGGGGAGAAAGGTCAGAGAGTGTCCAATTGACTCAGATACACACAGGTCCTGGGGATCGACTGGGTAGAAAGGTCAGAGAGAGTCCCATTGACGCAGATACACACTGGTCCTGGGGATAGACTGGGGAGAAAGGTCAGAGAGTGTCCCATTGACTCAGATAAATACTGGTCCAGGGGATAGACTGGGGAGAAAGGTCAGAGAGAGTTCCTTTGACTCAGATAAATACTGGTCCTGGGGATAGACTGGGGAGAAAGTTCAGAGAGAGTTCCTTTGACTCAGATACATGCTGTTCCTGGGGTTAGACTGGGGAGAAAGATCAGAGAGAGTCCCATTGACTCAGATAAACACTGGTCCTGGGGGATTGGGGAGAAAGGTCAGAGAGAGTCCCATTGACTCAGATACACACTGGTCCTGGGGATAGACTGGGGAGAAAGGTCAGAGAGTGTCCCATTGACTCAGATACACACTGGTCGTGGGGAAAGACTGGGGAGAAAGGTCAGAGAGAGTCCCATTGACTCAGATACACACTGGTCCTGGGGATCGACTGGGTAGAAAGGTCAGAGAGAGTCCCATTGACTCAGATACACACTGGTCCTGGGGATAGACTGGGGAGAAAGGTCAGAGTGTGTCCCATTGACTCAGATACACACTGGTCCTGGGGATAGAATGGGGAGAATGGTCAGAGAGAGCCCCATTGACTCAGATACAAACTGGTCCTGGGGATAGACTGGGGAGAAAGGTCAGAGAGAGTCCCATTGACACAGATACACACTGGTCCTGGGGATAGACTGGGGAGAAAGGTCAGAGAGTGTCCCATTGACTCAGATACACACTGGTCCTGGGGATAGAATGGGGAGAATGGTCAGAGAGAGCCCCATTTACTCAGATACAAACTGGTCCTGGGGATAGACTGGGGAGAAAGGTCAGAGAGTGTCCCATTGACTCAGATACACACTGGTCCTGGGGATAGAATGGGGAGAAAGGTCAGAGAGAGCCCCATTGACTCAGATACAAACTGGTCCTGGGGATAGACTGGGGAGAGAGGTCAGAGAGAGAGTCCTATTGACTCAGATACACACTGGTCCTGGGGATAGACTTGGGAGAAAGGTCAGAGTGATTCCCATTGACTCAGATACACACTGGTCCTGAGGATAGACTGGGGAAAAAGGTCAGAGAGAGTCCCATTGACTCAGATACACACTGGTCATGGGGATGGACTGGGGGGAAAGGTCAGAGAGAGTCCCATTGACTCAGATACACACTGGCCCTGGGGGACTGGGGAGAAAGGTCAGAGAGAGTCCCATTGACTCAGATGCACACTGGTCCTGGGGATAGACTGGGGAGAAAGGTCAGATAGTGTCCCATTGACTCAGAAACACACTGGTCCTGGGGATAGACTGGGGAGAAAGGTCAGAGAGAGTCCCATTGACTCAGATAAACACTGGTCCTGGGGATAGACTGGGGAGAAATGTCAGAGTGAGTCCCATTGACTCAGATAAACACTGGTCCTGGGGATAGACTGGGGAGAAAGGTCAGAGAGTTCGATTGACTCAGATAAACACTGGTCCGTTGGGATAGACTGGGGAGAAAGATCAGAGAGTGTCCCATTGACTCAGATAAATACTGGTCCTGGGGCTAGACTGGGGAGAAAGGTCAGAGAGAGTCCCATTGACTCAGATAAACACTGGTCCTGGGGATAGACTGGGGAGAAATGTCAGAGTGAGTCCCATTGACTCAGATAAACACTGGTCCTGGGGATAGACTGGGGAGAAAGGTCAGAGAGTTCGATTGACTCAGATAAACACTGGTCCGTTGGGATAGACTGGGGAGAAAGATCAGAGAGTGTCCCATTGACTCAGATAAATACTGGTCCTGGGGCTAGACTGGGGAGAAAGGTCAGAGAGAGTTCCTTTGACTCAGATACACGCTGCTCCTGGGGTTAGACTGGGGAGAAAGATCAGAGAGAGTCCCATTGACTCAGATAAACACTGGTCCTGGTGGATTGGGGAAAAAGGTCAGAGCGAGTCCCATTGACTCAGATACACACTGGTCCTGGGGATAGACTGGAGAGAAAGGTCAGAGAGTGTCCCATTGACTCAGATATACACTGGGCCTGGGATAGAATGGGGAGAAAGGTAAGAGAGAGCCCCATTGACTCAGATACACACTGTTCCTGGGAATGGACTGGGGAGAAATGTCAGAGAGAGTCCCATTGACTCATGTACACACTGGTCGTGGGGATCGACTTGGGAGAAAGGTCAGAGAGAGTCCCTTGACTCAGATAAACACTGGTCCTGGGGATAGACTGGGGAGCAAGATCAGAGAGAGTCCCATTGACTCAGATACACACTGATCCTGGGGATAGACTGGGGAGAAAGGTCAGAGAGAGTCGCATTGACTCAGATAAACATAGGTCCTGGGGATAGACTGGGGAGAAAGGTCAGAGAGTGTCCAATTGACTCAGATACACACAGGTCCTGGGGATCGACTGGGTAGAAAGGTCAGAGAGAGTCCCATTGACGCAGATACACACTGGTCCTGGGGATGGACTGGGGAGAAAGTTCAGAGAGTGTCCCATTGACTCAGATAAATACTGGTCCAGGGGATAGACTGGGGAGAAAGGTCAGAGAGAGTTCCTTTGACTCAGATAAATACTGGTCCTGGGGATAGACTGGGGAGAAAGGTCAGAGAGAGTTCCTTTGACTCAGATACATGCTGCTCCTGGGGTTAGACTGGGGAGAAAGATCAGAGAGAGTCCCATTGACTCAGATAAACACTGGTCCTGGGGGATTGGGGAGAAAGGTCAGAGAGAGTCCCATTGAGTCAGATACACACTGGTCCTGGGGATAGAATGGGGAGAAAGGTCAGAGAGTGTCCCATTGACTCAGATACACACTGGTCCTGGGGAAAGACTGGGGAGAAAGGTCAGAGAGAAAGTCCTATTGACTCAGATAGACACTGGTCCTGGGGATAGACTTGGGAGAAAGGTCAGAGTGATTCCCATTGACTCAGATACACACTGGTCCTGAGGATAGACTGGGGAAAAAGGTCAGAGAGAGTCCCATTGACTCAGATACACACTGGTCATGGGGATGGACTGGGGGGAAAGGTCAGAGAGAGTCCCATTGACTCAGATACACACTGGTCCTGGGGGACTGGGGAGAAAGGTCAGAGAGAGTCCCATTGTCTCAGATACACACTGGTCCTGGGGATAGACTGGGGAGAAAGGTCAGATAGTGTCCCATTGACTCAGATACACACCGGTCCTGGGGATAGACTGGGGAGAAAGGTCAGAGAGAGTCCCATTGACTCAGATAAACACTGGTCCTGGGGATAGACTGGGGAGAAAGGTCAGAGTGAGTCCCATTGACTCAGATAAACACTGGTCCTGGGGATAGACTCGGGAGAAAGGTCAGAGAGAGTCCCATTGACTCAGATAAACACTGGTCCTGGGGATAGACTGGGGAGAAAGGTCAGAGTGAGTCCCCTTGACTCAGATAAACACTGGTCCTGGGGATAGACTGGGGAGAAAGGTCAGAGAGTTCGATTGACTCAGATAAACACTGGTCCAGGGGATAGACTGGGGAGAAAGATCAGAGAGTGTCCCATTGACTCAGATAAATACTGGTCCTGGGGATAGACTGGGGAGAAAGGTCAGAGAGAGTTCCTTTGACTCAGATACACGCTGCTCCTGGGGTTAGACTGGGGAGAAAGATCAGAGAGAGTCCCATTGACTCAGATAAACACTGGTCCTGGTGGATTGGGGAGAAAGGTCAGAGCGAGTCCCATTGACTCAGATACACACTGGTCCTGGGGATAGACTGGTGAGAAAGGTCAGAGAGTGTCCCATTGACTCAGATACACACTGGGCCTGGGATAGAATGGGGAGAAATTAAGAGAGAGCCCCATTGACTCAGATACACACTGGACCTGGGAATGGACTGGGGAGAAATGTCAGAGAGAGTCCCATTGACTCAGGTACACACTGGTCGTGGGGATCGACTTGGGAGAAAGGTCAGAAAGAGTCCCTTGACTCAGATAAACACTGGTCCTGGGGATAGACTGGGGAGCAAGATAAGAGAGAGTCCCATTGACTCAGATACACACTGGTCCTGGGGATAGACTGGGGAGAAAAGTCAGAGAGAGTCGCATTGACTCAGATAAACATTGGTCCAGGGGATAGACTGGGGAGAAAGGTCAGAGAGTGTCCAATTGACTCAGATACACACAGGTCCTGGGGATCGACTGGGTAGAAAGGTCAGAGAGAGTCCCATTGACGCAGATACACACTGGTCCTGGGGATAGACTGGGGAGAAAGGTCAGAGAGTGTCCCATTGACTCAGATAAATACTGGTCCAGGGGATAGACTGGGGAGAAAGGTCAGAGAGAGTTCCTTTGACTCAGATAAATACTGGTCCTGGGGATAGACTGGGGAGAAAGGTCAGAGAGAGTTCCTTTGACTCAGATACATGCTGTTCCTGGGGTTAGACTGGGGAGAAAGATCAGAGAGAGTCCCATTGACTCAGATAAACACTGGTCCTGGGGGATTGGGGAGAAAGGTCAGAGAGAGTCCCATTGACTCAGATACACACTGGTCCTGGGGATAGACTGGGGAGAAAGGTCAGAGAGTGTCCCATTGACTCAGATACACACTGGTCGTGGGGAAAGACTGGGGAGAAAGGTCAGAGAGAGTCCCATTGACTCAGATACACACTGGTCCTGGGGATCGACTGGGTAGAAAGGTCAGAGAGAGTCCCATTGACTCAGATACACACTGGTCCTGGGGATAGACTGGGGAGAAAGGTCAGAGTGTGTCCCATTGACTCAGATACACACTGGTCCTGGGGATAGAATGGGGAGAATGGTCAGAGAGAGCCCCATTGACTCAGATACAAAATGGTCCTGGGGATAGACTGGGGAGAAAGGTCAGAGAGAGTCCCATTGACACAGATACACACTGGTCCTGGGGATAGACTGGGGAGAAAGGTCAGAGAGTGTCCCATTGACTCAGATACACACTGGTCCTGGGGATAGAATGGGGAGAATGGTCAGAGAGAGCCCCATTTACTCAGATACAAACTGGTCCTGGGGATAGACTGGGGAGAAAGGTCAGAGAGTGTCCCATTGACTCAGATACACACTGGTCCTGGGGATAGAATGGGGAGAAAGGTCAGAGAGAGCCCCATTGACTCAGATACAAACTGGTCCTGGGGATAGACTGGGGAGAGAGGTCAGAGAGAGAGTCCTATTGACTCAGATACACACTGGTCCTGGGGATAGACTTGGGAGAAAGGTCAGAGTGATTCCCATTGACTCAGATACACACTGGTCCTGAGGATAGACTGGGGAAAAAGGTCAGAGAGAGTCCCATTGACTCAGATACACACTGGTCATGGGGATGGACTGGGGGGAAAGGTCAGAGAGAGTCCCATTGACTCAGATACACACTGGCCCTGGGGGACTGGGGAGAAAGGTCAGAGAGAGTCCCATTGACTCAGATGCACACTGGTCCTGGGGATAGACTGGGGAGAAAGGTCAGATAGTGTCCCATTGACTCAGAAACACACTGGTCCTGGGGATAGACTGGGGAGAAAGGTCAGAGAGAGTCCCATTGACTCAGATAAACACTGGTCCTGGGGATAGACTGGGGAGAAATGTCAGAGTGAGTCCCATTGACTCAGATAAACACTGGTCCTGGGGATAGACTGGGGAGAAAGGTCAGAGAGTTCGATTGACTCAGATAAACACTGGTCCGTTGGGATAGACTGGGGAGAAAGATCAGAGAGTGTCCCATTGACTCAGATAAATACTGGTCCTGGGGCTAGACTGGGGAGAAAGGTCAGAGAGAGTCCCATTGACTCAGATAAACACTGGTCCTGGGGGATTGGGGAGAAAGGTCAGAGAGAGTCCCATTGACTCAGATACACACTGGTCCTGGGGATAGACTGGGGAGAAAGGTCAGAGAGTGTCCCATTGACTCAGATACACACTGGTCGTGGGGAAAGACTGGGGAGAAAGGTCAGAGAGAGTCCCATTGACTCAGATACACACTGGTCGTGGGGATCGACTTGGGAGAAAGGTCAGAGAGAGTCCCTTGACTCAGATAAACACTGGTCCTGGGGATAGACTGGGGAGCAAGATCAGAGAGAGTCCCATTGACTCAGATACACACTGATCCTGGGGATAGACTGGGGAGAAAGGTCAGAGAGAGTCGCATTGACTCAGATAAACATAGGTCCTGGGGATAGACTGGGGAGAAAGGTCAGAGAGTGTCCAATTGACTCAGATACACACAGGTCCTGGGGATCGACTGGGTAGAAAGGTCAGAGAGAGTCCCATTGACGCAGATACACACTGGTCCTGGGGATGGACTGGGGAGAAAGGTCAGAGAGTGTCCCATTGACTCAGATAAATACTGGTCCAGGGGATAGACTGGGGAGAAAGGTCAGAGAGAGTTCCTTTGACTCAGATAAATACTGGTCCTGGGGATAGACTGGGGAGAAAGGTCAGAGAGAGTTCCTTTGACTCAGATACATGCTGCTCCTGGGGTTAGACTGGGGAGAAAGATCAGAGAGAGTCCCATTGACTCAGATAAACACTGGTCCTGGGGGATTGGGGAGAAAGGTCAGAGAGAGTCCCATTGAGTCAGATACACACTGGTCCTGGGGATAGAATGGGGAGAAAGGTCAGAGAGTGTCCCATTGACTCAGATACACACTGGTCCTGGGGAAAGACTGGGGAGAAAGGTCAGAGAGAGTCCCATTGACTCAGATACACACTGGTCCTGGGGATCGACTGGGTAGAAAGGTCAGAGAGAGTCCCATTGACTCAGATACACACTGGTCCTGGGGATAGACTGGGGAGAAAGGTCAGAGAGTGTCCCATTGACTCAGATACACACTGGTCCTGGGGATAGAATGGGGAGAATGGTCAGAGAGAGCCCCATTGACTCAGATACACACTGGTCCTGAGGATAGACTGGGGAAAAAGGTCAGAGAGAGTCCCATTGACTCAGATAAACACTGGTCCTGGGGATAGACTGGGGAGAAAGGCCAGAGAGAGTCCCATTGCCTCAGATACATACTGGTCCTGGTGATAGACTAGGGAGAAAGGTCAGAGAGAGTCCCATTGAGTCAGATAAACACTGGTCCTGGGGATAGACTGGGGAGAATGGTCAGAGAGTGTCCCATTGACTCAGATAAACACTGGTCCTGGGGATAGACTGGGGAGAGAGGTCAGAGAGAAAGTCCTATTGACTCAGATAGACACTGGTCCTGGGGATAGACTTGGGAGAAAGGTCAGAGTGATTCCCATTGACTCAGATACACACTGGTCCTGAGGATAGACTGGGGAAAAAGGTCAGAGAGAGTCCCATTGACTCAGATACACACTGGTCCTGGGGATAGACTGGGGAGAAAGGTCAGAGAGTGTCCCATTGACTCAGATAAATACTGGTCCAGGGGATAGACTGGGGAGAAAGGTCAGAGAGAGTTCCTTTGACTCAGATAAATACTGGTCCTGGGGATAGACTGGGGAGAAAGGTCAGAGAGAGTTCCTTTGACTCAGATACATGCTGTTCCTGGGGTTAGACTGGGGAGAAAGATCAGAGAGAGTCCCATTGACTCAGATAAACACTGGTCCTGGGGGATTGGGGAGAAAGGTCAGAGAGAGTCCCATTGACTCAGATACACACTGGTCCTGGGGATAGACTGGGGAGAAAGGTCAGAGAGTGTCCCATTGACTCAGATACACACTGGTCGTGGGGAAAGACTGGGGAGAAAGGTCAGAGAGAGTCCCATTGACTCAGATACACACTGGTCCTGGGGATCGACTGGGTAGAAAGGTCAGAGAGAGTCCCATTGACTCAGATACACACTGGTCCTGGGGATAGACTGGGGAGAAAGGTCAGAGTGTGTCCCATTGACTCAGATACACACTGGTCCTGGGGATAGAATGGGGAGAATGGTCAGAGAGAGCCCCATTGACTCAGATACAAAATGGTCCTGGGGATAGACTGGGGAGAAAGGTCAGAGAGAGTCCCATTGACACAGATACACACTGGTCCTGGGGATAGACTGGGGAGAAAGGTCAGAGAGTGTCCCATTGACTCAGATACACACTGGTCCTGGGGATAGAATGGGGAGAATGGTCAGAGAGAGCCCCATTTACTCAGATACAAACTGGTCCTGGGGATAGACTGGGGAGAAAGGTCAGAGAGTGTCCCATTGACTCAGATACACACTGGTCCTGGGGATAGAATGGGGAGAAAGGTCAGAGAGAGCCCCATTGACTCAGATACAAACTGGTCCTGGGGATAGACTGGGGAGAGAGGTCAGAGAGAGAGTCCTATTGACTCAGATACACACTGGTCCTGGGGATAGACTTGGGAGAAAGGTCAGAGTGATTCCCATTGACTCAGATACACACTGGTCCTGAGGATAGACTGGGGAAAAAGGTCAGAGAGAGTCCCATTGACTCAGATACACACTGGTCATGGGGATGGACTGGGGGGAAAGGTCAGAGAGAGTCCCATTGACTCAGATACACACTGGCCCTGGGGGACTGGGGAGAAAGGTCAGAGAGAGTCCCATTGACTCAGATGCACACTGGTCCTGGGGATAGACTGGGGAGAAAGGTCAGATAGTGTCCCATTGACTCAGAAACACACTGGTCCTGGGGATAGACTGGGGAGAAAGGTCAGAGAGAGTCCCATTGACTCAGATAAACACTGGTCCTGGGGATAGACTGGGGAGAAATGTCAGAGTGAGTCCCATTGACTCAGATAAACACTGGTCCTGGGGATAGACTGGGGAGAAAGGTCAGAGAGTTCGATTGACTCAGATAAACACTGGTCCGTTGGGATAGACTGGGGAGAAAGATCAGAGAGTGTCCCATTGACTCAGATAAATACTGGTCCTGGGGCTAGACTGGGGAGAAAGGTCAGAGAGAGTCCCATTGACTCAGATAAACACTGGTCCTGGGGATAGACTGGGGAGAAATGTCAGAGTGAGTCCCATTGACTCAGATAAACACTGGTCCTGGGGATAGACTGGGGAGAAAGGTCAGAGAGTTCGATTGACTCAGATAAACACTGGTCCGTTGGGATAGACTGGGGAGAAAGATCAGAGAGTGTCCCATTGACTCAGATAAATACTGGTCCTGGGGCTAGACTGGGGAGAAAGGTCAGAGAGAGTCCCATTGACTCAGATAAACACTGGTCCTGGGGATAGACTGGGGAGAAATGTCAGAGTGAGTCCCATTGACTCAGATAAACACTGGTCCTGGGGATAGACTGGGGAGAAAGGTCAGAGAGTTCGATTGACTCAGATAAACACTGGTCCGTTGGGATAGACTGGGGAGAAAGATCAGAGAGTGTCCCATTGACTCAGATAAATACTGGTCCTGGGGCTAGACTGGGGAGAAAGGTCAGAGAGAGTTCCTTTGACTCAGATACACGCTGCTCCTGGGGTTAGACTGGGGAGAAAGATCAGAGAGAGTCCCATTGACTCAGATAAACACTGGTCCTGGTGGATTGGGGAAAAAGGTCAGAGCGAGTCCCATTGACTCAGATACACACTGGTCCTGGGGATAGACTGGAGAGAAAGGTCAGAGAGTGTCCCATTGACTCAGATATACACTGGGCCTGGGATAGAATGGGGAGAAAGGTAAGAGAGAGCCCCATTGACTCAGATACACACTGTTCCTGGGAATGGACTGGGGAGAAATGTCAGAGAGAGTCCCATTGACTCATGTACACACTGGTCGTGGGGATCGACTTGGGAGAAAGGTCAGAGAGAGTCCCTTGACTCAGATAAACACTGGTCCTGGGGATAGACTGGGGAGCAAGATCAGAGAGAGTCCCATTGACTCAGATACACACTGATCCTGGGGATAGACTGGGGAGAAAGGTCAGAGAGAGTCGCATTGACTCAGATAAACATAGGTCCTGGGGATAGACTGGGGAGAAAGGTCAGAGAGTGTCCAATTGACTCAGATACACACAGGTCCTGGGGATCGACTGGGTAGAAAGGTCAGAGAGAGTCCCATTGACGCAGATACACACTGGTCCTGGGGATGGACTGGGGAGAAAGGTCAGAGAGTGTCCCATTGACTCAGATAAATACTGGTCCAGGGGATAGACTGGGGAGAAAGGTCAGAGAGAGTTCCTTTGACTCAGATAAATACTGGTCCTGGGGATAGACTGGGGAGAAAGGTCAGAGAGAGTTCCTTTGACTCAGATACATGCTGCTCCTGGGGTTAGACTGGGGAGAAAGATCAGAGAGAGTCCCATTGACTCAGATAAACACTGGTCCTGGGGGATTGGGGAGAAAGGTCAGAGAGAGTCCCATTGAGTCAGATACACACTGGTCCTGGGGATAGAATGGGGAGAAAGGTCAGAGAGTGTCCCATTGACTCAGATACACACTGGTCCTGGGGAAAGACTGGGGAGAAAGGTCAGAGAGAGTCCCATTGACTCAGATACACACTGGTCCTGGGGATCGACTGGGTAGAAAGGTCAGAGAGAGTCCCATTGACTCAGATACACACTGGTCCTGGGGATAGACTGGGGAGAAAGGTCAGAGAGTGTCCCATTGACTCAGATACACACTGGTCCTGGGGATAGAATGGGGAGAATGGTCAGAGAGAGCCCCATTGACTCAGATACACACTGGTCCTGAGGATAGACTGGGGAAAAAGGTCAGAGAGAGTCCCATTGACTCAGATAAACACTGGTCCTGGGGATAGACTGGGGAGAAAGGCCAGAGAGAGTCCCATTGCCTCAGATACATACTGGTCCTGGTGATAGACTAGGGAGAAAGGTCAGAGAGAGTCCCATTGAGTCAGATAAACACTGGTCCTGGGGATAGACTGGGGAGAATGGTCAGAGAGTGTCCCATTGACTCAGATAAACACTGGTCCTGGGGATAGACTGGGGAGAGAGGTCAGAGAGAAAGTCCTATTGACTCAGATAGACACTGGTCCTGGGGATAGACTTGGGAGAAAGGTCAGAGTGATTCCCATTGACTCAGATACACACTGGTCCTGAGGATAGACTGGGGAAAAAGGTCAGAGAGAGTCCCATTGACTCAGATACACACTGGTCATGGGGATGGACTGGGGGGAAAGGTCAGAGAGAGTCCCATTGACTCAGATACACACTGGTCCTGGGGGACTGGGGAGAAAGGTCAGAGAGAGTCCCATTGTCTCAGATACACACTGGTCCTGGGGATAGACTGGGGAGAAAGGTCAGATAGTGTCCCATTGACTCAGATACACACCGGTCCTGGGGATAGACTGGGGAGAAAGGTCAGAGAGAGTCCCATTGACTCAGATAAACACTGGTCCTGGGGATAGACTGGGGAGAAAGGTCAGAGTGAGTCCCATTGACTCAGATAAACACTGGTCCTGGGGATAGACTCGGGAGAAAGGTCAGAGAGAGTCCCATTGACTCAGATAAACACTGGTCCTGGGGATAGACTGGGGAGAAAGGTCAGAGAGTTCGATTGACTCAGATAAACACTGGTCCAGGGGATAGACTGGGGAGAAAGATCAGAGAGTGTCCCATTGACTCAGATAAATACTGGTCCTGGGGATAGACTGGGGAGAAAGGTCAGAGAGAGTTCCTTTGACTCAGATACACGCTGCTCCTGGGGTTAGACTGGGGAGAAAGATCAGAGAGAGTCCCATTGACTCAGATAAACACTGGTCCTGGTGGATTGGGGAGAAAGGTCAGAGCGAGTCCCATTGACTCAGATACACACTGGTCCTGGGGATAGACTGGTGAGAAAGGTCAGAGAGTGTCCCATTGACTCAGATACACACTGGGCCTGGGATAGAATGGGGAGAAATTAAGAGAGAGCCCCATTGACTCAGATACACACTGGACCTGGGAATGGACTGGGGAGAAATGTCAGAGAGAGTCCCATTGACTCAGGTACACACTGGTCGTGGGGATCGACTTGGGAGAAAGGTCAGAAAGAGTCCCTTGACTCAGATAAACACTGGTCCTGGGGATAGACTGGGGAGCAAGATAAGAGAGAGTCCCATTGACTCAGATACACACTGGTCCTGGGGATAGACTGGGGAGAAAAGTCAGAGAGAGTCGCATTGACTCAGATAAACATTGGTCCAGGGGATAGACTGGGGAGAAAGGTCAGAGAGTGTCCAATTGACTCAGATACACACAGGTCCTGGGGATCGACTGGGTAGAAAGGTCAGAGAGAGTCATATTGACGCAGATACACACTGGTCCTGGGGATAGACTGGGGAGAAAGGTCAGAGAGTGTCCCATTGACTCAGATAAATACTGGTCCAGGGGATAGACTGGGGAGAAAGGTCAGAGAGAGTTCCTTTGACTCAGATAAATACTGGTCCTGGGGATAGACTGGGGAGAAAGGTCAGAGAGAGTTCCTTTGACTCAGATACATGCTGCTCCTGGGGTTAGACTGGGGAGAAAGATCAGAGAGAGTCCCATTGACTCAGATAAACACTGGTCCTGGGGGATTGGGGAGAAAGGTCAGAGAGAGTCCCATTGACTCAGATACACACTGGTCCTGGGGATAGACTGGGGAGAAAGGTCAGAGAGTGTCCCATTGACTCAGATACACACTGGTCGTGGGGAAAGACTGGGGAGAAAGGTCAGAGAGAGTCCCATTGACTCAGATACACACTGGTCCTGGGGATCGACTGGGTAGAAAGGTCAGAGAGAGTCCCATTGACTCAGATACACACTGGTCCTGGGGATAGACTGGGGAGAAAGGTCAGAGTGTGTCCCATTGACTCAGATACACACTGGTCCTGGGGATAGAATGGGGAGAATGGTCAGAGAGAGCCCCATTGACTCAGATACAAACTGGTCCTGGGGATAGACTGGGGAGAAAGGTCAGAGAGAGTCCCATTGACACAGATACACACTGGTCCTGGGGATAGACTGGGGAGAAAGGTCAGAGAGTGTCCCATTGACTCAGATACACACTGGTCCTGGGGATAGAATGGGGAGAATGGTCAGAGAGAGCCCCATTTACTCAGATACAAACTGGTCCTAGGGATAGACTGGGGAGAAAAGTCAGAGAGAGTCCCATTGACTCAGATACACACTGGTCCTGAGGCTAGACTGGGGAGAAAGGTCAGAGAGAGTCCCATTGACTCAGATACACACTGGTCCTGGGGATAGACTGGGGAGAAAGGTCAGAGAGTGTCCCATTGACTCAGATACACACTGGTCCTGGGGATAGACTGGGGAGAAAGGTCAGAGAGTGTCCCATTGACTCAGATACACACTGGTCCTGGGGATAGAATGGGGAGAAAGGTCAGAGAGAGCCCCATTGACTCAGATACAAACTGGTCCTGGGTATAGATTGTGGAGAAACGTCAGAGAGTCCCATTGACTCAGATATACACTGGTCCTGGGGATAGACTGGAGAGAAAGGTCAGAGAGAGTCCCATTGACTCAGATAAACACTGGTCCTGGGGATAGACTGGGGAGAAAGGTCAGAGCGAGTCCCATTGACTCAGATACACACTGGTCCTGGGGATAGACTGGTGAGAAAGGTCAGAGAGTGTCCCATTGACTCAGATACACACTGGTCCTGGGAATGGACTGGGGAGAAATGTCAGAGAGAGTCCCATTGACTCAGGTACACACTGGTCGTGGGGATCGACTTGGGAGAAAGGTCAGAAAGAGTCCCTTGACTCAGATAAACACTGGTCCTGGGGATAGACTGGGGAGCAAGATAAGAGAGAGTCCCATTGACTCAGATACACACTGGTCCTGGGGATAGACTGGGGAGAAAGGTCAGAGAGAGTCCCATTGACTCAGATACACATTGGTCCTGGGGATAGACTGGGGAGAAAGGTCAGAGTGTGTCCCATTGACTCAGATACACACTGGTCCTGGGGATAGAATGGGGAGAATGGTCAGAGAGAGCCCCATTGACTCAGATACAAACTGGTCCTGGGGATAGACTGGGGAGAAAGGTCAGAGAGAGTCCCATTGACACAGATACACACTGGTCCTGGGGATAGACTGGGGAGAAAGGTCAGAGAGTGTCCCATTGACTCAGATACACACTGGTCCTGGGGATAGAATGGGGAGAATGGTCAGAGAGAGCCCCATTTACTCAGATACAAACTGGTCCTAGGGATAGACTGGGGAGAAAAGTCAGAGAGAGTCCCATTGACTCAGATACACACTGGTCCTGAGGCTAGACTGGGGAGAAAGGTCAGAGAGAGTCCCATTGACTCAGATACACACTGGTCCTGGGGATAGACTGGGGAGAAAGGTCAGAGAGTGTCCCATTGACTCAGATACACACTGGTCCTGGGGATAGACTGGGGAGAAAGGTCAGAGAGTGTCCCATTGACTCAGATACACACTGGTCCTTGGGATAGAATGGGGAGAAAGGTCAGAGAGAGCCCCATTGACTCAGATACAAACTGGTCCTGGGTATAGATTGTGGAGAAACGTCAGAGAGTCCCATTGACTCAGATATACACTGGTCCTGGGGATAGACTGGAGAGAAAGGTCAGAGAGAGTCCCATTTACTCAGATAAACACTGGTCCTGGGGATAGACTGGGGAGAAAGGTCAGAGCGAGTCCCATTGACTCAGATACACACTGGTCCTGGGGATAGACTGGTGAGAAAGGTCAGAGAGTGTCCCATTGACTCAGATACACACTGGTCCTGGGAATGGACTGGGGAGAAATGTCAGAGAGAGTCCCATTGACTCAGGTACACACTGGTCGTGGGGATCGACTTGGGAGAAAGGTCAGAAAGAGTCCCTTGACTCAGATAAACACTGGTCCTGGGGATAGACTGGGGAGCAAGATAAGAGAGAGTCCCATTGACTCAGATACACACTGGTCCTGGGGATAGACTGGGGAGAAAGGTCAGAGAGAGTCGCATTGACTCAGATAAACATTGGTCCAGGGGATAGACTGGGGAGAAAGGTCAGAGAGTGTCCAATTGACTCAGATACACACAGGTCCTGGGGATCGACTGGGTAGAAAGGTCAGAGAGAGTCCCATTGACGCAGATACACACTGGTCCTGGGGATAGACTGGGGAGAAAGGTCAGAGAGTGTCCCATTGACTCAGATAAATACTGGTCCAGGGGATAGACTGGGGAGAAAGGTCAGAGAGAGTTCCTTTGACTCAGATAAATACTGGTCCTGGGGATAGACTGGGGAGAAAGGTCAGAGAGAGTTCCTTTGACTCAGATACATGCTGCTCCTGGGGTTAGACTGGTGAGAAAGATCAGAGAGAGTCCCATTGACTCAGATAAACACTGGTCCTGGGGGATTGGGGAGAAAGGTCAGAGAGAGTCCCATTGACTCAGATACACACTGGTCCTGGGGATAGACTGGGGAGAAAGGTCAGAGAGTGTCCCATTGACTCAGATACACACTGGTCCTGGGGAAAGACTGGGGAGAAAGGTCAGAGAGAGTCCCATTGACTCAGATACACACTGGTCCTGGGGATCGACTGGGTAGAAAGGTCAGAGAGAGTCCCATTGACTCAGATACACACTGGTCCTGGGGATAGACTGGGGAGAAAGGTCAGAGTGTGTCCCATTGACTCAGATACACACTGGTCCTGGGGATAGAATGGGGAGAATGGTCAGAGAGAGCCCCATTGACTCAGATACAAACTGGTCCTGGGGATAGACTGGGGAGAAAGGTCAGAGAGAGTCCCATTGACACAGATACACACTGGTCCTGGGGATAGACTGGGGAGAAAGGTCAGAGAGTGTCCCATTGACTCAGATACACACTGGTCCTGGGGATAGAATGGGGAGAATGGTCAGAGAGAGCCCCATTTACTCAGATACAAACTGGTCCTGGGGATAGACTGGGGAGAAAAGTCAGAGAGAGTCCCATTGACTCAGATACACACTGGTCCTGAGGCTAGACTGGGGAGAAAGGTCAGAGAGAGTCCCATTGACTCAGATACACACTGGTCCTGGGGATAGACTGGGGAGAAAGGTCAGAGAGTGTCCCATTGACTCAGATACACACTGGTCCTGGGGATAGGCTGGGGAGAAAAGTCAGAGAGAGTCCCATTGACTCAGATACACACTGGTCCTGGGGCTAGACTGGGGAGAAAGGTCAGAGAGAGTCCCATTGACTCAGATACACACTGGTCCTGGGGATAGACTGGGGAGAAAGGTCAGAGAGTGTCCCATTGACTCAGATACACACTGGTCCTGGGGATAGAATGGGGAGAAAGGTCAGAGAGAGCCCCATTGACTCAGATACAAACTGGTCCTGGGTATAGATTGTGGAGAAACGTCAGAGAGTCCCATTGACTCAGATATACACTGGTCCTGGGGATAGACTGGAGAGAAAGGTCAGAGAGAGTCCCATTGACTCAGATAAACACTGGTCCTGGGGATAGACTGGGGAGAAAGGTCAGAGCGAGTCCCATTGACTCAGATACACACTGGTCCTGGGGATAGACTGGTGAGAAAGGTCAGAGAGTGTCCCATTGACTCAGATACACACTGGGCCTGGGAAAGAATGGGGAGAAATTAAGAGAGAGCCCCATTGACTCAGATACACACTGGTCCTGGGAATGGACTGGGGAGAAATGTCAGAGAGAGTCCCATTGACTCAGGTACACACTGGTCGTGGGGATCGACTTGGGAGAAAGGTCAGAAAGAGTCCCTTGACTCAGATAAACACTGGTCCTGGGGATAGACTGGGGAGCAAGATAAGAGAGAGTCCCATTGACTCAGATACACACTGGTCCTGGGGATAGACTGGGGAGAAAGGTCAGAGAGAGTCGCATTGACTCAGATAAACATTGGTCCAGGGGATAGACTGGGGAGAAAGGTCAGAGAGTGTCCAATTGACTCAGATACACACAGGTCCTGGGGATCGACTGGGTAGAAAGGTCAGAGAGAGTCCCATTGACGCAGATACACACTGGTCCTGGGGATAGACTGGGGAGAAAGGTCAGAGAGTGTCCCATTGACTCAGATAAATACTGGTCCAGGGGATAGACTGGGGAGAAAGGTCAGAGAGAGTTCCTTTGACTCAGATAAATACTGGTCCTGGGGATAGACTGGGGAGAAAGGTCAGAGAGAGTTCCTTTGACTCAGATACATGCTGCTCCTGGGGTTAGACTGGGGAGAAAGATCAGAGAGAGTCCCATTGACTCAGATAAACACTGGTCCTGGGGGATTGGGGAGAAAGGTCAGAGAGAGTCCCATTGACTCAGATACACACTGGTCCTGGGGATAGACTGGGGAGAAAGGTCAGAGAGTGTCCCATTGACTCAGATACACACTGGTCCTGGGGAAAGACTGGGGAGAAAGGTCAGAGAGAGTCCCATTGACTCAGATACACACTGGTCCTGGGGATCGACTGGGTAGAAATGTCAGAGAGAGTCCCATTGACTCAGATACACACTGGTCCTGGGGATAGACTGGGGAGAAAGGTCAGAGTGTGTCCCATTGACTCAGGTACACACTGGTCCTGGGGATAGAATGGGGAGAATGGTCAGAGAGAGCCCCATTGACTCAGATACAAACTGGTCCTGGGGATAGACTGGGGAGAAAGGTCAGAGAGAGTCCCATTGACACAGATACACACTGGTCCTGGGGATAGACTGGGGAGAAAGGTCAGAGAGTGTCCCATTGACTCAGATACACACTGGTCCTGGGGATAGAATGGGGAGAATGGTCAGAGAGAGCCCCATTTACTCAGATACAAACTGGTACTGGGGATAGACTGGGGAGAAAAGTCAGAGAGAGTCCCATTGACTCAGATACACACTGGTCCTGAGGCTAGACTGGGGAGAAAGGTCAGAGAGAGTCCCATTGACTCAGATACACACTGGTCCTGGGGATAGACTGGGGAGAAAGGTCAGAGAGTGTCCCATTGACTCAGATACACACTGGTCCTGGGGATAGACTGGGGAGAAAAGTCAGAGAGAGTCCCATTGACTCAGGTACACACTGGTCGTGGGGATCGACTTGGGAGAAAGGTCAGAGAGAGTCCCTTGACTCAGATAAACACTGGTCCTGGGGATAGACTGGGGAGCAAGATCAGAGAGAGTCCCATTGACTCAGATACACACTGGTCCTGGGGATAGACTGGGGAGAAAGGTCAGAGAGAGTCGCATAGACTCAGATAAACATTGGTCCTGGGGATAGACTGGGGAGAAAGGTCAGAGAGTGTCCAATTGACTCAGATACACACAGGTCCTGGGGATCGACTGTGTAGAAAGGTCAGAGAGAGTCCCATTGACGCAGATACACACTGGTCCTGGGGATAGACTGGAGAGAAAGGTCAGAGAGTGTCCCTTTGACTCAGATAAATACTGGTCCAGGGGATAGACTGGGGAGAAAGGTCAGAGAGAGTTCCTTTGACTCAGATAAATACTGGTCCTGGGGAAAGACTGGGGAGAAAGGTCAGAGAGAGTTCCTTTGACTCAGATACATGCTGCTCCTGGGGTTAGACTGGGGAGAAAGATCAGAGAGAGTCCCATTGACTCAGATAAACACTGGTCCTGGGGGATTGGGGAGAAAGGTCAGAGAGAGTCCCATTGACTCAGATACACACTGGTCCTGGGGATAGACTGGGGAGAAAGGTCATAGAGTGTCCCATTGACTGAGATACACACTGGTCCTGGGGAAAGACTGGGGAGAAAGGTCAGAGAGAGTCCCATTGACTCAGATACACACTGGTCATGGGGATCGACTGGGTAGAAAGATCAGAGAGAGTCCCATTGACTCAGATACATACTGGTCCTGGGGATAGACTGGGGAGAAAGGTCAGAGAGAGTCCCATTGACTCAGATACACACTGGTCCTGGGGATAGAATGTGGAGAATTGTCAGAGAGAGCCCCATTGATTAAGATACAAACTGGTCCTGGGGATAGACTGGGGAGAAAAGTCAGAGAGAGTCCCATTGACTCAGATACACACTGGTCCTGGGGCTAGACTGGGGAGAAAGGTCAGAGAGAGTCCCATTGACTCAGATACACACTGGTCCTGGGGATAGACTGGGGAGAAAGGTCAGAGAGTGTCCCATTGACTCAGATACACACTGGTCCTGGGGATAGAATGGGGAGAAAGGTCAGAGAGAGCCCCATTGACTCAGATACAAACTGGTCCTGGGGATAGACTGGGGAGAAAAGTCAGAGAGAGTCCAATTGACTCAGATACACACTGGTCCTGGGGATAGACTGGGGAGAAAGGTCAGGGAGTGTCCCATTGACCCAGATACACACTGGTCCTGGGGATAGACTGTGGAGAAACGTCAGAGAGTCCCATTGACTCAGATACACACTGGTCTTGGGGATAGACTGGGGAGAAAGGTCAGAGAGAGTCCCATTGACTCAGATAAACACTGGTCCTGGGGATAGACTGGGGAGAAAGGTCAGAGAGAGTCCCATTGACTCAGATACACACTGGTCCTGGGGATAGACTGGGGAGAAAGGTCAGAGAGAGTCCCATTGACTCAGATAAACACTGGTCCTGGGGATAGACTGGGGAGAAAGGTCAGAGAGTGTCCCATTGACTCAGATACACACTGGTCCTGGGGATGGACTGGGGAGAAATGTCAGAAAGAGTCCCATTGACTCAGATACACACTGGTCCTGGGGATAGAATGGGGAGAAAGGTCAGAGGGAGTCCCATTGACTCAGATAAATACTGGTCCTGGGGGTCTGGGGAGAAAGGTCAGAGAGAGTCCTATTACATAGAAACATAGAAACATAGAAAATAGGTGCAGGAGCAGGCCATTCAGCCCTTCTAGCCTGCACCGCCATTCAATGAGTTCATGGCTGAACATGAAACTTCAGTACCCCCTTCCTGCTTTCTCGGCATAACCCTTGATCCCCCGAGTAGTAAGGACTTCATCTAACTCCCTTTTGAATATATTTAGTGAATTGGCCTCAACTACTTTCTGTGGTAGAGAATCCCACAGGTTCACCACTCTCTGGGTGAAGAAGTTTCTCCTCATCTCGGTCCTAAATGGCTTACCCCTTATCCTCAGACTGTGAACCCTGGTTCTGGACTTCCCAAACATTGGGAACATTCTTTCTGCATCTAACCTGTCTAAACCCGTCAGAATTTTAAACGTTTCTATGAGGTCCCCTCTCATTCTTCTGAACTCCAGTGAATACAAGCCCAGTTGATCCAATCTTTCTTGATAGGTCAGTCCCGCCATCCCGGGAATCAGTCTGGTGAACCTTCGCTGCACTCCCTCAATAGCAAGAATGTCCTTCCTCAAGTTAGGAGACCAAAACTGTACACAATATTCCAGGTGTGGCCTCACCAAGGCCTTGTACAACTGTAGCAACACCTCCCTGCCCCTGTATTCAAATCCCCTCGCTATGAAGGCCAACATGCCATTTGCTTTCTTAACCGCCTGCTGTACCTGCATGCCAACCTTCAATGACTGATGTACCATGACACCCAGGTCTCATAGAAACATAGAAACATAGAAAATAGGTGCAGGAGTAGGCCATTCGGCCCTTCTAGCCTGCACAGCCATTCAATGAGTTCATGGCTGAACATTCAACTTCAGTACCCCATTCCTGCTTTCTCGCCATACCCCTTGATCCCCCTAGCAGTAAGGACCTCATCTAACTCCTTTTTGAATATATTTAGTGAATTGGCCTCAACAACTTTCTGTGGTAGAGAATTCCACAGGTTCACCACTCTCTGGGTGAAGAAGTTCCTCCGCATCTCGGTCCTAAATGGCTTACCCCTTATCCTTAGACTGTGACCCCTGGTTCTGGACTTCCCCAACATTGGGAACATTCTTCCTGCATCTAACCTGTCTAACCCCGTCAGAATTTTTTATGTTTCTATGAGGTCCCCTCTCATTCTTCTGAACTCCAGTGAATACAAGCCCAGTTGATCCAATCTTTCTTGATAGGTCAGTCCCGCCATCCCGGGAATCAGTCTGGTGAAACTTCGCTGCACTCCCTCTATAGCAAGAATGTCCTTCCTCAGGTTAGGAGAACAAAACTGTACACAATACTCCAGGTGTGGCCTCACCAATGCCCTGTACAACTGTAGCAACACCTCCCTGCCCCTGTACTCAAATCCCCTTGCTATGAAGGCCAACATGCCATTTGCTTTCTTAACCGCCTGCTGCACCTGCATGCCAACCTTCAATGACTGATGTACCATGACACCCAGGTCTCTTTGCACCTCCCCTTTTCCTAATCTGTCACCATTCAGATAATAGTCTGTCTCTCTGTTTTTACCACCAAAGTGGATAACCTCACATTTATCCACATTATACTTCATCTGCCATGCATTTGCCCACTCACCTAACTTATCCAAGTCGCTCTGCAGCCTCACAGCATCCTCCTCGCAGCTCACACTGCCACCCAACTTAGTGTCATCCGCAAATTTGGAGATACTACATTTAATCCCCTCATCTAAATCATTAATGTACAGTGTAAACAGCTGTGGCCCCAGCACAGAACCTTGCGGTACCCCACTAGTCACTGCCTGCCATTCTGAAAAGTACCCATTTACTCCTACTCTTTGCTTCCTGTCTGACAACCAGTTCTCAATCCATGTCAGTACACTACCCCCAATCCCATGTGCTCTAACTTTGCACATCAATCTCTTGTGTGGGACCTTGTCGAACGCCTTCTGAAAGTCCAAATATACCACATCAACTGGTTCTCCCTTATCCACTCTACTGGAAACATCCTCAAAAAATTCCAGAAGATTTGTCAAGCATGATTTCCCTTTCACAAATCCATGCTGACTTGGACCTATCATGTCACCTCTTTCCAAATGCACTGCTATGACATCCTTAATAATTGATTCCATCATTTTACCCACTACCGATGTCAGGCTGACCGGTCTATAATTCCCTGTTTTCTCTCTCCCTCCTTTTTTAAAAAGTGGGGTTACATTGGCTACCCTCCACTCCATAGGAACTGATCCAGAGTCAATGGAATGTTGGAAAATGACTGTCAACGCATCCACTATTTCCAAGGCCACCTCCTTAAGTACTCTGGGATGCAGTCCATCAGGCCCTGGGGATTTATCGGCCTTCAATCCCATCAATTTCCCCAACATAATTTCCCGCCTAATAAGGATTTCCCTCAGTTCCTCCTCCTTACTAGACCCCCCGACCCCTTTTATAACCGGAAGGTTGTTCGTGTCCTCCTTCGTGAATACCGAACCAAAGTACTTGTTCAATTGGTCCGCCATTTCTTTGTTCCCCGTTATGACTTCCCCTGATTCTGACTGCAGGGGACCTACGTTTGTCTTTACTAACCTTTTTCTCTTTACATATCGTTGCACCTTCCCTTTTCCTAATCTGTCACCATTCAGATAATAGTCTGTCTCTCTGTTTTTACCACCAAAGTGGATAACCTCACATTTATCCACATTATACTTCATCTGCCATGCATTTGCCCACTCACCTAACCTATCCAAGTCACTCTGCAGCCTAATAGCATCCTCCTCGCAGCTCACACTGCCACCCAACTTAGTATCATCCGCAAATTTGGAGATACTGCATTTAATCCCCTCGTCTAAATCATTAATGTACAATGTAAACAGCTGGGGACCAGCACAGAACCTTGCGGCACTCCACTAGTCACTGCCTGCCATTCTGAAAAGTACCCGTTTACTCCTACTCTTTGCTTCCTGTCTGACAACCAGTTCTCAATCCACGTCAGCACACTACCCCCAATCCCATGTGCTTTAACTTTGCACATTAATCTCTTGTGTGGGACCTTGTCGAAAGCCTTCTGAAAGTCCAAATATACCACATCAACTGGTTCTCCTTTGTCCACTTTACTGGAAACATCCTCAAAAAATTCCAGAAGTTTTGTCAAGCATGATTTCCCTTTCACAAATCCATGCTGACTTGGACCTATCATGTCACCATTTTCCAGATGCACTGCTATGACATCCTTAATAATTGATTCCATCATTTTAGACACGACTGAGGTCAGGCTGACCGGTCTATAATTCCCTGTTTTCTCTCTCCCTCCTTTTTTAAAAAGTGGGGTTACATTGGCTACCCTCCACTCCATAGGAACTGATCCAGAGTCAATGGAATGTTGGAAAATGACTGTCAATGCATCCGCTATTTCCAAGGCCACCTCCTTAAGTACTCTAGGATGCAGTCCATCAGGCCCTGGGGATTTATCGGCCTTCAATCCCATCAATTTCCCCAACACAATTTCCCGACTAATAAAGATTTCCCTCAGTTCCCCCTCCTTACTAGACCCTCTGACCCCTTTTATATCCGGAAGGTTGTTTGTATCCTCCTTAGTGAATACCGAACCAAAGTACTTGTTCAATTGGTCTGCCATTTCTTTGTTCCCCGTTATGACTTCCCCTGATTCTGACTGCAGGGGACCTACGTTTGTCTTCACCAACCTTTTTCTCTTTACATACCTATAGAAACTTTTGCAATCCGCCTTAATTTTCCCTGCAAGCTTCTTCTCGTACTCCATTTTCCCTGCTCTAATCAAACCCTTTGTCCTCCTCTGCTGAGTTCTAAATTTATCCCAGTCCCCAGGTTCGCTGCTATTTCTGGCCAATTTGTATGCCACTTCCTTGGCTTTAATACTAACCCTGATTTCCCTAGATAGCCACGGTTGAGCCACCTTCCCCTTTTTATTTTTACGCCAGACAGGAATGTACAATTGTTGTAATTCATCCATGCGGTCTCTAAATGTCTGCCATTGCCCATCCACAGTCAACCCCCTAAGTATCATTCGCCAATCTATCCTAGCCAATTCACGCCTCATACCTTCAAAGTTACCCTTCTTTAAGTTCTGGACCATGGTCTCTGAAATTACTGTTTCATTCTCCATCCTAATGCAGAATTCCACCATATTATGGTCACTCTTCCCCAAGGGGCCTCGCACAATGAGATTGCTAATTAATCCTCTCTCATTACACAACACCCAGTCTAAGATGGCCTCCCCCCTAGTTGGTTCCTCAACATATTGGTCTAGAAAACCATCCCTTATGCATTCCAGGAAATCCTCCTCCACCGTATTGCTTCCAGTTTGGCTAGCCCAATCTATGTGCATATTAAAGTCACCCATTATAACTGCTACACCTTTATTGCATGCACCCCTAATTTCCTGTTTGAAGCCCTCCCCAACATCCCTATTACTGTTTGGAGGGCTGTACACATCTCCTACTAACGTTTTTTGCCCTTTGGTGTTCTGCAGCTCTACCCATATAGATTCCACATCATCCAAGCTAATGTCTTTCCTAACTATTGCATTAATCTCCTCTTTAACCAGCAATGCTACCCCACCTCCTTTTCCTTTTATTCTATCCTTCCTGAATGTTGAATACCCCTGGATGTTGAGTTCCCAGCCCTGATCATCCTGGAGCCACGTCTCCGTAATCCCAATCACATCATATTTGTTAACATCTATTTGCACAATTAATTCATCCACCTTATTGCGGATACTCCTTGCATTAAGACACAAAGCCTTCAGGCTTGTTTTATTAACACCCTTTGTCCTTTTAGAATTTTGCTGTACAGTGGCCCTTTTTGTTCTTTGCCTTGGGTTTCTCTGCCCTCCACTTTTCCTCATTTCCTTTCTGTCTTTTGCTTTTGTCTCCTTTTTGTTTCCCTCTGTCTCCCTGCATTGGTTCCCATCCCCCTGCCATATTAGTTTAAATCCTCCCCAACAGCACTAGCAAACACTCCCCCTAGGACATTGGTTCCAGTCCTGCCCAGGTGCAGACCGTCCGGTTTGTACTGGTCCCACCTCCCCCAGAACCGGTCCCAATGCCCCAGGAATTTGAATCCCTCCCTGCTGCACCACTGCTCAAGCCACGTATTCATCTGAGCTATCCTGCGATTCCTGCTCTGACTATCACGTGGCACTGGTAGCAATCCCGAGATTACTACTTTTGAGGTCCTACTTTTTAATTTAGCTCCTAGCTCCTTAAATTCGTTTCGTAGGACCTCATCCCTTTTTTTGCCTATGTCGTTGGTACCAATGTGCACCACGACAACTGGCTGTTCTCCCTCCCATTTCAGAATGTCCTGCACCCGCTGCGAGACATCCTTGACCCTTGCACCAGGGAGGCAACATACCATCCTGGAGTCTCGGTTGCGGCCGCAGAAACGCCTATCTATTCCCCTCACAATTGAATCCCCTATCACTATCGCTCTCCCACTCTTTTTCTTGCCCTCCTGTGCAGCAGAGCCAGCCACGGTGCCATGAACTTGGCTGCTGCTGCCCTCCCCTGATGAGTCATTCCCCTCAACAGTACCCAAAGCGGTGTATCTGTTTTGCAGGGGGATGACCGCAGGGGACCCCTGCACTACCTTCCTTGCACTACTCTTCCTGCTGGTCTTCCATTCCCTATCTGGCTGTGGACCCTTTCCCTGCGGTAAGACCAACTCACTACACGTGATACTCACGTCATTCTCAGCATCGTGGATGCTCCAGAGTAAATCCACCCTCAGCTCCAACTCCGCAACGCGGTCGGTCAGGAGCTGGAGGTGGACACACTTCCCGCACACGTGGTCGTCAGGGACACCGGAAGTGTCCCTGAGTTCCCACATGGTACAGGAGGAGCATAACACCCGATCGAGCTCTCCTGCCATGTCTTAACCCTAAGATACACTTAAACTGGTAATAACAATGTTAAAAGTGACTGACCAACATAAGAAGAAAAAGAAAAACTACTCACCAATCACCAGCCAATCACTTACCCCCTAGGCTGTGACGTCACCTTTGTATCTTTGCCTTCTCCCTGTAGCTGCACCGGCACGCCTCTCGCCGACCCCGGACTCGCGCTGCTCCGAGCTCCCGCCTCCTCGACTGACTGCTCGAAATGCTCGACTCCCGCTGGCCTTTATAGGCCTCTCGCCGACCCCGGACTCGCGCTGCTCCGAGCTCCCGCCTCCTCGATTGACTCAGATGCATACTGGTCCTTGGGATAGACTGGGGAGAAAGGTCAGAGAGTGTCCCATTGACTCAGATACACACTGGTCCTGAGGATAGACTGGGGAGAAAGGTCAGAGAGAGTCCCATTGACTCAGATAAACACTGGTCCTGGGGATAGACTGGGGAGAAAGGCCAGAGAGAGTCCCATTGACTCAGATACACACTGGTCCTGGCGATAGACTAGGGAGAAAGGTCAGAGAGAGTTCCATTGAGTCAGATAAACACTGGTCTTGGGGATAGACTGGGGAGATATGTCAGAGAGAGTCCTATTGACTCAGATACACACTGGTCCTGGGGATAGACTTGGGAGAAAGGTCAGAGTGAGTCCCCTTGACTCAGATACACACTGGTCCTGGGGATAGACTGGGGAGAAAGGTCAGAGAGAGTCCCATTGACTCAGATACACACTGGTCCTGGGGATAGACTGGGGAGAAAAGTCAGAGACTGTCCCATTGACTCAGATACACACTGGTCCTGGGGATAGACTGGGGAGAAAGGTCAGATAGTGTCCCATTGACTCAGATACACACTGGTCCTGTGGATAGATTGGGGAGAAAGGTCAGAGAGAGTCCCATTGACTCAGATCAACACTGGTCCTGGGGATAGACTGGGGAGAAAGGTCAGAGTGAGACCCATTGACTCAGATAAACACTGGTCCTGGGGATAGACTGGGGAGAAAGGTCAGAGAGTCCCATTGAATCAGATACACACTGGTCCTGGGAATAGACTGGGGAGAAATGTCAGAGAGAGTCCCATTGACTCAGATAAACAATGGTTCTGGGGATAGACTGGGGAGAAAGGTCAGAGAGTGTCCCATTGACTCAAATAAATACTGGTCAGGGGATGGACTGGGGAGAAAGGTCAGAGAGAGTCCCATTGACTAAGATAAACACTGGTCCTGGGGATAGACTGGGGAGAAAGGTCAGAGAGTGTCCCATTGACTCTGATAAACACTGGTCCTGGGGATAGACTGGGGAGAGAGGTCAGAGAGAGAGAGTCCTATTGACTCAGATACAAGCTGGTCCTGGGGATAGACTTGGGAGAAAGGTCAGAGTGATTCCCATTGACTCAGATACACACTGGTCCTGAGGATAGACTGGGGAAAAAGGTCAGAGAGAGTCCCATTGACTCAGATACAAACTGGTCCTGGGGATGGACTGGGGGGAAAGGTCAGAGAGAGTCCCATTGACTCAGATACACACTGGTCCTGGGGATAGACTTGGGCGAAAGGTCAGAGAGTGTCCCATTGACTCAGATAAATACTGGTCCTGGGGATGGACTGGGGAGAAAAGTCAGAGAGAGTCCCATTGACTAAGATAAACACTGGTCCTGGGGATAGACTGGGGAGAAAGGTCAGAGAATGTCCCATTGACACAGATAAACACTGGTCCTGGGGATAGACTAGGGAGAGAGGTCAGATAGTGTCCCATTGACTCAGATACACACTGGGCCTGGGGATAGACTGGGGAGAAATGTCAGAGTGAGACCCATTGACTCAGATAAACACTGGTCCTGGGGATAGACTGGGGAGAAAGGTCGAAGAGTCCCATTGAATCAGATACACACTGGTCCTGGGAATAGACTGGGGAGAAAGGTCAGAGAGAGTCCCATTGACTCAGATAAACACTGGTCCTGGGGATAGACTGGGGAGAAAGGTCAGAGTGAGTCCCATTGACTCAGATAAACACTGGTCCTGGGGATAGACTGGGGAGAAAGGTCAGAGTGAGTCCCATTGACTCAGATAAACACTGGTCCTGGGGATAGACTGGGGAGAAAGGTCAGAGAGTGTCCCATTGACTCAGATACACACTGGTCCTGGGAATGGACTGGGGAGAAAGGTCAGAGAGAGTCCCATTGACTCAGGTACACACTGGTCGTGGGGATCGACTTGGGAGAAAGGTCAGAGAGAGTCCCTTGACTCAGATAAACACTGGTCCTGGGGATAGACTGGGGAGCAAGATCAGAGAGAGTCCCATTGACTCAGATACACACTGGTCCTGGGGATAGACTGGGGAGAAAGGTCACAGAGAGTTCCTTTGACTCAGATAAATACTGGTCCTGGGGATAGACTGGGGAGAAAGGTCAGAGAGAGTTCCATTGACTCAGATACATGCTGCTCCTGGGGTTAGACTGGGGAGAAAGATCAGAGAGAGTCCCATTGACTCAGATAAACACTGGTCCTGGGGGATTGGGGAGAAAGGTCAGAGAGAGTGCCATTGACTCAGATACACACTGGTCCTGGGGATAGACTGGGGAGAAAGGTCAGAGAGTGTCCCATTGACTCAGATACACACTGGTCCTGGGGATAGAATGGGGAGATAGGTCAGAGTGAGCCCCATTGACTCAGATACAAACTGGTCCTGTGGATAGACAGGGGAGAAAAGTCAGAGAGAGTCCCATTGACTCAGATACACACTCGTCATGGGGATAGACTGGGGAGAAAGATCAGAGAGTGTCCCATTGACCCAGATACACACTGGTCCTGGGGATAGACTGTGGAGAAAGGTCAGAGAGTCCCATTGACTCAGATACACACTGGTCCTGGGGATAGACTGGGGAGAAAGATCAGAGAGAGTCCCATTGACTCAGATAAACACTGGTCCTGGGGATAGACTGGGGAGAAAGGTCAGAGAGAGTCCCATTGACTCAGATACACACTGGTCCTGGAGATAGTCTGGGGAGAAAGGTCAGAGAGAGTCCCATTGACTCAGATAAACACTGGTCCTGGGGATAGACTGGGGAGAAACGTCAGAGAGTGTCCCATTGACTCTGATACACACTGGTCCTGGGTATGGACTGGGGAGAAATGTCAGAAAGAGTCCCATTGACTCAGATACACACTGGTCCTGAGGATAGACTGGGGAAGAAGGTCAGAGAGAGTCCCATTGACTCAGATAAACACTGGTCCTGGGGATAGACTGGGGAGAAAGGCCAGAGAGAGTCCCATTGACACAGATACACACTGGTCCTGGCGATAGACTAGGGAGAAAGGTCAGAGAGAGTTCCATTGAGTCAGATAAACACTGGTCCTGGGGATAGACTGGGGAGAAAGGTCAGAGAGTGTCCAATTGACTCAGATAAATACTGGTCCTGGGGATAGACTGGGGAGAGAGGTCAGAGAGAGTCCTATTGACTCAGATACATACTGGTCCTGGGGATAGACTTGGGAGAAAGGTCAGAGTGAGTCCCATTGACTCAGATACACACTGGTCCTGGGGATAGACTGGGGAGAAAGGTCAGAGAGAGTCCCATTGACTCAGATACACACTGGTCCTGGGGATAGTCTGGGGAGAAAAGTCAAGACTGTCCCATTGACTCAGATACACACTGGTCCTGGGGATAGACTGGGGAGAAAAGTCAGAGACTGTCCCATTGACTCAGATACACACTGGTCCTGGGGATAGACTGGGGAGAAAGGTCAGATAGTGTCCCATTGACTCAGATACACACTGGTCCTGTGGATAGATTGGGGAGAAAGGTCAGAGAGAGTCCCATTGACTCAGATCAACACTGGTCCTGGGGATAGACTGGGGAGAAAGGTCAGAGTGAGACCCATTGACTCAGATAAACACTGGTCCTGGGGATAGACTGGGGAGAAAGGTCAGAGAGTCCCATTGAATCAGATACACACTGGTCCTGGGAATAGACTGGGGAGAAAGGTCAGAGAGAGTCCCATTGACTCAGATAAACAATGGTTCTGGGGATAGACTGGGGAGAAAGGTCAGAGAGTGTCCCATTGACTCAAATAAATACTGGTCAGGGGATGGACTGGGGAGAAAGGTCAGAGAGAGTCCCATTGACTAAGATAAACACTGGTCCTGGGGATAGACTGGGGAGAAAGGTCAGAGAGTGTCCCATTGACTCTGATAAACACTGGTCCTGGGGATAGACTGGGGAGAGAGGTCAGAGAGAGAGAGTCCTATTGACTCAGATACAAGCTGGTCCTGGGGATAGACTTGGGAGAAAGGTCAGAGTGATTCCCATTGACTCAGATACACACTGGTCCTGAGGATAGACTGGGGAAAAAGGTCAGAGAGAGTCCCATTGACTCAGATACAAACTGGTCCTGGGGATGGACTGGGGGGAAAGGTCAGAGAGAGTCCCATTGACTCAGATACACACTGGTCCTGGGGATAGACTTGGGCGAAAGGTCAGAGAGTGTCCCATTGACTCAGATAAATACTGGTCCTGGGGATGGACTGGGGAGAAAAGTCAGAGAGAGTCCCATTGACTAAGATAAACACTGGTCCTGGGGATAGACTGGGGAGAAAGGTCAGAGAATGTCCCATTGACACAGATAAACACTGGTCCTGGGGATAGACTAGGGAGAGAGGTCAGATAGTGTCCCATTGACTCAGATACACACTGGGCCTGGGGATAGACTGGGGAGAAATGTCAGAGTGAGACCCATTGACTCAGATAAACACTGGTCCTGGGGATAGACTGGGGAGAAAGGTCGAAGAGTCCCATTGAATCAGATACACACTGGTCCTGGGAATAGACTGGGGAGAAAGGTCAGAGAGAGTCCCATTGACTCAGATAAACACTGGTCCTGGGGATAGACTGGGGAGAAAGGTCAGAGTGAGTCCCATTGACTCAGATAAACACTGGTCCTGGGGATAGACTGGGGAGAAAGGTCAGAGTGAGTCCCATTGACTCAGATAAACACTGGTCCTGGGGATAGACTGAGGAGAAAGGTCAGAGAGTGTCCCATTGACTCAGATACACACTGGTCCTGGGAATGGACTGGGGAGAAAGGTCAGAGAGAGTCCCATTGACTCAGGTACACACTGGTCGTGGGGATCGACTTGGGAGAAAGGTCAGAGAGAGTCCCTTGACTCAGATAAACACTGGTCCTGGGGATAGACTGGGGAGCAAGATCAGAGAGAGTCCCATTGACTCAGATACACACTGGTCCTGGGGATAGACTGGGGAGAAAGGTCACAGAGAGTTCCTTTGACTCAGATAAATACTGGTCCTGGGGATAGACTGGGGAGAAAGGTCAGAGAGAGTTCCATTGACTCAGATACATGCTGCTCCTGGGGTTAGACTGGGGAGAAAGATCAGAGAGAGTCCCATTGACTCAGATAAACACTGGTCCTGGGGGATTGGGGAGAAAGGTCAGAGAGAGTGCCATTGACTCAGATACACACTGGTCCTGGGGATAGACTGGGGAGAAAGGTCAGAGAGTGTCCCATTGACTCAGATACACACTGGTCCTGGGGATAGAATGGGGAGATAGGTCAGAGTGAGCCCCATTGACTCAGATACAAACTGGTCCTGTGGATAGACAGGGGAGAAATGTCAGAGAGAGTCCCATTGACTCAGATACACACTCGTCATGGGGATAGACTGGGGAGAAAGATCAGAGAGTGTCCCATTGACCCAGATACACACTGGTCCTGGGGATAGACTGTGGAGAAAGGTCAGAGAGTCCCATTGACTCAGATACACACTGGTCCTGGGGATAGACTGGGGAGAAATATCAGAGAGAGTCCCATTGACTCAGATAAACACTGGTCCTGGGGATAGACTGGGGAGAAAGGTCAGAGAGAGTCCCATTGACTCAGATACACACTGGTCCTGGAGATAGTCTGGGGAGAAAGGTCAGAGAGAGTCCCATTGACTCAGATAAACACTGGTCCTGGGGATAGACTGGGGAGAAACGTCAGAGAGTGTCCCATTGACTCTGATACACACTGGTCCTGGGTATGGACTGGGGAGAAATGTCAGAAAGAGTCCCATTGACTCAGATACACACTGGTCCTGAGGATAGACTGGGGAAGAAGGTCAGAGAGAGTCCCATTGACTCAGATAAACACTGGTCCTGGGGATAGACTGGGGAGAAAGGCCAGAGAGAGTCCCATTGACACAGATACACACTGGTCCTGGCAATAGACTAGGGAGAAAGGTCAGAGAGAGTTCCATTGAGTCAGATAAACACTGGTCCTGGGGATAGACTGGGGAGAAAGGTCAGAGAGTGTCCAATTGACTCAGATAAATACTGGTCCTGGGGATAGACTGGGGAGAGAGGTCAGAGAGAGTCCTATTGACTCAGATACATACTGGTCCTGGGGATAGACTTGGGAGAAAGGTCAGAGTGAGTCCCATTGACTCAGATACACACTGGTCCTGGGGATAGACTGGGGAGAAAGGTCAGAGAGAGTCCCATTGACTCAGATACACACTGGTCCTGGGGATAGTCTGGGGAGAAAAGTCAAGACTGTCCCATTGACTCAGATACACACTGGTCCTGGGGATAGACTGGGGAGAAAGGTCAGATAGTGTCCCATTGACTCAGATACACACTGGTCCTGGGGATAGACTGGGGAGAAAGGTCAGAGAGAGTCCCATTGACTCAGATAAACACTGGTCCTGGGGATAGACTGGGGAGAAAGGTCAGAGTGAGTCCCATTGACTCAGATAAACACTGGTCCTGGGGATAGACTGGGGAGAAAGGTCAGAGAGTCCCATTGAATCAGATACACACTGGTCCTGGGAATAGACTGGGGAGAAAGGTCAGAGAGAGTCCCATTGACTCAGATAAACACTGGTCCTGGGGATAGAATGGGGAGAAAGGTCAGAGTGAGCACCATTGACTCAGATACAAACTGGTCCTGTGGATAGACAGGGGAGAAAAGTCAGAGAGAGTCCCATTGACTCAGATACACACTCGTCATGGGGATAGACTGTGGAGAAAGGTCAGAGAGTCCCATTGACTCAGATACACACTGGTCCTGGGGATAGACTGGGGAGAAAGGTCAGAGAGAGTCCCATTGACTCAGATAAACACTGGTCCTGGGGATAGACTGGGGAGAAAGGTCAGAGAGAGTCCCATTGTCTCAGATACACACTGGTCCTGGAGATAGTCTGGGGAGAAAGGTCAGAGAGAGTCCCATTGACTCAGATAAACACTGGTCCTGGGGATAGACTGGGGAGAAACGTCAGAGAGTGTCCCATTGACTCTGATACACACTGGTCCTGGAGATGGACTGGGGAGAAATGTCAGAAAGAGTCCCATTGACTCAGATACACACTGGTCCTGGGGATAGAATGGGGAGAAAGGTCAGAGGGAGTCCCATTGACTCAGATAAATACTGGTCCTGGGGGTCTGTGGAGAAAGGTCAGGGAGAGTCCTATTGACTCAGATGCATACTGGTCCTTGGGATAGACTGGGGAGAAAGGTCAGAGAGAGTCCCATTGACTCAGATAGACATTGGTCCTGGGAATCGACTTGGGAGAAAGGTCAGAGTGAGTCCCATTGACTCAGATACATACTGGTCCTGAGGATAGACTGGGGAAGAAGGTCAGAGAGAGTCCCATTGACACAGATAAACACTGGTCCTGGGGATAGACTGGGGAGAAAGGCCAGAGAGAGTCCCATTGCCTCAGATACACACTGGTCCTGGCGATAGACTAGGGAGAAAGGTCAGAGAGAGTTCCATTGAGTCAGATAAACACTGGTCCTGGGGATAGACTGGGGAGAAAGGTCAGAGAGTGTCCAATTGACTCAGATAAATACTGGTCCTGGGGATGGACTGGGGAGAGATGTCAGAGAGAGTCCTATTGACTCAGATACATACTGGTCCTGGGGATAGACTTGGGAGAAAGGTCAGAGTGAGTCCCATTGACTCAGATACACACTGGTCCTGGGGATAGACTGGGGAGAAAGGTCAGAGAGAGTCCCATTGACTCAGATACACACTGATCCTAAGGATAGTCTGGGGAGAAAGGTCAGAGAGAGTCCCATTGACTCAGATAAACACTGGTCCTGGGGATAGACTGGGGAGAAAGGTCAGAGTGAGTCCCATTGACTCAGATAAACACTGGTCCTGGGGATAGACTGGGGAGAAAGGTCAGAGAGTCCCATTGAATCAGATACACACTGGTCCTGGGAATAGACTGGGGAGAAATGTCAGAAAGAGTCCCATTGACTAAGATAAACACTGGTCCTGGGGACAGACTGGGGAGAAAGGTCAGAGAGAGTCCCATTGACTCAGATAAACACTGGTCCTGGGGATAGACTGGGGAGAAACGTCAGAGAGTGTCCCATTGACTCTGATACACACTGGTCCTGGGGATGGACTGGGGAGAAATGTCAGAAAGAGTCCCATTGACTCAGATACACACTGGTCCTGGGGATAGAATGGGGAGAAAGGTCAGAGGGAGTCCCATTGACTCAGATAAATACTGGTCCTGGGGGTCTGTGGAGAAAGGTCAGGGAGAGTCCTATTGACTCAGATGCATACTGGTCCTTGGGATAGACTGGGGAGAAAGGTCAGAGAGAGTCCCATTGACTCAGATAGACATTGGTCCTGGGAATAGACTTGGGAGAAAGGTCAGAGTGAGTCCCATTGACTCAGATACATACTGGTCCTGAGGATAGATTGGGGAAGAAGGTCAGAGAGCGTCCCATTGACTCAGATAAACACTGGTCCTGGGGAGAGACTGGGGAGAAAGGCCAGAGAGAGTCCCATTGACTCAGATACACACTGGTCCTGGCGATAGACTAGGGAGAAAGGTCAGAGAGAGTTCCATTGAGTCAGATAAACACTGGTCCTGGGGATAGACTGGGGAGAAAGGTCAGAGTGAGACCAATTGACTCAGATAAACACTGGTCCTGGGGATAGACTGGGGAGAAAGGTCTAAGAGTCCCATTGAATCAGATACACACTGGTCCTGGGGATAGACTGGGGAGAAAGATCACAGATAGTTCCTTTGACTCAGATAAATAATGGTCCTGGGGATAGACTGGGGAGGAAGGTCAGAGAGAGTTCCTTTGACTCAGATACATGCTGCTCCTGGGGTTAGACTGGGGAGAAAGATCAGAGAGAGCCCCATTGACTCAGATACAAACTGGTCCTGTGGATAGACAGGGGAGAAAAGTCAGAGAGAGTCCCATTGACTCAGATACACACTCGTCATGGGGATAGACTGGGGAGAAAGGTCAGAGAGTGTCCCATTGACCCAGATACACACTGGTCCTGGGGATAGACTGTGGAGAAAGGTCAGAGAGTCCCATTGACTCAGATACACACTGGTCCTGGGGATAGACTGGGGAGAAAGGTCAGAGAGAGTCCCATTGACTCAGATAAACACTGGTCCTGGGGATAGACTGGGGAGAAATGTCAGAGAGAGTCCCATTGACTCAGATACACACTGGTCCTGGGGATAGACTGGGGAGAAAGGTCAGAGAGAGTCCCATTGACTCGGATAAACACTGGTCCTGGGGATAGACTGGGGAGAAACGTCAGAGAGTGTCCCATTGACTCAGATACACACTGGTCCTGGGGATGGACTGGGGAGAAATGTCAGAAAGAGTCCCATTGACTCAGATACACACTGGTCCTGGGGATAGAATGGGGAGAAAGGTCAGAGGGAGTCCCATTGACTCAGATAAATACTGGTCCTGGGGGTCTGTGGAGAAAGGTCAGAGAGAGTCCTATTGACTCAGATGCATACTGGTCCTTGGGATAGACTGGGGAGAAAGGTCAGAGAGAGTCCCATTGACTCAGATAGACATTGGTCCTGGGAATAGACTTGGGAGAAAGGTCAGAGTGAGTCCCATTGACTCAGATACACACTGGTCCTGAGGATAGACTGGGGACGAAGGTCAGAGAGAGTCCCATTGACTCAGATAAACACTGGTCCTGGGGATAGACTGGGGAGAAAGGCCAGAGAGAGTCCCATTGACTCAGATACACACTGGTCCTGGCGATAGACTAGGGAGAAAGGTCAGAGAGAGTTCCATTGAGTCAGATAAACACTGGTCCTGGGGATAGATTGGGGAGAAAGGTCAGAGAGTGTCCAATTGACTCAGATAAATACTGGTCCTGGGGATAGACTGGGGAGAGCGGTCAGAGAGAGTCCTATTGACTCAGATACACACTGGTCCTGGGGATAGACTTGGGAGAAAGGTCAGAGTGAGTCCCATTGACTCAGATACACACTGGTCCTGGGGATAGACTGGGGAGAAAGGTCAGAGAGAGTCCCATTGACTCAGATACACACTGGTCCTGGGGATAGTCTGGGGAGAAAAGTCAGATACTGTCCCATTGACTCAGATACACACTGGTCCTGGGGATAGACTGGGGAGAAAGGTCAGATAGTGTCCCATTGACTCAGATACACGCTGGTCCTGGGGATAGCCTGGGGAGAAATGTCAGAGAGAGTCCCATTGACTCAGATAAACACTGGTCCTGGGGATAGACTGGGGAGAAAGGCCAGAGAGAGTCCCATTGACTCAGATACACACTGGTACTGGCGATAGACTCGGGGGAAAGGTCAGACAGAGTAACATTGAGTCAGATAAACACTGGTCCTGGGGATAGACTGGGGAGAAAGGTCAGAGAGTCCCATTGAATCAGATACACACTGGTCCTGGGAATAGACTGGGGAGAAAGGTCAGAGAGAGTCCCATTGACTCAGATAAACACTGGTCCTGGGGAAAGACTGGGGAGAAAGGTCAGAGAGTGTCCCATTGACTCAGATAAATACTGGTCCTGGGGATGGACTGGGGGAAAGGTCAGAGAGAGTCCCATTGACTAAGATAAACACTGGTCCTGGGGATAGACTGTGGAGAAAGGTCAGAGAGTGTCCCATTGACACAGATAAACACTGGTCCTGGGGATAGACTGGGGAGAGAGGTCAGAGAGAGAGTCCTATTGACTCAGATACACACTGGTCCTGGGGATAGACTTGGGAGAAAGGTCAGAGTGATTCCCATTGACTCAGATATACACTGGTCCTGAGGATAGACTGGGGAAAAAGCTCAGAGAGAGTCCCATTGACTCAGAAAAACACTGGTCCTGGGGATAGACTGGGGAGAAAGGTCAGAGTGAGACCCATTGACTCAGATAAACACTGGTCCTGGGGATAGACTGGGGAGAAAGGTCTAAGAGTCCCATTGAATCAAATACACATTGGTCCTGGCGATAGACTGGGGAGAAAGATCACAGAGAGTTCCTTTGACTCAGATAAATACTGGTCCTGCTGATAGACTGGGGAGGAAGGTCAGAGAGAGTTCCTTTGACTCAGATACATGCTGCTCCTGGGGTTAGACTGGGGAGAAAGATCAGAGAGAGTCCCATTGACTCAGATAAACACTGGTCCTGGGGGATTGGGGAGAAAGGTCAGAGAGAGTGCCATTGACTCAGATACACACTGGTCCTGGGGATAGACTGGGGAGAAAGGTCAGAGAGTGTCCCATTGACTCAGATACACACTGGTCCTGGGGATAGAATGGGGAGAAAGGTCAGAGAGAGCCCCATTGACTCAGATACAAACTGGTCCTGTGGATAGACAGGGGAGAAAAGTCAGAGAGAGTCCCATTGACTCAGATACACACTCGTCATGGGGATAGACTGGGGAGAAAGGTCAGAGATTGTCCCATTGACCCAGATACACACTGGTCCTGGGGACAGACTGTGGAGAAAGGTCAGAGAGTCCCATTGACTCAGATAAACACTGGTCCTGGGGATAGACTGGGGAGAAAGGTCAGAGAGAGTCCCATTGACTCAGATACACACTGGTCCTGGGGATAGTCTGGGGAGAAAAGTCAGATACTGTCCCATTGACTCAGATACACACTGGTCCTGGGGATAGACTGGGGAGAAAGGTCAGATAGTGTGCCATTGACTCAGATAAACACTGGTCCTGGGGATAGACTGGGGAGAAAGGTCAGAGAGAGTCCCATTGACTCAGATACACACTGGTCCTGGGGATAGACTGGGGAGAAAGGTCAGAGAGAGTCCCATTGACTCAGATCAACACTGGTCCTCGGGATAGACTGGGGAGAAACGTCAGAGAGTGTCCCATTGACTCAGATACACACTGGTCCTGGGGATGGACTGGGGAGAAATGTCAGAAAGAGTCCCATTGACTCAGATACACACTGGTCCTGGGGATAGAATGGGGAGAAAGGTCAGAGGGAGTCCCATTGACTCAGATAAATACTGGTCCTGGGGGTCTGTGGAGAAAGGTCAGAGAGAGTCCTATTGACTCAGATGCATACTGGTCCTTGGGATAGACTGGGGAGAAAGGTCAGAGAGAGTCCCATTGACTCAGATAGACATTGGTCCTGGGAATAGACTTGGGAGAAAAGTCAGAGTGAGTCCCATTGACTCAGATACACACTGGTCCTGAGGATAGACTGGGGAAGAACGTCAGAGAGAATCCCATTGACTCAGATAAACACTGGTCCTGGGGATAGACTGGGGAGAAAGGCCAGAGAGAGTCCCATTGACTCAGATACACACTGGTCCTGGCGATAGACTAGGGAGAAAGGTCAGAGAGAGTTCCATTGAGTCAGATAAACACTGGTCCTGGGGATAGACTGGGGAGAAAGGTCAGAGAGTGTCCAATTGACTCAGATAAATACTGGTCCTGGGGATAGACTGGGGAGAAAGGTCAGAGAGAGCCCCATTGACTCAGATACAAACTGGTCCTGTGGATAGACAGGGGAGAAAAGTCAGAGAGAGTCCCATTGACTCAGATACACACTCGTCATGGGGATAGACTGTGGAGAAAGGTCAGAGAGTCCCATTGACTCAGATACACACTGGTCCTGGGGATAGACTGGGGAGAAAGGTCAGAGAGAGTCCCATTGACTCAGATAAATACTGGTCCTGGGGATAGACTGGGGAGAGCGGTCAGAGAGAGTCCTATTGACTCAGATACACACTGGTCCTGGGGATAGACTTGGGAGAAAGGTCAGAGTGAGTCCCATTGACTCAGATACACACTGGTCCTGGGGATAGACTGGGGAGAAAGGTCAGAGAGAGTCCCATTGACTCAGATACACACTGGTCCTGGGGATAGTCTGGGGAGAAAAGTCGGATACTGTCCCATTGACTCAGATACACACTGGTCCTGGGGATAGAATGGGGAGAAAGGTCAGAGAGAGCCCCATTGACTCAGATACAAACTGGTCCTGTGGATAGACAGGGGAGAAAAGTCAGAGAGAGTCCCATTGACTCAGATACACACTCGTCATGGGGATAGACTGGGGAGAAAGGTCAGAGATTGTCCCATTGACCCAGATACACACTGGTCCTGGGGATAGACTGTGGAGAAAGGTCAGAGAGTCCCATTGACTCAGATACACACTGGTCCTGGGGATAGACTGGGGAGAAAGGTCAGAGAGAGTCCCATTGACTCAGATAAACACTGGTCCTGGGGATAGACTGGGGAGAAAGGTCAGAGAGAGTCCCATTGACTCAGATACACACTGGTCCTGGGGATAGACTGGGGAGAAAGGTCAGAGAGAGTCCCATTGACTCAGATAAACACTGGTCCTGGGGATAGACTGTGGAGAAACGTCAGAGAGTGTCCCATTGACTCAGATACACACTGGTCCTGGGGATGGACTGGGGAGAAATGTCAGAAAGAGTCCCATTGACTCAGATACACACTGGTCCTGGGGATAGAATGGGGAGAAAGGTCAGAGGGAGTCCCATTGACTCAGATAAATACTGGTCCTGGGGGTCTGTGGAGAAAGGTCAGAGAGAGTCCTATTGACTCAGATGCATACTGGTCCTTGGGATAGACTGGGGAGAAAGGTCAGAGAGAGTCCCATTGACTCAGATAGACATTGGTCCTGGGAATAGACTTGGGAGAAAGGTCAGAGTGAGTCCCATTGACTCAGATACACACTGGTCCTGAGGATAGACTGGGGAAGAAGGTCAGAGAGAGTCCCATTGACTCAGATAAACACTGGTCCTGGGGATAGACTGGGGAGAAAGGCCAGAGAGAGTCCCATTGACTCAGATACACACTGGTCCTGGCGATAGACTAGGGAGAAAGGTCAGAGAGAGTTCCATTGAGTCAGATAAACACTGGTCCTGGGGATAGACTGGGGAGAAAGGTCAGAGAGTGTCCAATTGACTCAGATAAATACTGGTCCTGGGGATAGACTGGGGAGAAAGGTCAGAGAGAGCCCCATTGACTCAGATACAAACTGGTCCTGTGGATAGACAGGGGAGAAAAGTCAGAGAGAGTCCCATTGACTCAGATACACACTCGTCATGGGGATAGACTGGGGAGAAAGGTCAGAGAGTGTCCCATTGACCCAGATACACACTGGTCCTGGGGATAGACTGTGGAGAAAGGTCAGAGAGTCCCATTGACTCAGATACACACTGGTCCTGGGGATCGACTGGGGAGAAAGGTCAGAGAGAGTCCCATTGACTCAGATAAACACTGGTCCTGGTGATAGACTGGGGAGAAAGGTCAGAGAGAGTCCCATTGACTCAGATACACACTGGTCCTGGGGATAGACTGGGGAGAAAGGTCAGAGAGAGTACCATTGACTCAGATAAACACTGGTCCTGGGGATAGACTGGGGAGAAACGTCAGAGAGTGTCCCATTGACTCAGATACACACTGGTCCTTGGGATAGAATGGGGAGAAAGGTCAGAGGGAGTCCCATTGACTCAGATAAATACTGGTCCTGGGGGTCTGTGGAGAAAGGTCAGAGAGAGTCCTATTGACTCAGATGCATACTGGTCCTTGGGATAGACTGGGGAGAAAGGTCAGAGAGAGTCCCATTGACTCAGATAGACATTGGTTCTGGGAATAGACTTGGGAGAAAGGTCAGAGTGAGTCCCATTGACTCAGATACACACTGGTCCTGAGGATAGACTGGGGAAGAAGGTCAGAGAGAGTCCCATTGACTCAGATAAACACTGGTCCTGGGGATAGACTGGGGAGAAAGGCCAGAGAGAGTCCCATTGACTCAGATACACACTGGTCCTGGCGATAGACTAGGGAGAAAGGTCAGAGAGAGTTCCATTGAGTCAGACAAACACTGGTCCTGGGGATAGACTGGGGAGAAATGTCAGAGAGTGTCCAATTGACTCAGATAAATACTGGTCCTGGGGATAGACTGGGGAGAGCGGTCAGAGAGAGTCCTATTGACTCAGATACACACTGGTCCTGGGGATAGACTTGGGAGAAAGGTCAGAGTGAGTCCCATTGACTCAGATACACACTGGTCCTGGGGATAGACTGGGGAGAAAGGTCAGAGAGAGTCCCATTGACTCAGATACACACTGGTCCTGGGGATAGTCTGGGGAGAAAAGTCGGATACTGTCCCATTGACTCAGATACACACTGGTCCTGGGGATAGAATGGGGAGAAAGGTCAGAGAGAGCCCCATTGACTCAGATACAAACTGGTCCTGTGGATAGACAGGGGAGAAAAGTCAGAGAGAGTCCCATTGACTCAGATACACACTCGTCATGGGGATAGACTGGGGAGAAAGGTCAGAGATTGTCCCATTGACCCAGATACACACTGGTCCTGGGGATAGACTGTGGAGAAAGGTCAGAGAGTCCCATTGACTCAGATACACACTGGTCCTGGGGATAGACTGGGGAGAAAGGTCAGAGAGAGTCCCATTGACTCAGATAAACACTGGTCCTGGGGATAGACTGGGGAGAAAGGTCAGAGAGAGTCCCATTGACTCAGATACACACTGGTCCTGGGGATAGACTGGGGAGAAAGGTCAGAGAGAGTCCCATTGACTCAGATAAACACTGGTCCTGGGGATAGACTGTGGAGAAACGTCAGAGAGTGTCCCATTGACTCAGATACACACTGGTCCTGGGGATGGACTGGGGAGAAATGTCAGAAAGAGTCCCATTGACTCAGATACACACTGGTCCTGGGGATAGAATGGGGAGAAAGGTCAGAGGGAGTCCCATTGACTCAGATAAATACTGGTCCTGGGGGTCTGTGGAGAAAGGTCAGAGAGAGTCCTATTGACTCAGATGCATACTGGTCCTTGGGATAGACTGGGGAGAAAGGTCAGAGAGAGTCCCATTGACTCAGATAGACATTGGTCCTGGGAATAGACTTGGGAGAAAGGTCAGAGTGAGTCCCATTGACTCAGATACACACTGGTCCTGAGGATAGACTGGGGAAGAAGGTCAGAGAGAGTCCCATTGACTCAGATAAACACTGGTCCTGGGGATAGACTGGGGAGAAAGGCCAGAGAGAGTCCCATTGACTCAGATACACACTGGTCCTGGCGATAGACTAGGGAGAAAGGTCAGAGAGAGTTCCATTGAGTCAGATAAACACTGGTCCTGGGGATAGACTGGGGAGAAAGGTCAGAGAGTGTCCAATTGACTCAGATAAATACTGGTCCTGGGGATAGACTGGGGAGAAAGGTCAGAGAGAGCCCCATTGACTCAGATACAAACTGGTCCTGTGGATAGACAGGGGAGAAAAGTCAGAGAGAGTCCCATTGACTCAGATACACACTCGTCATGGGGATAGACTGGGGAGAAAGGTCAGAGAGTGTCCCATTGACCCAGATACACACTGGTCCTGGGGATAGACTGTGGAGAAAGGTCAGAGAGTCCCATTGACTCAGATACACACTGGTCCTGGGGATCGACTGGGGAGAAAGGTCAGAGAGAGTCCCATTGACTCAGATAAACACTGGTCCTGGTGATAGACTGGGGAGAAAGGTCAGAGAGAGTCCCATTGACTCAGATACACACTGGTCCTGGGGATAGACTGGGGAGAAAGGTCAGAGAGAGTACCATTGACTCAGATAAACACTGGTCCTGGGGATAGACTGGGGAGAAACGTCAGAGAGTGTCCCATTGACTCAGATACACACTGGTCCTTGGGATAGAATGGGGAGAAAGGTCAGAGGGAGTCCCATTGACTCAGATAAATACTGGTCCTGGGGGTCTGTGGAGAAAGGTCAGAGAGAGTCCTATTGACTCAGATGCATACTGGTCCTTGGGATAGACTGGGGAGAAAGGTCAGAGAGAGTCCCATTGACTCAGATAGACATTGGTTCTGGGAATAGACTTGGGAGAAAGGTCAGAGTGAGTCCCATTGACTCAGATACACACTGGTCCTGAGGATAGACTGGGGAAGAAGGTCAGAGAGAGTCCCATTGACTCAGATAAACACTGGTCCTGGGGATAGACTGGGGAGAAAGGCCAGAGAGAGTCCCATTGACTCAGATACACACTGGTCCTGGCGATAGACTAGGGAGAAAGGTCAGAGAGAGTTCCATTGAGTCAGATAAACACTGGTCCTGGGGATAGACTGGGGAGAAAGGTCAGAGAGTGTCCAATTGACTCAGATAAATACTGGTCCTGGGGATAGACTGGGGAGAGCGGTCAGAGAGAGTCCTATTGACTCAGATACACACTGGTCCTGGGGATAGACTTGGGAGAAAGGTCAGAGTGAGTCCCATTGACTCAGATAAACACTGGTCCTGGGGATAGACTGGGGAGAAAGGTCAGAGAGAGTCCCATTGACTCAGATACACACTGGTCCTGGGGATAGTCTGGGGAGAAAAGTCGGATACTGTCCCATTGACTCAGATACACACTGGTCCTGGGGATAGACTGGGGAGAAAGGTCAGATAGTGTCCCATTGACTCAGATACACGCTGGTCCTGGGGATAGCCTGGGGAGAAATGTCAGAGAGAGTCCCATTGACTCAGATAAACACTGGTCCTGGGGATAGACTGGGGAGAAAGGCCAGAGAGAGTCCCATTGACTCAGATATACACTGGTCCTGGCGATAGACTAGGGAGAAAGGTCAGAGAGAGTTCCATTGAGTCAGATAAACACTGGTCCTGGGGATAGACTGGGGAGAAAGGTCAGAGAGTCCCATTGAATCAGATACACACTGGTCCTGGGAAAGACTGGGGAGAAAGGTCAGAGAGAGTCCCATTGACTCAGATAAACACTGGTCCTGGGGATAGACTGGGGAGAAAGGTCAGAGAGTGTCCCATTGACTCAGATAAATACTGGTCCTGGGGATGGACTGGGGAGAAAGGTCAGAGAGAGTCCCATTGACTAAGATAAACACTGGTCCTGGGGATAGACTGGGGAGAAAGGTCAGAGAGTGTCCCATTGACACAGATAAACACTTGTCCTGGAGATAGACTGGGGAGAGAGGTCAGAGAGAGAGTCCTATTGACTCAGATACACACTGGTCCTGGGGATAGACTTGGGAGAAAGGTCAGAGTGATTCCCATTGACTCAGATACACACTGGTCCAGAGGATAGACTGGGGAAAAAGCTCAGAGAGAGTCCCATTGACTCAGATAAACACTGGTCCTGGGGATAGACTGGGGAGAAAGGTCAGAGTGAGACCCATTGACTCAGATAAACACTGGTCCTGGGGATAGACTGGGATTAAGGTCTAAGAGTCCCATTGAATCAGATACACACTGGTACTGGGGATAGACTGGGGAGAAAGATCACAGATAGTTCCTTTGACTCAGATAAATACAGGTCCTGGGGATAGACTGGGGAGGAAGGTCAGAGAGAGTTCCTTTGACTCAGATACATGCTGCTCCTGGGGTTAGACTGGGGAGAAAGATCAGAGAGAGTCCCATTGACTCAGATAAACACTGGTCCTGGGGGATTGGGGAGAAATGTCAGAGAGAGTGCCATTGACTCAGATACACACTGGTCCTGGGGATAGACTGGGGAGAAAGGTCAGAGAGTGTCCCATTGACTCAGATACACACTGGTCCTGGGGATAGAATGGGGAGAAAGGTCAGAGAGAGCCCCATTGACTCAGATACAAACTGGTCCTGTGGATAGACAGGGGAGAAAAGTCAGAGAGAGTCCCATTGACTCAGATACACACTCGTCATGGGGATAGACTGGGGAGAAAGGTCAGAGATTGTCCCATTGACCCAGATACACACTGGTCCTGGGGATAGACTGTGGAGAAAGGTCAGAGAGTCCCATTGACTCAGATACACACTGGTCCTGGGGATAGACTGGGGAGAAAGGTCAGAGAGAGTCCCATTGACTCAGATAAACACTGGTCCTGGGGATAGACTGGGGAGAAAGGTCAGAGAGAGTCCCATTGACTCAGATACACACTGGTCCTGGGGATAGACTGGGGAGAAAGGTCAGAGAGAGTCCCATTGACTCAGATAAACACTGGTCCTGGGGATAGACTGGGGAGAAACGTCAGAGAGTGTCCCATTGACTCAGATACACACTGGTCCTGGGGATGGACTGGGGAGAAATGTCAGAAAGAGTCCCATTGACTCAGATACACACTGGTCCTGGGGATAGAATGGGGAGAAAGGTCAGAGGGAGTCCCATTGACTCAGATAAATACTGGTCCTGGGGGTCTGTGGAGAAAGGTCAGAGAGAGTCCTATTGACTCAGATGCATACTGGTCCTTGGGATTGACTGGGGAGAAAGGTCAGAGAGAGTCCCATTGACTCAGATAGACATTGGTCCTGGGAATAGACTTGGGAGAAAGGTCAGAGTGAGTCCCATTGACTCAGATACACACTGGTCCTGAGGATAGACTGGGGAAGAAGGTCAGAGAGAATCCCATTGACTCAGATATACACTGGTCCTGGGGATAGACTGGGGAGAAAGGCCAGAGAGAGTCCCATTGACTCAGATACACACTGGTCCTGGCGATAGACTAGGGAGAAATGTCAGAGAGAGTTCCATTGAGTCAGATAAACACTGGTCCTGGGGATAGACTGGGGAGAAAGGTCAGAGAGTGTCCAATTGACTCAGATAAATACTGGTCCTGGGGATAGACTGGGGAGAAAGGTCAGAGAGAGCCCCATTGACTCAGATACAAACTGGTCCTGTGGATAGACAGGGGAGAAAAGTCAGAGAGAGTCCCATTGACTCAGATACATACTCGTCATGGGGATAGACTGGGGAGAAAGGTCAGAGAGTGTCCCATTGACCCAGATACACACTGGTCCTGGGGATAGACTGTGGAGAAAGGTCAGAGAGTCCCATTGACTCAGATACACACTGGTCCTGGGGATAGACTAGGGAGAAAGGTCAGAGAGAGTTCCATTGAGTCAGATAAACACTGGTCCTGGGGATAGACTGGGGAGAAAGGTCAGAGAGTGTCCAATTGACTCAGATAAATACTGGTCCTGGGGATAGACTGGGGAGAGCGGTCAGAGAGAGTCCTATTGACTCAGATACACACTGGTCCTGGGGATAGACTTGGGAGAAAGGTCAGAGTGAGTCCCATTGACTCAGATACACACTGGTCCTGGGGATAGACTGGGGAGAAAGGTCAGAGAGAGTCCCATTGACTCAGATACACACTGGTCCTGGGGATAGTCTGGGGAGAAAAGTCGGATACTGTCCCATTGACTCAGATACACACTGGTCCTGGGGATAGAATGGGGAGAAAGGTCAGAGAGAGCCCCATTGACTCAGATACAAACTGGTCCTGTGGATAGACAGGGGAGAAAAGTCAGAGAGAGTCCCATTGACTCAGATACACACTCGTCATGGGGATAGACTGGGGAGAAAGGTCAGAGATTGTCCCATTGACCCAGATACACACTGGTCCTGGGGATAGACTGTGGAGAAAGGTCAGAGAGTCCCATTGACTCAGATACACACTGGTCCTGGGGATAGACTGGGGAGAAAGGTCAGAGAGAGTCCCATTGACTCAGATAAACACTGGTCCTGGGGATAGACTGGGGAGAAAGGTCAGAGAGAGTCCCATTGACTCAGATACACACTGGTCCTGGGGATAGACTGGGGAGAAAGGTCAGAGAGAGTCCCATTGACTCAGATAAACACTGGTCCTGGGGATAGACTGGGGAGAAACGTCAGAGAGTGTCCCATTGACTCAGATACACACTGGTCCTGGGGATGGACTGGGGAGAAATGTCAGAAAGAGTCCCATTGACTCAGATACACACTGGTCCTGGGGATAGAATGGGGAGAAAGGTCAGAGGGAGTCCCATTGACTCAGATAAATACTGGTCCTGGGGGTCTGTGGAGAAAGGTCAGAGAGAGTCCTATTGACTCAGATGCATACTGGTCCTTGGGATAGACTGGGGAGAAAGGTCAGAGAGAGTCCCATTGACTCAGATAGACATTGGTCCTGGGAATAGACTTGGGAGAAAGGTCAGAGTGAGTCCCATTGACTCAGATACACACTGGTCCTGAGGATAGACTGGGGAAGAAGGTCAGAGAGAGTCCCATTGACTCAGATAAACACTGGTCCTGGGGATAGACTGGGGAGAAAGGCCAGAGAGAGTCCCATTGACTCAGATACACACTGGTCCTGGCGATAGACTAGGGAGAAAGGTCAGATAGAGTTCCATTGAGTCAGATAAACACTGGTCCTGGGGATAGACTGGGGAGAAAGGTCAGAGAGTGTCCAATTGACTCAGATAAATACTGGTCCTGGGGATAGACTGGGGAGAAAGGTCAGAGAGAGCCCCATTGACTCAGATACAAACTGGTCCTGTGGATAGACAGGGGAGAAAAGTCAGAGAGAGTCCCATTGACTCAGATACACACTCGTCATGGGGATAGACTCGGGAGAAAGGTCAGAGAGTGTCCCATTGACCCAGATACACACTGGTCCTGGTGATAGACTGGGGAGAAAGGTCAGAGAGAGTCCCATTGACTCAGATACACACTGGTCCTGGGGATAGACTGGGGAGAAAGGTCAGAGAGAGTACCATTGACTCCGATACACACTGGTCCTGGGGATAGACTGGGGAGAAAGGTCAGAGAGAGTCCCATTGACTCAGATAAACACTGGTCCTGGGGATAGACTGGGGAGAAACGACAGAGAGTGTCCCATTGACTCAGATACACACTGGTCCTGGGGATGGACTGGGGAGAAATGTCAGAAAGAGTCCCATTGACTCAGATACACACTGGTCCTGGGGATAGAATGGGGTGAAAGGTCAGAGGGAGTCCCATTGACTCAGATAAATACTGGTCCTGGGGGTCTGTGGAGAAAGGTCAGAGAGAGTCCTATTGACTCAGATGCATACTGGTCCTTGGGATAGACTGGGGAGAAAGGTCAGAGAGAGTCCCATTGACTCAGATAGACATTGGTCCTGGGAATAGACTTGGGAGAAAGGTTAGAGTGAGTCCCATTGACTCAGATACACACTGGTCCTGAGGATAGACTGGGGAAGAAGGTCAGAGAGAGTCCCATTGACTCAGATAAACACTGGTCCTGGGGATAGACTGGGGAGAAAGGCCAGAGGGAGTCCCATTGACTCAGATACACACTGGTCCTGGCGATAGACTAGGGAGAAAGGTCAGAGAGAGTTCCATTGAGTCAGATAAACACTGGTCCTGGGGATAGACTGGGGAGAAAGGTCAGAGAGTGTCCAATTGACTCAGATAAATACTGGTCCTGGGGATAGACTGGGGAGAAAGGTCAGAGAGAGCCCCATTGACTCAGATACAAACTGGTCCTGTGGATAGACAGGGGAGAAAAGTCAGAGAGAGTCCCATTGACTCAGATACACACTCGTCATGGGGATAGACTGGGGAGAAAGTTCAGAGAGTGTCCCATTGACCCAGATACACACTGGTCCTGGGGATAGACTGTGGAGAAAGGTCAGAGAGTCCCATTGACTCAGATAACACTGGTCCTGGGGATAGACTGGGGAGAAAGGTCAGAGAGAGTCCCATTGACTCAGATAAACACTGGTCCTGGTGATAGACTGGGGAGAAAGGTCAGAGAGAGTCCCATTGACTCAGATGCACACTGGTCCTGGGGATAGACTGGGGAGAAAGGTCAGAGAGAGTACCATTGACTCAGATAAACACTGGTCCTGGGGATAGACTGGGGAGAAACGTCAGAGAGTGTCCCATTGACTCAGATACACACTGGTCCTTGGGATAGAATGGGGAGAAAGGTCAGAGGGAGTCCCATTGACTCAGATAAATACTGGTCCTGGGGGTCTGTGGAGAAAGGTCAGAGAGAGTCCTATTGACTCAGATGCATACTGGTCCTTGGGATAGACTGGGGAGAAAGGTCAGAGAGAGTCCCATTGACTCAGATAGACATTGGTCCTGGGAATAGACTTGGGAGAAAGGTCAGAGTGAGTCCCATTGACTCAGATACACACTGGTCCTGAGGATAGACTGGGGAAGAAGGTCAGAGAGAGTCCCATTGACTCAGATAAACACTGGTCCTGGGGATAGACTGGGGAGAAAGGCCAGAGAGAGTCCCATTGACTCAGATAAACACTGGTCCTGGGGATAGACTGGGGAGAAAGGTCAGAGAGTGTCCAATTGACTCAGATAAATACTGGTCCTGGGGATAGACTGGGGAGAGCGGTCAGAGAGAGTCCTATTGACTCAGATACACACTGGTCCTGGGGATAGACTTGGGAGAAAGATCAGAGTGAGTCCCATTGACTCAGATACACACTGGTCCTGGGGATAGACAGGGGAGAAAGGTCAGAGAGAGTCCCATTGACTCAGATACACACTGGTCCTGGGGATAGTCTGGGGAGAAAAGTCGGATACTGTCCCATTGACTCAGATACACACTGGTCCTGGGGATAGACTGGGGAGAAAGGTCAGATAGTGTCCCATTGACTCAGATACACGCTGGTCCTGGGGATAGCCTGGGGAGAAATGTCAGAGAGAGTACCATTGACTCAGATAAACACTGGTCCTGGGGGTAGACTGGGGAGAAAGGCCAGAGAGAGTCCCATTGACTCAGATATACACTGGTCCTGGCGATAGACTAGGGAGAAAGGTCAGAGAGAGTTCCATTGAGTCAGATAAACACTGGTCCTGGGGATAGACTGGGGAGAAAGGTCAGAGAGTCCCATTGAATCAGATACACACTGGTCCTGGGAATAGACTGGGGAGAAAGGTCAGAGAGAGTCCCATTGACTCAGATAAACACTGGTCCTGGGGATAGACTCGGGAGAAAGGTCAGAGAGTGTCCCATTGACTCAGATAAATACTGGTCCTGGGGATGGACTGGGGAGAAAGGTCAGAGAGAGTCCCATTGACTAAGATAAACACAGGTCCTGGGGATAGACTGGGGAGAAAGGTCAGAGAGTGTCCCATTGACACAGATAAATACTGGTCCTGGGGATAGACTGGGGAGAGAGGTCAGAGAGAGAGCCCTATTGACTCAGATACACACTGGTCCTGGGGATAGACTTGGGAGAAAGGTCAGAGTGATTCCCATTGACTCAGATACACACTGGTCCAGAGGATAGACTGGGGAAAAAGCTCAGAGAGAGTCCCATTGACTCAGATAAACACTGGTCCTGGGGATAGACTGGGGAGAAAGGTCAGAGTGAGACCCATTGACTCAGATAAACACTGGTCCTGGGGATAGACTGGGATTAAGGTCGAAGAGTCCCATTGAATCAGATACACACTGGTACTGGGGATAGTCTGGGGAGAAAGATCACAGATAGTTCCTTTGACTCAGATAAATACAGGTCCTGGGGATAGACTGGGGAGGAAGGTCAGAGAGAGTTCCTTTGACTCAGATACATGCTGCTCCTGGGGTTAGACTGGGGAGAAAGTTCAGAGAGAGTCCCATTGACTCAGATAAACACTGGTCCTGGGGGATTGGGGAGAAAGGTCAGAGAGAGTGCCATTGACTCAGATACACACTGGTCCTGGGGATAGACTGGGGAGAAAGGTCAGAGAGTGTCCCATTGACTCAGATACACACTGGTCCTGGGGATAGAATGGGGAGAAAGGTCAGAGAGAGCCCCATTGACTCAGATACAAACTGGTCCTGTGGATAGACAGGGGAGAAAAGTCAGAGAGAGTCCCATTGACTCAGATAAATACTGGTCCTGGGGATAGACTGGGGAGAAAGGTCAGAGAGAGCCCCATTGACTCAGATACAAACTGGTCCTGTGGATAGACAGGGGAGAAAAGTCAGAGAGAGTCCCATTGACTCAGATACACACTCGTCATGGGGATAGACTGGGGAGAAAGGTCAGAGAGTGTCCCATTGACCCAGATACACACTGGTCCTGGGGATAGACTGTGGAGAAAGGTCAGAGAGTCCCATTGACTCAGATAACACTGGTCCTGGGGATAGACTGGGGAGAAAGGTCAGAGAGAGTCCCATTGACTCAGATAAACACTGGTCCTGGTGATAGACTGGGGAGAAAGGTCAGAGAGAGTCCCATTGACTCAGATGCACACTGGTCCTGGGGATAGACTGGGGAGAAAGGTCAGAGAGAGTACCATTGACTCAGATAAACACTGGTCCTGGGGATAGACTGGGGAGAAACGTCAGAGAGTGTCCCATTGACTCAGATACACACTGGTCCTTGGGATAGAATGGGGAGAAAGGTCAGAGGGAGTCCCATTGACTCAGATAAATACTGGTCCTGGGGGTCTGTGGAGAAAGGTCAGAGAGAGTCCTATTGACTCAGATGCATACTGGTCCTTGGGATAGACTGGGGAGAAAGGTCAGAGAGAGTCCCATTGACTCAGATAGACATTGGTCCTGGGAATAGACTTGGGAGAAAGGTCAGAGTGAGTCCCATTGACTCAGATACACACTGGTCCTGAGGATAGACTGGGGAAGAAGGTCAGAGAGAGTCCCATTGACTCAGATAAACACTGGTCCTGGGGATAGACTGGGGAGAAAGGCCAGAGAGAGTCCCATTGACTCAGATACACACTGGTCCTGGCGATAGACTAGGGAGTAAGGTCAGAGAGAGTTCCATTGAGTCAGATAAACACTGGTCCTGGGGATAGACTGGGGAGAAAGGTCAGAGAGTGTCCAATTGACTCAGATAAATACTGGTCCTGGGGATAGACTGGGGAGAGCGGTCAGAGAGAGTCCTATTGACTCAGATACACACTGGTCCTGGGGATAGACTTGGGAGAAAGATCAGAGTGAGTCCCATTGACTCAGATACACACTGGTCCTGGGGATAGACTGGGGAGAAAGGTCAGAGAGAGTCCCATTGACTCAGATACACACTGGTCCTGGGGATAGTCTGGGGAGAAAAGTCGGATACTGTCCCATTGACTCAGATACACACTGGTCCTGGGGATAGACTGGGGAGAAAGGTCAGATAGTGTCCCATTGACTCAGATACACGCTGGTCCTGGGGATAGCCTGGGGAGAAATGTCAGAGAGAGTCCCATTGACTCAGATAAACACTGGTCCTGGGGATAGACTGGGGAGAAAGGCCAGAGAGAGTCCCATTGACTCAGATATACACTGGTCCTGGCGATAGACTAGGGAGAAAGGTCAGAGAGAGTTCCATTGAGTCAGATAAACACTGGTCCTGGGGATTGACTGGGGAGAAAGGTCAGAGAGTCCCATTGAATCAGATACACACTGGTCCTGGGAATAGACTGGGGAGAAAGGTCAGAGAGAGTCCCATTGACTCAGATAAACACTGGTCCTGGGGATAGACTCGGGAGAAAGGTCAGAGAGTGTCCCATTGACTCAGATAAATACTGGTCCTGGGGATGGACTGGGGAGAAAGGTCAGAGAGAGTCCCATTGACTAAGATAAACACTGGTCCTGGGGATAGACTGGGGAGAAAGGTCAGAGAGTGTCCCATTGACACAGATAAACACTGGTCCTGGGGATAGACTGGGGAGAGAGGTCAGAGAGAGAGCCCTATTGACTCAGATACACACTGGTCCTGGGGATAGACTTGGGAGAAAGGTCAGAGTGATTCCCATTGACTCAGATACACACTGGTCCAGAGGATAGACTGGGGAAAAAGCTCAGAGAGAGTCCCATTGACTCAGATAAACACTGGTCCTGGGGAGAGACTGGGGAGAAAGGTCAGAGTGAGACCCATTGACTCAGATAAACACTGGTCCTGGGGATAGACTGGGATTAAGGTCGAAGAGTCCCATTGAATCAGATACACACTGGTACTGGGGATAGTCTGGGGAGAAAGATCACAGATAGTTCCTTTGACTCAGATAAATACAGGTCCTGGGGATAGACTGGGGAGGAAGGTCAGAGAGAGTTCCTTTGACTCAGATACATGCTGCTCCTGGGGTTAGACTGGGGAGAAAGTTCAGAGAGAGTCCCATTGACTCAGATAAACACTGGTCCTGGGGGATTGGGGAGAAAGGTCAGAGAGAGTGCCATTGACTCAGATACACACTGGTCCTGGGGATAGACTGGGGAGAAAGGTCAGAGAGTGTCCCATTGACTCAGATACACACTGGTCCTGGGGATAGAATGGGGAGAAAGGTCAGAGAGAGCCCCATTGACGCAGATACAAACTGGTCCTGTGGATCGACAGGGGAGAAAAGTCAGAGAGAGTCCCATTGACTCAGATACACACTCGTCATGGGGATAGACTGGGGAGAAAGGTCAGATAGTGTCCCATTGACCCAGATACACACTGGTCCTGGGGATAGACTGTGGAGAAAGGTCAGAGAGTTCCATTGACTCAGATACACACTGGTCCTGGGGATAGACTGGGGAGAAAGGTCAGAGAGAGTCCCATTGACTCAGATAAACACTGGTCCTGGGGATAGACTGGGGAGAAACGACAGAGAGTGTCCCATTGACTCAGATACACACTGGTCCTGGGGATGGACTGGGGAGAAATGTCAGAAAGAGTCCCATTGACTCAGATACACACTGGTCCTGGGGATAGAATGGGGTGAAAGGTCAGAGGGAGTCCCATTGACTCAGATAAATACTGGTCCTGGGGGTCTGTGGAGAAAGGTCAGAGAGAGTCCTATTGACTCAGATGCATACTGGTCCTTGGGATAGACTGGGGAGAAAGGTCAGAGAGAGTCCCATTGACTCAGATAGACATTGGTCCTGGGAATAGACTTGGGAGAAAGGTTAGAGTGAGTCCCATTGACTCAGATACACACTGGTCCTGAGGATAGACTGGGGAAGAAGGTCAGAGAGAGTCCCATTGACTCAGATAAACACTGGTCCTGGGGATAGACTGGGGAGAAAGGCCAGAGGGAGTCCCATTGACTCAGATACACACTGGTCCTGGCGATAGACTAGGGAGAAAGGTCAGAGAGAGTTCCATTGAGTCAGATAAACACTGGTCCTGGGGATAGACTGGGGCGAAAGGTCAGAGAGTGTCCAATTGACTCAGATAAATACTGGTCCTGGGGATAGACTGGGGAGAAAGGTCAGAGAGAGCCCCATTGACTCAGATACAAACTGGTCCTGTGGATAGACAGGGGAGAAAAGTCAGAGAGAGTCCCATTGACTCAGATACACACTCGTCATGGGGATAGACTGGGGAGAAAGTTCAGAGAGTGTCCCATTGACCCAGATACACACTGGTCCTGGGGATAGACTGTGGAGAAAGGTCAGAGAGTCCCATTGACTCAGATAACACTGGTCCTGGGGATAGACTGGGGAGAAAGGTCAGAGAGAGTCCCATTGACTCAGATAAACACTGGTCCTGGTGATAGACTGGGGAGAAAGGTCAGAGAGAGTCCCATTGACTCAGATGCACACTGGTCCTGGGGATAGACTGGGGAGAAAGGTCAGAGAGAGTACCATTGACTCAGATAAACACTGGTCCTGGGGATAGACTGGGGAGAAACGTCAGAGAGTGTCCCATTGACTCAGATACACACTGGTCCTTGGGATAGAATGGGGAGAAAGATCAGAGGGAGTCCCATTGACTCAGATAAATACTGGTCCTGGGGGTCTGTGGAGAAAGGTCAGAGAGAGTCCTATTGACTCAGATGCATACTGGTCCTTGGGATAGACTGGGGAGAAAGGTCAGAGAGAGTCCCATTGACTCAGATAGACATTGGTCCTGGGAATAGACTTGGGAGAAAGGTCAGAGTGAGTCCCATTGACTCAGATACACACTGGTCCTGAGGATAGACTGGGGAAGAAGGTCAGAGAGAGTCCCATTGACTCAGATAAACACTGGTCCTGGGGATAGACTGGGGAGAAAGGCCAGAGAGAGTCCCATTGACTCAGATACACACTGGTCCTGGCGATAGACTAGGGAGTAAGGTCAGAGAGAGTTCCATTGAGTCAGATAAACACTGGTCCTGGGGATAGACTGGGGAGAAAGGTCAGAGAGTGTCCAATTGACTCAGATAAATACTGGTCCTGGGGATAGACTGGGGAGAGCGGTCAGAGAGAGTCCTATTGACTCAGATACACACTGGTCCTGGGGATAGACTTGGGAGAAAGATCAGAGTGAGTCCCATTGACTCAGATACACACTGGTCCTGGGGATAGACTGGGGAGAAAGGTCAGAGAGAGTCCCATTGACTCAGATACACACTGGTCCTGGGGATAGTCTGGGGAGAAAAGTCGGATACTGTCCCATTGACTCAGATACACACTGGTCCTGGGGATAGACTGGGGAGAAAGGTCAGATAGTGTCCCATTGACTCAGATACACGCTGGTCCTGGGGATAGCCTGGGGAGAAATGTCAGAGAGAGTACCATTGACTCAGATAAACACTGGTCCTGGGGGTAGACTGGGGAGAAAGGCCAGAGAGAGTCCCATTGACTCAGATATACACTGGTCCTGGCGATAGACTAGGGAGAAAGGTCAGAGAGAGTTCCATTGAGTCAGATAAACACTGGTCCTGGGGATAGACTGGGGAGAAAGGTCAGAGAGTCCCATTGAATCAGATACACACTGGTCCTGGGAATAGACTGGGGAGAAAGGTCAGAGAGAGTCCCATTGACTCAGATAAACACTGGTCCTGGGGATAGACTCGGGAGAAAGGTCAGAGAGTGTCCCATTGACTCAGATAAATACTGGTCCTGGGGATGGACTGGGGAGAAAGGTCAGAGAGAGTCCCATTGACTAAGATAAACACAGGTCCTGGGGATAGACTGGGGAGAAAGGTCAGAGAGTGTCCCATTGACACAGATAAATACTGGTCCTGGGGATAGACTGGGGAGAGAGGTCAGAGAGAGAGCCCTATTGACTCAGATACACACTGGTCCTGGGGATAGACTTGGGAGAAAGGTCAGAGTGATTCCCATTGACTCAGATACACACTGGTCCAGAGGATAGACTGGGGAAAAAGCTCAGAGAGAGTCCCATTGACTCAGATAAACACTGGTCCTGGGGATAGACTGGGGAGAAAGGTCAGAGTGAGACCCATTGACTCAGATAAACACTGGTCCTGGGGATAGACTGGGATTAAGGTCGAAGAGTCCCATTGAATCAGATACACACTGGTACTGGGGATAGTCTGGGGAGAAAGATCACAGATAGTTCCTTTGACTCAGATAAATACAGGTCCTGGGGATAGACTGGGGAGGAAGGTCAGAGAGAGTTCCTTTGACTCAGATACATGCTGCTCCTGGGGTTAGACTGGGGAGAAAGTTCAGAGAGAGTCCCATTGACTCAGATAAACACTGGTCCTGGGGGATTGGGGAGAAAGGTCAGAGAGTGTGCCATTGACTCAGATACACACTGGTCCTGGGGATAGACTGGGGAGAAAGGTCAGAGAGTGTCCCATTGACTCAGATACACACTGGTCCTGGGGATAGAATGGGGAGAAAGGTCAGAGAGAGCCCCATTGACTCAGATACAAACTGGTCCTGTGGATAGACAGGGGAGAAAAGTCAGAGAGAGTCCCATTGACTCAGATAAATACTGGTCCTGGGGATAGACTGGGGAGAAAGGTCAGAGAGAGCCCCATTGACTCAGATACAAACTGGTCCTGTGGATAGACAGGGGAGAAAAGTCAGAGAGAGTCCCATTGACTCAGATACACACTCGTCATGGGGATAGACTGGGGAGAAAGGTCAGAGAGTGTCCCATTGACCCAGATACACACTGGTCCTGGGGATAGACTGTGGAGAAAGGTCAGAGAGTCCCATTGACTCAGATAACACTGGTCCTGGGGATAGACTGGGGAGAAAGGTCAGAGAGAGTCCCATTGACTCAGATAAACACTGGTCCTGGTGATAGACTGGGGAGAAAGGTCAGAGAGAGTCCCATTGACTCAGATGCACACTGGTCCTGGGGATAGACTGGGGAGAAAGGTCAGAGAGAGTACCATTGACTCAGATAAACACTGGTCCTGGGGATAGACTGGGGAGAAACGTCAGAGAGTGTCCCATTGACTCAGATACACACTGGTCCTTGGGATAGAATGGGGAGAAAGGTCAGAGGGAGTCCCATTGACTCAGATAAATACTGGTCCTGGGGGTCTGTGGAGAAAGGTCAGAGAGAGTCCTATTGACTCAGATGCATACTGGTCCTTGGGATAGACTGGGGAGAAAGGTCAGAGAGAGTCCCATTGACTCAGATAGACATTGGTCCTGGGAATAGACTTGGGAGAAAGGTCAGAGTGAGTCCCATTGACTCAGATACACACTGGTCCTGAGGATAGACTGGGGAAGAAGGTCAGAGAGAGTCCCATTGACTCAGATAAACACTGGTCCTGGGGATAGACTGGGGAGAAAGGCCAGAGAGAGTCCCATTGACTCAGATACACACTGGTCCTGGCGATAGACTAGGGAGTAAGGTCAGAGAGAGTTCCATTGAGTCAGATAAACACTGGTCCTGGGGATAGACTGGGGAGAAAGGTCAGAGAGTGTCCAATTGACTCAGATAAATACTGGTCCTGGGGATAGACTGGGGAGAGCGGTCAGAGAGAGTCCTATTGACTCAGATACACACTGGTCCTGGGGATAGACTTGGGAGAAAGATCAGAGTGAGTCCCATTGACTCAGATACACACTGGTCCTGGGGATAGACTGGGGAGAAAGGTCAGAGAGAGTCCCATTGACTCAGATACACACTGGTCCTGGGGATAGTCTGGGGAGAAAAGTCGGATACTGTCCCATTGACTCAGATACACACTGGTCCTGGGGATAGACTGGGGAGAAAGGTCAGATAGTGTCCCATTGACTCAGATACACGCTGGTCCTGGGGATAGCCTGGGGAGAAATGTCAGAGAGAGTCCCATTGACTCAGATAAACACTGGTCCTGGGGATAGACTGGGGAGAAAGGCCAGAGAGAGTCCCATTGACTCAGATATACACTGGTCCTGGCGATAGACTAGGGAGAAAGGTCAGAGAGAGTTCCATTGAGTCAGATAAACACTGGTCCTGGGGATTGACTGGGGAGAAAGGTCAGAGAGTCCCATTGAATCAGATACACACTGGTCCTGGGAATAGACTGGGGAGAAAGGTCAGAGAGAGTCCCATTGACTCAGATAAACACTGGTCCTGGGGATAGACTCGGGAGAAAGGTCAGAGAGTGTCCCATTGACTCAGATAAATACTGGTCCTGGGGATGGACTGGGGAGAAAGGTCAGAGAGAGTCCCATTGACTAAGATAAACACTGGTCCTGGGGATAGACTGGGGAGAAAGGTCAGAGAGTGTCCCATTGACACAGATAAACACTGGTCCTGGGGATAGACTGGGGAGAGAGGTCAGAGAGAGAGCCCTATTGACTCAGATACACACTGGTCCTGGGGATAGACTTGGGAGAAAGGTCAGAGTGATTCCCATTGACTCAGATACACACTGGTCCAGAGGATAGACTGGGGAAAAAGCTCAGAGAGAGTCCCATTGACTCAGATAAACACTGGTCCTGGGGAGAGACTGGGGAGAAAGGTCAGAGTGAGACCCATTGACTCAGATAAACACTGGTCCTGGGGATAGACTGGGATTAAGGTCGAAGAGTCCCATTGAATCAGATACACACTGGTACTGGGGATAGTCTGGGGAGAAAGATCACAGATAGTTCCTTTGACTCAGATAAATACAGGTCCTGGGGATAGACTGGGGAGGAAGGTCAGAGAGAGTTCCTTTGACTCAGATACATGCTGCTCCTGGGGTTAGACTGGGGAGAAAGTTCAGAGAGAGTCCCATTGACTCAGATAAACACTGGTCCTGGGGGATTGGGGAGAAAGGTCAGAGAGAGTGCCATTGACTCAGATACACACTGGTCCTGGGGATAGACTGGGGAGAAAGGTCAGAGAGTGTCCCATTGACTCAGATACACACTGGTCCTGGGGATAGAATGGGGAGAAAGGTCAGAGAGAGCCCCATTGACGCAGATACAAACTGGTCCTGTGGATCGACAGGGGAGAAAAGTCAGAGAGAGTCCCATTGACTCAGATACACACTCGTCATGGGGATAGACTGGGGAGAAAGGTCAGATAGTGTCCCATTGACCCAGATACACACTGCTCCTGGGGATAGACTGTGGAGAAAGGTCAGAGAGTTCCATTGACTCAGATACACACTGGTCCTGGGGATAGACTGGGGAGAAAGGTCAGAGAGAGTCCCATTGACTCAGATAAACACTGGTCCTGGGGATAGACAGGGGAGAAATTTCAGAGAGAGTCCCATTGACTCAGATACACACTGGCCCTGGGGATAGACTGGGGAGAAAGGTCAGAGAGAGTCCCATTGACTCAGATAAACACTGGTCCTGGGGATAGACAGGGGAGAAACGTCAGAGAGTGTCCCATTGACTCAGATACACACTGGTCCTGGGGATGGACTGGGGAGAAATGTCAGAAAGAGTCCCATTGACTCAGATACACACTGGTCCTGGGGATAGAATGGGGAGAAAGGTCAGAGGGAGTCCCATTGACTCAGATAAATACTGGGCCTGGGGGTCTGTGGAGAAAGGTCAGAGAGAGTCCTATTGACTCAGATGCATACTGGTCCTTGGGATAGACTGGGGAGAAAGGTCAGAGAGAGTCCCATTGACTCAGATAGACATTGGTCCTGGGAATAGACTTGGGAGAAAGGTCAGAGTGAGTCCCATTGAATCAGATACACACTGGTCCTGAGGATAGACTGGGGAAGAAGGTCAGAGAGAGTCCCATTGACTCAGATAAACACTGGTCCTGGGGATAGACTGGGGAGAAAGGCCAGAGAGAGTCCCATTGACTCAGATACACACTGGTCCTGGCGATAGACTAGGGAGAAAGGTCAGAGAGAGTTCCATTGAGTCAGATAAACACTGGTCCTGGGGATAGACTGGGGTGAAAGGTCAGAGAGTGTCCAATTGACTCAGATAAATACTGGTCCTGGGGATAGACTGGGGAGAGCGGTCAAAGAGAGTCCTATTGACTCAGATACACACTGGTCCTGGGGATAGACTTGGGAGAAAGGTCAGAGTGAGTCCCATTGACTCAGATACACACTGGTCCTGGGATAGACTGGGGAGAAAGGTCAGAGAGAGTCCCATTGACTCAGATACACACTGGTCCTGGGGATAGTCTGGGGAGAAAAGTCAGATACTGTCCCATTGACTCAGATACACACTGGTCCTGGGGATAGACTGGGGAGAAAGGTCAGATAGTGTCCCATTGACTCAGATACACGCTGGTCCTGGGGATAGCCTGGGGAGAAATGTCAGAGAGAGTCCCATTGACTCAGATAAACACTGGTCCTGGGGATAGACTGGGGAGAAAGGCCAGAGAGAGTCCCATTGACTCAGATACACACTGGTCCTGGCGATAGACTAGGGAGAACGGTCAGAGAGAGTTCCATTGAGTCAGATAAACACTGGTTCTGGGGATAGACTGGGGAGAAAGGTCAGAGAGTCCCATTGAATCAGATACACACTGGACCTGGGAATAGACTGGGGAGAAAGGTCAGAGAGAGTCCCATTGACTCAGATATACACTGGTCCTGGGGATAGACTGGGGAGAAAGGTCAGAGAGAGTCCCATTGACTCAGATAAACACTGGTCCTGGGGATAGATTGGGAGAAATATCAGAGTGAGTCCCATTGACTCAGATAAACACTGGTCCTGGGGATAGACTGGGGAGAAAGGTAAGAGAGTTCGATTGACTCAGATAAACACTGGTCCAGGGGATAGACTGGGGAGAAAGATCAGAGAGTGTCCCATTGACTCAGATAAATACTGGTCCTGGGGATAGACTGGGGAGAAAGGTCAGAGAGAGTTCCTTTGACTCAGATACACGCTGCTCCTGGGGTAAGACTGGGGAGAAAGATCAGAGAGAGTCCCATTGACTCAGATAAACACTGGTCCTGGTGGATTGGGGAGAAAGGTCAGAGAGAGTCCCATTGACTAAGATAAACACTGGTCCTGGGGATAGACTGGGGAGAAAGGTCAGAGAGTGTCCCATTGACACAGATAAACACTGGTCCTGGGGATAGACTGGGGAGAGAGGTCAGAGAGAGAGTCCTATTGACTCAGATACACACTGGTCCTGGGGATAGACTTGGGAGAAAGGTCAGAGTGATTCCCATTGACTCAGATACACACTGGTCCTGAGGATAGACTGGGGAAAAAGCTCAGAGAGAGTCCCATTGACTCAGATACACACTGGTCCTGGGGATGGACTGGGGGGAAAGGTCAGAGAGAGTGCCATTGACTCAGATACACACTGGTCCTGGGGATAGTCTGGGGAGAAAAGTCGGATACTGTCCCATTGACTCAGATACACACTGGTCCTGGGGATAGAATGGGGAGAAAGGTCAGAGAGAGCCCCATTGACTCAGATACAAACTGGTCCTGTGGATAGACAGGGGAGAAAAGTCAGAGAGAGTCCCATTGACTCAGATACACACTCGTCATGGGGATAGACTGGGGAGAAAGGTCAGAGATTGTCCCATTGACCCAGATACACACCGGTCCTGGGGATAGACTAGGGAGAAAGGTCAGAGAGAGTTCCATTGAGTCAGATAAACACTGGTCCTGGGGATAGACTGGGGTGAAAGGTCAGAGAGTGTCCAATTGACTCAGATAAATACTGGTCCTGGGGATAGACTGGGGAGAGCGGTCAAAGAGAGTCCTATTGACTCAGATACACACTGGTCCTGGGGATAGACTTGGGAGAAAGGTCAGAGTGAGTCCCATTGACTCAGATACACACTGGTCCTGGGATAGACTGGGGAGAAAGGTCAGAGAGAGTCCCATTGACTCAGATACACACTGGTCCTGGGGATAGTCTGGGGAGAAAAGTCAGATACTGTCCCATTGACTCAGATACACACTGGTCCTGGGGATAGACTGGGGAGAAAGGTCAGATAGTGTCCCATTGACTCAGATACACGCTGGTCCTGGGGATAGCCTGGGGAGAAATGTCAGAGAGAGTCCCATTGACTCAGATAAACACTGGTCCTGGGGATAGACTGGGGAGAAAGGCCAGAGAGAGTCCCATTGACTCAGATACACACTGGTCCTGGCGATAGACTAGGGAGAACGGTCAGAGAGAGTTCCATTGAGTCAGATAAACACTGGTTCTGGGGATAGACTGGGGAGAAAGGTCAGAGAGTCCCATTGAATCAGATACACACTGGACCTGGGAATAGACTGGGGAGAAAGGTCAGAGAGAGTCCCATTGACTCAGATATACACTGGTCCTGGGGATAGACTGGGGAGAAAGGTCAGAGAGAGTCCCATTGACTCAGATAAACACTGGTCCTGGGGATAGATTGGGAGAAATATCAGAGTGAGTCCCATTGACTCAGATAAACACTGGTCCTGGGGATAGACTGGGGAGAAAGGTAAGAGAGTTCGATTGACTCAGATAAACACTGGTCCAGGGGATAGACTGGGGAGAAAGATCAGAGAGTGTCCCATTGACTCAGATAAATACTGGTCCTGGGGATAGACTGGGGAGAAAGGTCAGAGAGAGTTCCTTTGACTCAGATACACGCTGCTCCTGGGGTAAGACTGGGGAGAAAGATCAGAGAGAGTCCCATTGACTCAGATAAACACTGGTCCTGGTGGATTGGGGAGAAAGGTCAGAGAGAGTCCCATTGACTAAGATAAACACTGGTCCTGGGGATAGACTGGGGAGAAAGGTCAGAGAGTGTCCCATTGACACAGATAAACACTGGTCCTGGGGATAGACTGGGGAGAGAGGTCAGAGAGAGAGTCCTATTGACTCAGATACACACTGGTCCTGGGGATAGACTTGGGAGAAAGGTCAGAGTGATTCCCATTGACTCAGATACACACTGGTCCTGAGGATAGACTGGGGAAAAAGCTCAGAGAGAGTCCCATTGACTCAGATACACACTGGTCCTGGGGATGGACTGGGGGGAAAGGTCAGAGAGAGTGCCATTGACTCAGATACACACTGGTCCTGGGGATAGTCTGGGGAGAAAAGTCGGATACTGTCCCATTGACTCAGATACACACTGGTCCTGGGGATAGAATGGGGAGAAAGGTCAGAGAGAGCCCCATTGACTCAGATACAAACTGGTCCTGTGGATAGACAGGGGAGAAAAGTCAGAGAGAGTCCCATTGACTCAGATACACACTCGTCATGGGGATAGACTGGGGAGAAAGGTCAGAGATTGTCCCATTGACCCAGATACACACCGGTCCTGGGGATAGACTGGGGAGAAAGGTCAGAGAGAGTCCCATTGACTCAGATAAACACTGGTCCTGGGGATAGACTGGGGAGAAAGGTCAGAGAGAGTCCCATTGACTCAGATACACACTGGTCCTGGGGATAGACTGGGGAGAAAGGTCAGAGAGAGTCCCATTGACTCAGATAAACACTGGTCCTGGGGATAGACTGGGGAGAAACTTCAGAGAGTGTGCCATTGACTCAGATACACACTGGTCCTGGGGATGGACAGGGGAGAAATGTCAGAAAGAGTCCCATTGACTCAGATACACACTGGTCCTGGGGATAGAATGGGGAGAAAGGTCAGAGGGAGTCCCATTGACTCAGATAAATACTGGTCCTGGGGATCTGTGGAGAAAGGTCAGAGAGAGTCCTATTGACTCAGATGCATACTGGTCCTTGGGATAGACAGGGGAGAAAGGTCAGAGAGAGTCCCATTGACTCAGATAGACATTGGTCCTGGGAATAGACTTGGGAGAAAGGTCAGAGTGAGTCCCATTGACTCAGATACACACTGGTCCTGAGGATAGACTGGGGAAGAAGGTCAGAGAGAGTCCCATTGACTCAGATAAACACTGGTCCTGGGGATAGACTGGGGAGAAAGGCCAGAGAGAGTCCCATTGACTCAGATACACACTGGTCCTGGCGATAGACTACGGAGAAAGGTCAGAGAGAGTTCCATTGAGTCAGATAAACACTGGTCCTGGGGATAGACTGGGGAGAAAGGTCAGAGAGTGTCCAATTGGCTCAGATAAATACTGGTCCTTGGGATAGACTGGGGAGAAAGGTCAGAGTGAGCCCCATTGACTCAGATACAAACTGGTCCTGTGGATAGACAGGGGAGAAAAGTCAGAGAGAGTCCCATTGACTCAGATACACACTCGTCATGGGGATAGACTGGGGAGAAAGGTCAGAGAGTGTCCCATTGACCCAGAAACACACTGGTCCTGGGGATAGACTGTGGAGAAAGGTCAGAGAGTCCCATTGACTCAGATACACACTGGTCCTGGGGATAGACTGGGGAGAAAGGTCAGAGAGAGTCCCATTGACTCAGATAAACACTGGTCCTGGTGATAGACTGGGGAGAAAAGTCAGAGAGAGTCCCAATGACTCAGATACACACTGTTCCTGGGGATAGACTGGGGAGAAAGGTCAGAGAGAGTACCATTGACTCAGATAAACACTGGTCCTGGGGATAGACTGGGGAGAAACGTCAGAGAGTGTCCCATTGACTCAGATACACACTGGTCCTTGGGATAGAATGGGGAGAAAGGTCAGAGGGAGTCCCATTGACTCAGATAAATACTGGTCCTGGGGGTCTGTGGAGAAAGGTCAGAGAGAGTCCTATTGACTCAGATGCATACTGGTCCTTGGGATAGACTGGGGAGAAAGGTCAGAGAGAGTCCCATTGACTCAGATAGACATTGGTCCTGGGAATAGACTTGAGAGAAAGGTCAGAGTGAGTCCCATTGACTCAGATACACACTGGTCCTGAGGATAGACTGGGGAAGAAGGTCAGAGAGAGTCCCATTGACTCAGATAAACACTGGTCCTGGGGATAGACTGGGGAGAAAGGCCAGAGAGAGTCCCATTGACTCAGATACACACTGGTCCTGGCGATAGACTAGGGAGAAAGGTCAGAGAGAGTTCCATTGAGTCAGATAAACACTGGTCCTGGGGATAGACTGGGGAGAAAGGTCAGAGAGTGTCCAATTGACTCAGATAAATACTGGTCCTGGGGATAGACTGGGGAGAGCGGTCAGAGAGAGTCCTATTGACTCAGATACACACTGGTCCTGGGGATAGACTTGGGAGAAAGGTCAGAGTGAGTCCCATTGACTCAGATACACACTGGTCCTGGGGATAGACTGGGGAGAAATGTCAGAGAGAGTCCCATTGACTCAGATACACACTGGTCCTGGGGATAGTCTGTGGAGAAAAGTCGGATACTGTCCCATTGACTCAGATACACACTGGTCCTGGGGATAGACTGGGGAGAAAGGTCAGATAGTGTCCCATTGACTCAGATACACGCTGGTCCTGGGGATAGCCTGGGGAGAAATGTCAGAGAGAGTCCCATTGACTCAGATAAACAATGGTCCTGGGGATAGACTGGGGAGAAAGGCCAGAGAGAGTCCCATTGACTCAGATATACTCTGGTCCTGGCGATAGACTAGGGAGAAAGGTCAGAGAGAGTTCCATTGAGTCAGATAAACACTGGTCCTGAGGATAGACTGGGGAAGAAGGTCAGAGAGAGTCCCATTGACTCAGATAAACACTGGTCCTGGGGATAGACTGGGGAGAAAGGCCAGAGAGAGTCCCATTGACTCAGATACACACTGGTCCTGGCGATAGACTAGGGAGAAAGGTCAGAGAGAGTTCCATTGAGTCAGATAAACACTGGTCCTGGGGATAGACTGGGGAGAAAGGTCAGAGAGTGTCCAATTGACTCAGATAAATACTGGTCCTGGGGATAGACTGGGGAGAGCGGTCAGAGAGAGTCCTATTGACTCAGATACACACTGGTCCTGGGGATAGACTTGGGAGAAAGGTCAGAGTGAGTCCCATTGACTCAGATACACACTGGTCCTGGGGATAGACTGGGGAGAAAGGTCAGAGAGAGTCCCATTGACTCAGATACACACTGGTCCTGGGGATAGTCTGGGGAGAAAAGTCAGGTACTGTCCCATTGACTCAGATACACACTGGTCCTGGGGATAGACTGGGGAGAAAGGTCAGATAGTGTCCCATTGACTCCGATACACGCTGGTCCTGGGGATAGCCTGGGGAGAAATGTCAGAGAGAGTCCCATTGACTCAGACAAACACTGGTCCTGGGGATAGACTGGGGAGAAAGGCCAGAGAGAGTCCCATTGACTCAGATACACACTGGTCCTGGCGATAGACTAGGGAGAAAGGTCAGAGAGAGTTCCATTGAGTCAGATAAACACTGGTCCTGGGGATAGACTGGGGAGAAAGGTCAGAGAGTCCCATTGAATCAGATACACACTGGACCTGGGAATAGACTGGGGAGAAAGGTCAGAGAGAGTCCCATTGACTCAGATAAACACTGGTCCTGGGGATAGACTGGGGAGAAAGGTCAGAGAGAGTCCCATTGACTCAGATAAACACTGGTCCTGGGGATAGATTGGGAGAAAGGTGAGAGTGAGTCCCATTGACTCAGATAAACACTGGTCCTGGGGATAGACTGGGGAGAAAGGTAAGAGAGTTCGATTGACTCAGATAAACACTGGTCCAGAGGATAGACTGGGGAGAAAGATCAGAGAGTGTCCCATTGACTCAGATAAATACTGGTCCTGGGGATAGACTGGGGAGAAAGGTCAGAGAGAGTTCCTTTGACTCAGATACACGCTGCTCCTGGGGTTAGACTGGGGAGAAAGATCAGAGAGAGTCCCATTGACTCAGATAAACACTGGTCCTGGTGGATTGGGGAGAAAGGTCAGAGAGAGTCCCATTGACTAAGATAAACACTGGTCCTGGGGATAGACTAGGGAGAAAGGTCAGAGAGTGTCCCATTGACACAGATAAACACTGGTCCTGGGGATAGACTGGGGAGAGAGGTCAGAGAGAGAGTCCTATTGACTCAGATACACACTGGTCCTGGGGATAGACTTGGGAGAAAGGTCAGAGTGATTCCCATTGACTCAGATACACACTGGTCCTGAGGAGAGACTGGGGAAAAAGCTCAGAGAGAGTCCCATTGACTCAGATACACACTGGTCCTGGGGATGGACTGGGGGGAAAGGTCAGAGAGAGTCCCATTGACTCAGATACACACTGGTCCTGGGGATAGTCTGGGGAGAAAAGTCGGATCCTGTCCCATTGACTCAGATACACACTGGTCCTGGGGATAGAATGGGGAGAAAGGTCAGAGAGAGCCCCATTGACTCAGATACAAACTGGTCCTGTGGATAGACAGGGGAGAAAAGTCAGAGAGAGTCCCATTGACTCAGATACACACTCGTCATGGGGATAGACTGGGGAGAAAGGTCAGAGATTGTCCCATTGACCCAGATACACACTGGTCCTGGGGATAGACTGTGGAGAAAGGTCAGAGAGTCCCATTGACTCAGATACACACTGGACCTGGGGATAGACTGGGGAGAAAGGTCAGAGAGAGTCCCATTGACTCAGATAAACACTGGTCCTGGGGATAGACTGGGGAGAAACGTCAGAGAGAGTCCCATTGACTCAGATACACACTGGTCCTGGGGATAGACTGGGGAGTAAGGTCAGAGAGAGTCCCATTGACTCAGATAAACACTGGTCCTGGGGATAGACTGGGGAGAAACGTCAGAGAGTGTCCCATTGACTCAGATACACACTGGTCCTGGGGATGGACTGGGGAGAAATGTCAGAAAGAGTCCCATTGACTCAGATACACACTGGTCCTGGGGATAGAATGGGGAGAAAGGTCAGAGGGAGTCCCATTGACTCAGATAAATACTGGTCCTGGGGGTCTGTGGAGAAAGGTCAGAGAGAGTCCTATTGACTCAGATGCATACTGGTCCTTGGGATAGACTGGGGAGAAAGGTCAGAGAGAGTCCCATTGACTCAGATAGACATTGGTCCTGGGAATAGACTTGGGAGAAAGGTCAGAGTGAGTCCCATTGACTCAGATACACACTGGTCCTGAGGATAGACTGGGGAAGAAGGTCAGAGAGAGTCCCATTGACTCAGATAAACACTGGTCCTGGGGATAGACTGGGGAGAAAGGCCAGAGAGAGTCCCATTGACTCAGATACACACTGGTCCTGGCGATAGACTAGGGAGAAAGGTCAGAGAGAGTTCCATTGAGTCAGATAAACACTGGTCCTGGGGATAGACTGGGGAGAAAGGTCAGAGAGTGTCCAATTGACTCAGATAAATACTGGTCCTGGGGATAGACTGGGGAGAAAGGTCAGAGAGAGCCCCATTGACTCAGATACAAACTGGTCCTGTGGATAGACAGGGGAGAAAAGTCAGAGAGAGTCCCATTGACTCAGATACACACTCGTCATGGGGATAGACTGGGGAGAAAGGTCAGAGAGTGTCCCATTGACCCAGATACACACTGGTCCTGGGGATAGACTGTGGAGAAAGGTCAGAGAGTCCCATTGACTCAGATACACACTGGTCGTGGGGATAGACTGGGGAGAAAGGTCAGAGAGAGTCCCATTGACTCAGATAAACACTGGTCCTGGTGATAGACTGGGGAGAAAGGTCACAGAGAGTCCCATTGACTCAGATACACACTGGTCCTGGGGATAGACTTGGGAGAAAGGTCAGAGAGAGTACCATTGACTCAGATAAACACTGGTCCTGGGGATAGACTGGGGAGAAACGTCAGAGAGTGTCCCATTGACTCAGATACACACTGGTCCTTGGGATAGAATGGGGAGAAAGGTCAGAGGGAGTCCCATTGACTCAGATAAATACTGGTCCTGGGGGTCTGTGGAGAAAGGTCAGAGAGAGTCCTATTGACTCAGATGCATACTGGTCCTTGGGATAGATTGGGGAGAAAGGTCAGAGAGAGTCCCATTGACTCAGATAGACATTGGTCCTGGGAATAGACTTGGGAGAAAGGTCAGAGTGAGTCCCATTGACTCAGATACACACTGGTCCTGAGGATAGACTGGGGAAGAAGGTCAGAGAGAGTCCCATTGACTCAGATAAACACTGGTCCTGGGGATAGACTGGGGAGAAAGGCCAAAGAGAGTCCCATTGACTCAGATACACACTGGTCCTGGCGATAGACTAGGGAGAAAAGTCAGAGAGAGTTCCATTGAGTCAGATAAACACTGGTCCTGGGGATAGACTGGGGAGAAAGGTCAGAGAGTGTCCAATTGACTCAGATAAATACTGGTCCTGGGGATAGACTGGGGAGAGCGGTCAGAGAGAGTCCTATTGACTCAGATACACACTGGTCCTGGGGATAGACTTGGGAGAAAGGTCAGAGTGAGTCCCATTGACTCAGATACACACTGGTCCTGGGGATAGACTGGGGAGAAAGGTCAGAGAGAGTCCCATTGACTCAGATACACACTGGTCCTGGGGATAGTCTGGGGAGAAAAGGCGGATACTGTCCCATTGACTCAGATACACACTGGTCCTGGGGATAGACTGGGGAGAAAGGTCAGATAGTGTCCCATTGACTCAGATACACGCTGGTCCTGGGGATAGCCTGGGGAGAAATGTCAGAGAGAGTCCCATTGACTCAGATAAACACTGGTCCTGGGGATAGACTGGGGAGAAAGGCCAGAGAGAGTCCCATTGACTCAGATATACACTGGTCCTGGCGATAGACTAGGGAGAAAGGTCAGAGAGAGTTCCATTGAGTCAGATAAACACTGGTCCTGGGGATAGACTGGGGAGAAAGGTCAGAGAGTGTCCCATTGACTCAGATAAATACTGGTCCTGGGGATGGACTGGGGAGAAAGGTCAGAGAGAGTCCCATTGACTAAGATAAACACTGGTCCTGGGGATAGACTGGGGAGAAAGGTCAGAGAGTGTCCCATTGACACAGATAAACACTGGTCCTGGGGATAGACTGGGGAGAGAGGTCAGAGAGAGAGTCCTATTGACTCAGATACACACTGGTCCTGGGGATAGACTTGGGAGAAAGGTCAGAGTGATTCCCATTGACTCAGATACACACTGGTCCAGAGGATAGACTGGGGAAAAAGCTCAGTGAGAGTCCCATTGACTCAGATAAACACTGGTCCTGGGGATAGACTGGGGAGAAAGGTCAGAGTGAGACCCATTGACTCAGATAAACACTGGTCCTGGGGATAGACTGGGATTAAGGTCTAAGAGTCCCATTGAATCAGATACACACTGGTACTGGGGATAGACTGGGGAGAAAGATCACAGATAGTTCCTTTGACTCAGATAAATACAGGTCCTGGGGATAGACTGGGGAGGAAGGTCAGAGAGAGTTCCTTTGACTCAGATACATGCTGCTCCTGGGGTTAGACTGGGGAGAAAGATCAGAGAGAGTCCCATTGACTCAGATAAACACTGGTCCTGGGGGATTGGGGAGAAAGGTCAGAGAGAGTGCCATTGACTCAGATACACACTGGTCCTGGGGATAGACTGGGGAGAAAGGTCAGAGAGTGTCCCATTGACTCAGATACACACTGGTCCTGGGGATAGAATGGGGAGAAAGGTCAGAGAGAGCCCCATTGACTCAGATACAAACTGGTCCTGTGGATCGACAGGGGAGAAAAGTCAGAGAGAGTCCCATTGACTCAGATACACACTCGTCATGGGGATAGACTGGGGAGAAAGGTCAGAGAGTGTCCCATTGACCCAGATACACACTGGTCCTGGGGATAGACTGTGGAGAAAGGTCAGAGAGTCCCATTGACTCAGATACACACTGGTCCTGGGGATAGACTGGGGAGAAAGGTCAGAGAGAGTCCCATTGACTCAGATAAACACTGGTCCTGGGGATAGACTGGGGAGAAAGTTCAGAGAGAGTCCCATTGACTCAGATACACACTGGTCCTGGGGATAGACTGGGGAGAAAGGTCAGAGAGAGTCCCATTGACTCAGATAAACACTGGTCCTGGGGATAGACTGGGGAGAAACATCAGAGACTGTCCCATTGACTCAGATACACACTGGTCCTGGGGATGGACTGGGGAGAAATGTCAGAAAGAGTCCCATTGACTCAGATACACACTGGTCCTGGGGATAGAATGGGGAGAAAGGTCAGAGGGAGTCCCATTGACTCAGATAAATACTGGGCCTGGGGCTCTGTGGAGAAAGGTCAGAGAGAGTCCTATTGACTCAGATGCATACTGGTCCTTGGGATAGACTGGGGAGAAAGGTCAGAGAGAGTCCCATTGACTCAGATAGACATTGGTCCTGGGAATAGACTTGGGAGAAAGGTCAGAGTGAGTCCCATTGACTCAGATACACACTGGTCCTGAGGATAGACTGGGGAAGAAGGTCAGAGAGAGTCCCATTGACTCAGATAAACACTGGTCCTGGGGATAGACTGGGGAGAAAGGCCAGAGAGAGTCCCATTGACTCAGATACACACTGGTCCTGGCGATAGACTAGGGAGAAAGGTCAGAGAGAGTTCCATTGAGTCAGATAAACACTGGTCCTGGGTATAGACTGGGGAGAAAGGTCATAGAGTGTCCAATTGACTCAGATAAATACTGGTCCTGGGGATAGACTGGGGAGAGCGGTCAGAGAGAGTCCTATTGACTCAGATACACACTGGTCCTGGGGATAGACTTGGGAGAAAGGTCAGAGTGAGTCCCATTGACTCAGATACACACTGGTCCTGGGGATAGACTGGGGAGAAAGGTCAGAGAGAGTCCCATTGACTCAGATACACACTGGTCCTGGGGATAGTCTGGGGAGAAAAGTCAGATACTGTCCCATTGACTCAGATACACACTGGTCCTGGGGATAGACTGGGGAGAAAGGTCAGATAGTGTCCCATTGACTCAGATACACGCTGGTCCTGGGGATAGCCTGGGGAGAAATGTCAGAGAGAGTCCCATTGACTCAGATAAACACTGGTCCTGGGGATAGACTGGGGAGAAAGGCCAGAGAGAGTCCCATTGACTCAGATACACACTGGTCCTGGCGATAGACTAGGGAGAAAGGTCAGAGAGAGTTCCATTGAGTCAGATAAACACTGGTCCTGGGGATAGACTGGGGAGAAAGGTCAGAGAGTCCCATTGAATCAGATACACACTGGACCTGGGAATAGACTGGGGAGAAAGGTCAGAGAGAGTCCCATTGACTCAGATAAAAACTGGTCCTGGGGATAGACTGGGGAGAAAGGTCAGAGAGAGTCCCATTGACTCAGATAAACACTGGTCCTGGGGATAGATTGGGAGAAAGGTCAGAGTGAGTCCCATTGACTCAGATAAACACTGGTCCTGGGGATAGACTGGGGAGAAAGGTAAGAGAGTTCGATTGACTCAGATAAACACTGGTCCAGGGGATAGACTGGGGAAAAAGATCAGAGAGTGTCCCATTGACTCAGATAAATACTGGTCCTGGGGATAGACTGGGGAGAAAGGTCAGAGAGAGTTCCTTTGACTCAGATACACGCTGCTCCTGGGGTTAGACTGGGGAGAAAGATCAGAGAGAGTCCCATTGACTCAGATAAACACTGGTCCTGGTGGATTGGGGAGAAAGGTCAGAGAGAGTCCCATTGACTAAGATAAACACTGGTCCTGGGGATAGACTGGGGAGAAAGGTCAGAGAGTGTCCCATTGACACAGATAAACACTGGTCCTGGGGATAGACTGGGGAGAGAGGTCAGAGAGAGAGTCCTATTGACTCAGATACACACTGGTCCTGGGGATAGACTTGGGAGAAAGGTCAGAGTGATTCCCATTGACTCAGATACACACTGGTCCTGAGGATAGACTGGGGAAAAAGCTGAGAGAGAGTCTTATTGACTCAGATACACACTGGTCCTGGGGATGGACTGGGGGGAAAGGTCAGAGAGAGTCCCATTGACTCAGATACACACTGGTCCTGGGGGACTGGGGAGAAAGGTCAGAGAGAGTCCCATTCACTCAGATACACACTGGTCCTGGGGATAGACTGGGGAGAAAGTTCAGATAGAGTCCCATTGACTCAGATACACACTGGTCCTGGGGATAGACTGGGGAGAAAGGTCAGAGAGGGTCCCATTGACTCAGATAAATACTTGTCCTGGGGATAGACTGGGGAGAAAGGTCAGAGTGAGTCCCATTGACTCAGATAAACACTGGTCCTGGGGATAGACTGGGGAGAAAGGTCAGAGAGAGTCCCATTGACTCAGATAAACACTGGTCCTGGGGATAGATTGGGAGAAAGGTCAGAGTGAGTCCCATTGACTCAGATAAACACTGGTCCTGGGGATAGACTGGGGAGAAAGGTAAGAGAGTTCGATTGACTCAGATAAACACTGGTCCAGGGGATAGACTGGGGAGAAAGATCAGAGAGTGTCCCATTGACTCAGATAAATACTGGTCCTGGGGATAGACTGGGGAGAAAGGTCAGAGAGAGTTCCTTTGACTCAGATACACGCTGCTCCTGGGGTTAGACTGGGGAGAAAGATCAGAGAGAGTCCCATTGACTCAGATAAACACTGGTCCTGGTGGATTGGGGAGAAAGGTCAGAGAGAGTCCCATTGACTCAGATACACACTGGTCCTGGGGATAGACTGGGGAGAAAGCGCAGAGAGAGTCCCATTGACTCAGATAAACATTGGTCCTTGGGATAGACTGGGGAGAAAGTTCAGAGAGAGTCCCATTGACTCAGATAGACACTAGTCCTGGGGATCGACTGGGTAGAAAGGTCAGAGAGAGTCCCATTGACGCAGATACACACTGGTCCTGGGGATAGACTGTGGAGAAAGGTCAGAGAGTCCCATTGACTCAGATACACACTGGTCCTGGTGATAGACTGGGGAGAAAGGTCAGAGAGAGTCCCATTGACTCAGATAAACACTGGTCCTGGGGATAGACTGGGGAGAAAGGTCAGAGAGAGTCCCATTGACTCAGATACACACTGGTCCTGGGGATAGACTGGGGAGAAAGGTCAGAGAGAGTCCCATTGACTCAGATAAACACTGGTCCTGGGGATAGACTGGGGAGAAACGTCAGAGAGTGTCCCATTATCTCAGATACACACTGGTCCTGTGGATGGACTGGGGAGAAATGTCAGAAAGAGTCCCATTGACTCAGATATACACTGGTCCTGGGGATAGAATGGGGAGAAAGGTCAGAGGGAGTCCCATTGACTCAGATAAATACTGGTCCTGGGGGTCTGGGGAGAAATGTCAGAGAGAGTCCTATTGACTCAGATGCATACTGGTCCTTGGGATAGACTGGGGAGAAAGGTCAGAGAGAGTCCCATTGACTCAGATAGACACTGGTCCTGGGAATAGACTTGGGAGAAATGTCAGAGTGAGTCCCATTGACTCAGATACACACTGGTCCTGAGGATAGACTGGGGAAAAAGGTCAGAGAGAGTGCCATTGACTCAGATAAACACTGGTCCTGGGGATAGATTGGGGAGAAAGGCTAGAGAGAGTCCCATTGACTCAGATACACACTGGTCCTGGCGATAGACTAGGGAGAATGGTCAGATAGAGTTCCATTGAGTCAGATAAACACTGGTCCTGGGGATAGACTGGGGAGAAAGGTCAGAGTGTGTCCAATTGACTCAGATAAATACTGGTCCTGGGGATAGACTGGCGAGAGAGGTCAGAGAGAGTCCTATTGACTCAGATACACACTGGTCCTGGGAATATACTTGGGAGAAAGGTCAGAGTGAGTCCCATTGACTCAGATACACACTGCTCCTGGGGATAGACTGGGGAGAAAGGTCAGAGAGAGTCCCATTGACTCAGATACACACTGGTCCTGGGGATAGACTGGGGAGAAAAGTCAGAGACTGTCCCATTGACTCAGATACACACTGGTCCTGGGGATAGACTGGAGAGAAAGGTCAGATAGTGTCCCATTGACTCAGATACACACTGGTCCTGGGGATAGACTGGGGAGAAAGTTCAGAGAGAGTCCCATTGACTCAGATAAACACTGGTCCTGGGGATAGACTGGGGAGAAAGGTCAGAGTGAGTCCCATTGACTCAGATAAACACTGGTCCTGGGGATAGACTGGGGAGAAAGGGCAGAGAGTCCCATTGAATCAGATACACACTGGTCCTGGGAATAGACTGGGGAGAAAGGTCAGAGTGAGTCCCATTGACTCAAATAAACACTGGTCCTGGGGATAGACTGGGGAGAAAGGTCAGAGAGTGACCCATTGACTCAGATACACACTGGTCCTGGGGATGGACTGGGGAGAAAGGTCAGAGAGAGTCCCATTGACTAAGATAAACACTGGTCCTGGGGATAGACTGGGGAGAAAGGTCAGAGAGTGTCCCATTGACTCAGATAAACACTGGTCCTGGGGATAGACTGGGGAGAGAGGTCAGAGAGAGAGTCCTATTGACTCAGATACACACTGGTTCTGGGGATAGACTTGGGAGAAAGGTCAGAGTGATTCCCATTGACTCAGATACACACTGGTCCTGAGGATAGACTGGGGAAAAAGGTCAGAGAGAGTCCCATTGACTCAGATACACACTGGTCCTAGGGATGGACTGGGGGGTAAGGTCAGAGAGAGTCCCATTGACTCAGATACACACTGGTCCTGGGGGACTGGGGAGAAAGGTCAGAGAGTGTCCCATTGACACAGATACACACTGGTCCTGGGGATAGACTGGGGAGAAAGGTCAGATAGTGTCCCATTGACTCAGATACACACTGGTCCTGGGGATAGACTGGGGAGAAAGGTCAGAGTGAGTCCCATTGACTCAGATAAACACTGGTCCTGGGGATAGACTGGGGAGAAAGGTCAGAGAGTTCGATTGACTCAGATAAACACTGGTCCAGGGGATAGACTGGGGAGAAAGATCAGAGAGTGTCCCATTGACTCAGATAAATACTGGTCCTGGGGATAGACTGGGGAGAAAGGTCAGAGAGAGTTCCTTTGACTCAGATACACGCTGCTCCTAGGGTTAGACTGGGGAGAAAGATCAGAGAGAGTCCCATTGACTCAGATAAACACTGGTTCTGGTGGATTGGGGAGAAAGGTCAGAGAGAGTCCCATTGACTCAGATACACAGTGGTCATGGGGATAGACTGGAGAGAAAGGTCAGAGAGTGTCCCATTGACTCAGATGCACACTGGGCCTGGGAATAGAATGGGGAGAAAGGTAAGAGAGAGCCCCATTGACTCAGATACAGATTGGTCCTGGGGATAGACTGGGGAGAAAAGTCAGAGAGAGTCCCATTGACTCAGATACACACTGGTCCTGGGGATAGACTGGGGAGAAAGGTCAGAGAGTGTCCCATTGACTCAGATACACACTGGTCCTGGGGATAGACTAGGGAGAAAGGTCAGAGAGAGTCCCATTGACTCAGATAAACACTGGTCCTGGGGATAGAATGGGGAGAAAGGTCAGAGTGAGTCCCATTGACTCAGATAAACACTGGTCCTGGGGATAGATTGGGGAGCAAGAGCAGAGAGAGTCCCATTGACTCAGATACACACTGGTCCTGGGGATAGACTTGGGAGGAAGATCAGAGAGAGTCCCATTGACTCAGATAAACATTGGTCCTGGGGATAGACTGGGTAGAAAGGTCAGAGAGAGTCCCATTGACGCAGATACACACTGGTCCTGGGGATAGATTGGGGAGAAAGGTCAGAGAGTGTCCCACTGACTCAGATAAATACTGGTCCTGGGGATAGACTGGGGAGAAAGGTCAGAGAGAGTTCCTTTGACTCAGATAAATACTGGTCCTGGGGATAGACTGGGGAGAAAGGTCAGAGAGAGTTCCTTTGACAGAGATACATGCTGCTCCTGGGGTTAGACTGGGGAGAAAGATCAGAGAGAGTCCCATTGACTCAGATAAACACTGGTCCTGGGGGATTGGGGAGAAAGGTCATAGAGAGTGCCATTGACTCAGATAAATACTGGTCCTGGGGGTCTGGGGAGAAAGGTCAGAGAGAGTCCTATTGACTCAGATGTATACTGGTCCTTGGGATAGACTGGGGAGAAAGGTCAGAGAGAGTCCCATTGACTCAGATAGACACTGGTCCTGGGAATAGACTTGGGAGAAAGGTCAGAGTGAGTCCCATTGACTCAGATACAAACTGGTCCTGAGGATAGACTGGGGAAAAAGGTCAGAGAGAGTCCCATTGACTCAGATAAACACTGGTCCTGGGGATAGACTGGGGAGAAAGGCCAGAGAGAGTTCCATTGACTCAGATACACACTGGTCCTGGCGACAGACTAGGGAGAAAGGTCAGAGAGAGTTCCATTGAGTCAGATAAACACTGGTCCTGGGGATAGACTGGGGAGAAAGGTCAGAGAAAGACAATTGACTCAGATAAATACTGGTCCTGGGGATAGACTGGGGAGAGAGGTCTGAGAGTGTCCTATTGACTCAGATACACACTGGTCCTGGGGATAGACTTGGGAGAAAGGTCAGAGTGAGTCCCATTGAATCAGATACACACTGGTCCTGGGGATAGACTGGGGAGAAAGGTCAGAGAGAGTCCCATTGACTCAGATACACACTGGTCCTGGGGATAGACTGGGGAGAAAAGTCAGAGACTGTCCCATTGACTCAGATACACACTGGTCCTGGGGATAGACTGGGGAGAAAGGTCAGATAGTGTCCCATTGACTCAGATACACACTGGTCCTGGGGATAGACTGGGGAGAAAGGTCAGAGAGAGTCCCATTGACTCAGATAAACACTGGTCCTGGGGATAGACTGGGGAGAAAGGTCAGAGTGAGTCCCATTGACTCAGATAAACACTGGTCCTGGGGATAGACTGGCGAGAGAGGTCAGAGAGAGTCCTATTGACTCAGATACACACTGGTCCTGGGAATATACTTGGGAGAAAGGTCAGAGTGAGTCCCATTGACTCAGATACACACTGCTCCTGGGGATAGACTGGGGAGAAAGGTCAGAGAGAGTCCCATTGACTCAGATACACACTGGTCCTGGGGATAGACTGGGGAGAAAAGTCAGAGACTGTCCCATTGACTCAGATACACACTGGTCCTGGGGATAGACTGGAGAGAAAGGTCAGATAGTGTCCCATTGACTCAGATACACACTGGTCCTGGGGATAGACTGGGGAGAAAGTTCAGAGAGAGTCCCATTGACTCAGATAAACACTGGTCCTGGGGATAGACTGGGGAGAAAGGTCAGAGTGAGTCCCATTGACTCAGATAAACACTGGTCCTGGGGATAGACTGGGGAGAAAGGGCAGAGAGTCCCATTGAATCAGATACACACTGGTCCTGGGAATAGACTGGGGAGAAAGGTCAGAGTGAGTCCCATTGACTCAAATAAACACTGGTCCTGGGGATAGACTGGGGAGAAAGGTCAGAGAGTGACCCATTGACTCAGATACACACTGGTCCTGGGGATGGACTGGGGAGAAAGGTCAGAGAGAGTCCCATTGACTAAGATAAACACTGGTCCTGGGGATAGACTGGGGAGAAAGGTCAGAGAGTGTCCCATTGACTCAGATAAACACTGGTCCTGGGGATAGACTGGGGAGAGAGGTCAGAGAGAGAGTCCTATTGACTCAGATACACACTGGTTCTGGGGATAGACTTGGGAGAAAGGTCAGAGTGATTCCCATTGACTCAGATACACACTGGTCCTGAGGATAGACTGGGGAAAAAGGTCAGAGAGAGTCCCATTGACTCAGATACACACTGGTCCTAGGGATGGACTGGGGGGTAAGGTCAGAGAGAGTCCCATTGACTCAGATACACACTGGTCCTGGGGGACTGGGGAGAAAGGTCAGAGAGTGTCCCATTGACACAGATACACACTGGTCCTGGGGATAGACTGGGGAGAAAGGTCAGATAGTGTCCCATTGACTCAGATACACACTGGTCCTGGGGATAGACTGGGGAGAAAGGTCAGAGTGAGTCCCATTGATTCAGATAAACACTGGTCCTGGGGATAGACTGGGGAGAAAGGTCAGAGAGTTCGATTGACTCAGATAAACACTGGTCCAGGGGATAGACTGGGGAGAAAGATCAGAGAGTGTCCCATTGACTCAGATAAATACTGGTCCTGGGGATAGACTGGGGAGAAAGGTCAGAGAGAGTTCCTTTGACTCAGATACACGCTGCTCCTAGGGTTAGACTGGGGAGAAAGATCAGAGAGAGTCCCATTGACTCAGATAAACACTGGTTCTGGTGGATTGGGGAGAAAGGTCAGAGAGAGTCCCATTGACTCAGATACACAGTGGTCATGGGGATAGACTGGAGAGAAAGGTCAGAGAGTGTCCCATTGACTCAGATGCACACTGGGCCTGGGAATAGAATGGGGAGAAAGGTAAGAGAGAGCCCCATTGACTCAGATACAGATTGGTCCTGGGGATAGACTGGGGAGAAAAGTCAGAGAGAGTCCCATTGACTCAGATACACACTGGTCCTGGGGATAGACTGGGGAGAAAGGTCAGAGAGTGTCCCATTGACTCAGATACACACTGGTCCTGGGGATAGACTAGGGAGAAAGGTCAGAGAGAGTCCCATTGACTCAGATAAACACTGGTCCTGGGGATAGAATGGGGAGAAAGGTCAGAGTGAGTCCCATTGACTCAGATAAACACTGGTCCTGGGGATAGATTGGGGAGCAAGAGCAGAGAGAGTCCCATTGACTCAGATACACACTGGTCCTGGGGATAGACTTGGGAGGAAGATCAGAGAGAGTCCCATTGACTCAGATAAACATTGGTCCTGGGGATAGACTGGGTAGAAAGGTCAGAGAGAGTCCCATTGACGCAGATACACACTGGTCCTGGGGATAGATTGGGGAGAAAGGTCAGAGAGTGTCCCACTGACTCAGATAAATACTGGTCCTGGGGATAGACTGGGGAGAAAGGTCAGAGAGAGTTCCTTTGACTCAGATAAATACTGGTCCTGGGGATAGACTGGGGAGAAAGGTCAGAGAGAGTTCCTTTGACAGAGATACATGCTGCTCCTGGGGTTAGACTGGGGAGAAAGATCAGAGAGAGTCCCATTGACTCAGATAAACACTGGTCCTGGGGGATTGGGGAGAAAGGTCATAGAGAGTGCCATTGACTCAGATAAATACTGGTCCTGGGGGTCTGGGGAGAAAGGTCAGAGAGAGTCCTATTGACTCAGATGTATACTGGTCCTTGGGATAGACTGGGGAGAAAGGTCAGAGAGAGTCCCATTGACTCAGATAGACACTGGTCCTGGGAATAGACTTGGGAGAAAGGTCAGAGTGAGTCCCATTGACTCAGATACAAACTGGTCCTGAGGATAGACTGGGGAAAAAGGTCAGAGAGAGTCCCATTGACTCAGATAAACACTGGTCCTGGGGATAGACTGGGGAGAAAGGCCAGAGAGAGTTCCATTGACTCAGATACACACTGGTCCTGGCGACAGACTAGGGAGAAAGGTCAGAGAGAGTTCCATTGAGTCAGATAAACACTGGTCCTGGGGATAGACTGGGGAGAAAGGTCAGAGAAAGACAATTGACTCAGATAAATACTGGTCCTGGGGATAGACTGGGGAGAGAGGTCTGAGAGTGTCCTATTGACTCAGATACACACTGGTCCTGGGGATAGACTTGGGAGAAAGGTCAGAGTGAGTCCCATTGAATCAGATACACACTGGTCCTGGGGATAGACTGGGGAGAAAGGTCAGAGAGAGTCCCATTGACTCAGATACACACTGGTCCTGGGGATAGACTGGGGAGAAAAGTCAGAGACTGTCCCATTGACTCAGATACACACTGGTCCTGGGGATAGACTGGGGAGAAAGGTCAGATAGTGTCCCATTGACTCAGATACACACTGGTCCTGGGGATAGACTGGGGAGAAAGGTCAGAGAGAGTCCCATTGACTCAGATAAACACTGGTCCTGGGGATAGACTGGGGAGAAAGGTCAGAGTGAGTCCCATTGACTCAGATAAACACTGGTCCTGGGGATAGACTGGGGAGAAAGGTCAGAGAGTCCCATTGAATCAGATACACACTGGTCCTGGGGATAGACTGGGAGAAAGGTCAGAGAGTGTCCCATTGACTCAGATAAATACTGGTCCTGGGGATGGATTGTGGAGAAAGGTCAGAGAGAGTCCCATTGACTCAGGTACACACTGGTCCTGGGGATCGTCTTGGGAGAAAGGTCAGAGAGAGTCCCTTGACTCAGATAAACACTGGTCCTGGGGATAGACTGGGGAGAAAGGTCAGAGAGTGTCCAATTGACTCAGATACAAACTGGTCCTGGGGATAGACTGGGGAGAAAGATCAGAGAGAGTCCCATTGACTCAGATACACACTGGTCCTGGGGATTGACTGGGGAGAAATGTCAGAGAGTGTCCCATTGACTCAGATACAAACTGGTCCTGGGGATAGACTGGGGAGAAAGGTCAGAGAGTTCCATTGACATTAGATAAATACTGGTCCAGGGGATAGGCAGGGGAGAAAGATCAGAGAGTGTCCCATTGACTCAGATAAATACTGGTCCTGGGGATAGACTGGGGAGAAAGGTCAGAGAGAGTTCCTTTGACTCAGATACACGCTGCTCCTGGAGTTAGACTGGGGAGAAAGATCAGAGAGAGTCACATTGACTCAGATAAACACTGGTCCTTTGGGATTGGGGAGAAAGGTCAGAGAGAGTCCCATTGACTCAGATGCACACTAGTCCTGGGGATAGACTGGGGAGAAAGGTCAGAGAGAATCCCATTGACTCAGATACACACTGGTCCTGGGGATAGACTGAGGAGAAAGGTCAGAGAGAGTTCCATTGACATTAGATAAACACTGGTCCAGGGGATAGACTGGGGAGGAATTTCAGAGAGTGTCCCATTGAATCAGATAAACACTGGTCCTGGGGATAGACTGGGGAGAAAGGTCAGAGAGTGTCCCATTGACTCAGATACACACTGGTCCTGGGGATAGACTGGGGAGAATGGTCAGAGAGTGTCCCATTGACTCAGATAAACACTGGTCCTGTGGATAGACTGGGGAGAAAGGTCAGAAAGAGTCCCATTGACTCAGTTAAATACTGGTCCTGGGGATAGACTGGGGAGAAAGGTCAGGAAGAGTCCCATTGACTCAGATACACACTGGTCCTGGGGATAGACTGGGGAGAAGTGTCAGAGAGTGTCCCATTGACTCAGATACACACTGGTCCTGGGGGACTGGGGAGAAATGTCAGAGAGTCCCATTGACTCAGATACACACTGGTCCTGGGGAAATACTGGGGAGAAAGTTCAGAGAGTGTCCCATTGACTCAGATACACACTGGTCCTGGGGGACTGGGGAGAAATGTCAGAGAGTCCCATTGACTCAGATACACACTGGTCTTGGGGGACTGGGGAGAAAGGTCAGAGAGTCCCATTGACTCAGATACACACTGGTCCTGGGGATAGAATGGGGAGAAAGGTCAGAGAGATTCCCATTGACTCAGATACACACTGGTCCTGGGGATAGACTGGGGAGAAAGATCAGAGAGAGTCCCATTGACTCAGATAAACACTGGTCCAGGGGATAGACTGGGGAGAGAGGTCAGAGAGAGTCCTATTGACTCAGAAACACACTCGTCCTGGGGGACTGGGGAGAAAGGTCAGAGAGTGTCCCATTGATTCAGATACACACTGGTCCTGGGGATAGAAGGGGGAGAAAGGTCAGAGAGAGTCCCATTGACTCAGATACACACTGGTCCCGGGAATAGACTGGGGAGAAAGGTCAGAGAGAGTCCCATTGACTCAGATACACACTGGTCCTGGGGATAGACTGGGGAAAAAGGTCAGAGAGTGTCCCATTGACTCAGATACACACTGGTCCTGGGGATAGACTGGGGAGAAAAGTCAGAGAGAGTCCCATTGACTCAGATACACACTGGTACTGGGGATAGACTGGGGAGAAAGGTCAAAGAGAGTCCCATTGACTCAGATAAACACTGGTCCTGGGTGACTGGGGAGAAAGTTCAGAGAGAGTCCCATTGACTCAGATACACACTGGTCCTGGGGATAGACTGCGAAGAAAGGTCAGAGAGAGTCCCATTGACTGAGATACACACTGGTCCTGGGGATAGACTGGTGAGAAAGGTCAAAGAGAGTCCCATTGACTCAGATACACACTGGTCCTGGGGATAGACTGAGGAGAAATGTCAGAGAGAGTTCCATTGACATTAGATAAACACTGGTCCAGGGGATAGACTGGGGAGAAATTTCAGAGAGTGTCCCATTGAATCAGATAAACACTGGTCCTGGGGATAGACTGGGGAGAAAGGTCAGAGAGTGTCCCATTGACTCAGATACACACTGGTCCTGGGGATAGACTGGGGAGAATGGTCAGAGAGTGTCCCATTGACTCAGATAAACACTGGTCCTGTGGATAGACTGGGGAGAAAGGTCAGAAAGAGTCCCATTGACTCAGATAAATACTGGTCCTGGGGATAGACTGGGGAGAAAGGTCAGAAAGAGTCCCATTGACTCAGATACACACTGGTCCTGGGGATAGACTGGGGAGAAGTGTCAGAGAGTGTCCCATTGACTCAGATACACACTGGTCCTGGGGGACTGGGGAGAAATGTCAGAGAGTCCCATTGACTCAGATCCACACTGGTCCTGGGGAAATACTGGGGAGAAAGTTCAGAGAGTGTCCCATTGACTCAGATACACACTGGTCCTGGGGGACTGGGGAGAAATGTCAGAGAGTCCCATTGACTCAGATACACACTGGTCCTGGGGGACTGGGGAGAAAGGTCAGAGAGTCCCATTGACTCAGATACACACTGGTCCTGGGGATAGACTGGGGAGAAAGGTCAGAGAGATTCCCATTGACTCAGATACACACTGGTCCTGGGGATAGACTGGGGAGAAAGATCAGAGAGAGTCCCATTGACTCAGATAAACACTGGTCCTGGGGATAGACTGGGGAGAGAGGTCAGAGAGAGTCCTATTGACTCAGAAACACACTCGTCCTGGGGGACTGGGGAGAAAGGTCAGAGAGTGTCCCATTGATTCAGATACACACTGGTCCCGGGGATAGACTGGGGAGAAAAGTCAGAGAGAGTCCCATTGACTCAGATACACACTGGTACTGGGGATAGACTGGGGAGAAAGGTCAAAGAGAGTCCCATTGACTCAGATAAACACTGGTCCTGGGTGACTGGGGAGAAAGTTCAGAGAGAGTCCCATTGACTCAGATACACACTGGTCCTGGGGATAGACTGCGAAGAAAGGTCAGAGAGAGTCCCATTGACTGAGATACACACTGGTCCTGGGGATAGACTGGTGAGAAAGGTCAAAGAGAGTCCCATTGACTCAGTAACACACTGGTTCTGGGGATGGACTGGAGAGAAAGGTCCGAGAGAGTCCCATTGACTCAGATAAACACTGGTCCTGGGGGACTGGGGAGAAAGGTAAGAGAGAGTCCCATTGACTCAGATACGCACTGGTCCTGGGAATAGACTGGGGAGAAAGGTCAGAGAGAGTCCCATTGACTCAGGTACACACTGGACCTGGAAAATTGGGGGAATAGATCAGAGAGTCCTGTTGACTCAGATAAACACTGGTCCTGGGGATAGACTGGGTGGAAAAGTCAGAGAGAGTCGCATTGACTCAGATACACACTGGTCCTGGAGGACTGGGGAGAAAGTTAAGAAAGAGTCCATTTGACTCGGGTACACACTGGTCCAGGGGATAGACTGGGGAGAAATTTCAGAGAGTGTCCCATTGAATCAGATAAACACTGGTCCTGGGGATAGACTGGGGAGAAAGGTCAGAGAGTGTCCCATTGACTCAGATACACACTGGTCCTGGGGATAGACTGGGGAGAATGGTCAGAGAGTGTCCCATTGACTCAGATAAACACTGGTCCTGTGGATAGACTGGGGAGAAAGGTCAGAAAGAGTCCCATTGACTCAGATAAATACTGGTCCTGGGGATAGACTGGGGAGAAAGGTCAGAAAGAGTCCCATTGACTCAGATACACACTGGTCCTGGGGATAGACTGGGGAGAAGTATCAGAGAGTGTCCCATTGACTCAGATACACACTGGTCCTGGGGGACTGGGGAGAAATGTCAGAGAGTCCCATTGACTCAGATACACACTGGTCCTGGGGAAATACTGGGGAGAAAGTTCAGAGAGTGTCCCATTGACTCAGATACACACTGGTCCTGGGGGACTGGGGAGAAATGTCAGAGAGTCCCATTGACTCAGATACACACTGGTCTTGGGGGACTGGGGAGAAAGGTCAGAGAGTCCCATTGACTCAGATACACACTGGTCCTGGGGATAGAATGGGGAGAAAGGTCAGAGAGATTCCCATTGACTCAGATACACACTGGTCCTGGGGATAGACTGGGGAGAAAGATCAGAGAGAGTCCCATTGACTCAGATAAACACTGGTCCTGGGGATAGACTGGGGAGAGAGGTCAGAGAGAGTCCTATTGACTCAGAAACACACTCGTCCTGGGGGACTGGGGAGAAAGGTCAGAGAGTGTCCCATTGATTCAGATACACACTGGTCCTGGGGATAGAAGGGGGAGAAAGGTCAGAGAGAGTCCCATTGACTCAGATACACACTGGTCCCGGGAATAGACTGGGGAGAAAGGTCAGAGAGAGTCCCATTGACTCAGATACACACTGGTCCTGGGGATAGACTGGGGAAAAAGGTCAGAGAGTGTCCCATTGACTCAGATACACACTGGTCCTGGGGATAGACTGGGGAGAAAAGTCAGAGAGAGTCCCATTGACTCACATACACACTGGTACTGGGGATAGACTGGGGAGAAAGGTCAAAGAGAGTCCCATTGACTCAGATAAACACTGGTCCTGGGTGACTGGGGAGAAAGTTCAGAGAGAGTCCCATTGACTCAGATACACACTGGTCCTGGGGATAGACTGCGAAGAAAGGTCAGAGAGAGTCCCATTGACTGAGATACACACTGGTCCTGGGGATAGACTGGTGAGAAAGGTCAAAGAGAGTTTCATTGACTCAGATACACACTGGTCCTGGGGATAGATTGAGGAGAAAGGTCAGAGAGAGTTCCATTGACATTAGATAAACACTGGTCCAGGGGATAGACTGGGGAGAAATTTCAGAGAGTGTCCCATTGAATCAGATAAACACTGGTCCTGGGGATAGACTGGGGAGAAAGGTCAGAGAGTGTCCCATTGACTCAGATACACACTGGTCCTGGGGATAGACTGGGGAGAATGGTCAGAGAGTGTCCCATTGACTCAGATAAACACTGGTCCTGTGGATAGACTGGGGAGAAAGGTCAGAAAGTCCCATTGACTCAGATAAATACTGGTCCTGGGGATAGACTGGGGAGAAAGGTCAGAAAGAGTCCCATTGACTCAGATACACACTGGTCCTGGGGATAGACTGGGGAGAAGTGTCAGAGAGTGTCCCATTGACTCAGATACACACTGGTCCTGGGGGACTGGGGAGAAATGTCAGAGAGTCCCATTGACTCAGATCCACACTGGTCCTGGGGAAATACTGGGGAGAAAGTTCAGAGAGTGTCCCATTGACTCAGATAAACACTGGTCCTGGGGGACTGGGGAGAAATGTCAGAGAGTCCCATTGACTCAGATACACACTGGTCCTGGGGGACTGGGGAGAAAGGTCAGAGAGTCCCATTGACTCAGATACACACTGGTCCTGGGGATAGACTGGGGAGAAAGGTCAGAGAGATTCCCATTGACTCAGATACACACTGGTCCTGGGGATAGACTGGGGAGAAAGATCAGAGAGAGTCCCATTGACTCAGATAAACACTGGTCCTGGGGATAGACTGGGGAGAGAGGTCAGAGAGAGTCCTATTGACTCAGAAACACACTCGTCCTGGGGGACTGGGGAGAAAGGTCAGAGAGTGTCCCATTGATTCAGATACACACTGGTCCCGGGGATAGACTGGGGAGAAAAGTCAGAGAGAGTCCCATTGACTCAGATACACACTGGTACTGGGGATAGACTGGGGAGAAAGGTCAAAGAGAGTCCCATTGACTCAGTAACACACTGGTCCTGGGGATGGACTGGAGAGAAAGGTCCGAGAGAGTCCCATTGACTCAGATAAACACTGGTCCTGGGGGACTGGGGAGAAAGGTAAGAGAGAGTCCCATTGACTCAGATACGCACTGGTCCTGGGAATAGACTGGGGAGAAAGGTCAGAGAGAGTCCCATTGACTCAGGTACACACTGGACCTGGGGGATTGGGGGAAAAGATCAGAGAGTCCTGTTGACTCAGATAAACACTGGTCCTGGGGATAGACTGGGTGGAAAAGTCAGAGAGAGTCGCATTGACTCAGATACACACTGGTCCTGGAGGACTGGGGAGAAGGTTAAGAAAGAGTCCATTTGACTCGGGTACACACTGGTCCTGGGGGACTGGGGGTAAAGGTCAGAGAGAGTCCCATTGACTCAGATACACACTGGTCATGGGGATAGTCTGGGGGGAATGGTCATTGAGAGTCCCATTGTCTCAGATACACACTGGTCCTGGTAATGGACTGGGGAAAAAGGTCATCGGGAGTCCCAATCCAAGTCACTTTATCAATATTTATGTAATTTTCTGTCTCGCATAATTAGATCTCGGGTAAATGATGGAGTGATAGAAAAAGGTCTGCAGCTCGAAGTGAACAGGGGTTGCAGACTGAGGAACAACATCAGGTGAACCATCCATTGCTGAAAAGCTTATCTCTGCCTTTGCTACCTCTAGACTTGAATATCCCATCATTCTCCTGGCCGGCCTCCCTTCTTACACCCTCCGTAAACTTGCACTCATCCAAAACCCTGTTGTTCACTTCCTAACTCCTCACAAATTAATGCCAGAGAATAACTTCAACAACTGTTTGGAGAAATTCCTGATCCGAGACTGAATCGCTTGCATTTCCCCAGTGGGGAAAGGATGCTGAGAGTTAACGTGCATGAGCGTGTGTCTGCACACGCACAAGTGGAGAATTGTGATTGTAAAACAGCAGCTAACTCTACCAATGATATATTTATGGTGTTTTGAGATTGTAAAACACCTAAAGATAATGAAACAGATCAATGTCATGTATCCCCTTACTGGGAAGGTACACAATTCATTCTACATTATGTTATCAGTGGGACAGTGGGAAATGTCCTCACCCGCTAAAGTGCTCATTCTTCATCATCGCAGGCAGTCCGTTAGAATCGAGGAAAACTTGCTTCACTCTAAAAGTGAGTCCAATATGAGAACCACAGTCTCTGGCACAGGTGGGACAGACAGTGGTTGAGGGAAAGGGTGGGTGAGACTGGTTTGCCGCAGGCTCATTCCGCTACCTGAGCTGGATTTCTGCATGCTCTTAGCAACGAGACTCGAGGTGCTCAACGCCCTCCCAGATGCACTTCCTCCACTTAGGGAGGTCTTTGGCCAGGGACCTCCCAGGTGTCGGTGGTGATGTTGCATTTCATCAAGGATACTTTGAGGGTGTCCTTGAAACGTTTGCTCCGTCCACCTTGGGCTCGTTTGCCGTGAAGGAGTTCCGAATAGAGCGCATGCTTTGGGAGTCTTGTGTCAGGCATGTGAACAATGTGGCCCGCCCAGTGGAGTTCATTAGACAGGTGCTGATACCATGAGATATGGTCAATATATTCAAATACAAGCAGCAACCAGTTCACATCTCCCTGAACACACGGACAATATCATTGCCCATAGAGACCAGAGGAATTACACCCAGGTATATGTTGTGTATGTGGATAGATATAATAGTCATAAAATGCCATAATTTAATATCCCAACTCAAAAATATTAAACACACATCTGTGAATAAAAATAATACAATACCGCCATTAAATGGCGGAGCAGGCTTGAGGGGCCAGATGGCCTACTCCTCCCATTTCTTATGTTCTTATGCCAGACTATGTAAAACTGAGTGAAGGATCATGTAATTCATCAATGATCACCCGCTCCACATTTCCCTGCTGAATATTCCCTACCTTGGGAATAATGGTTTGGGCCTGCACTGTGTTTAAATCTCACCAATGGTCACTCCCAGTGCGGAGTCTCGGCCAACGGGTGCCCGTCTGGAACTGGGTTGTGGAGATCAGTGGGACTCACTGGATTTCACTGGGCAGCTGTCTGTGTCCCACCTGATGTGGAGAGTTGATCGTAACACTCGGGAAATGCTCGATGCCAGAGCTAACCGCTGTTGTACTGGTGGGGGAGGAGGGACTGGGTATCATGTTTAACCAGGCAATGTCCTCCTTCCCATTTTAATATTTCCCTCTAACCCTCCTATTAATATATTTATTACAGAGCATCAGAACCTGGGAACGCCTGTCATCGCCATGGCTGAAGGTCCAAACAGGGGAGAAGATCCAACATCTTCAACAAGAATGGGAATGGACACAGCTAGGTTCACATCACCACTTCCAGGGCAGTTACAGCACGGGTTATATACAGAGTAAAACTCCCTCTACACTGTCTCATCAAACACTCCCAGAGCAGCTACAGCACGGGTTATATACGGAGTAAAACTCCCTCTACACTGTCCCATCAAACACTCCCAGAGCAGGTACAGCACGGGTTAGATACAGAGTAAAGCTCCCTCTACACTGTCCCATCAAACACTCCCAGGCAGGTACAGCATGGGTTAGATATATGGTAAAGCTCACTCAGAGCTGTCAAACCAAACAACCCCATAGTAGTTGCAGCCTGGGTTAGATACAGAGTAAAGCTCCCTCTACACTGTCCCATCAAACACTCCCAGGCAGGTACAGCACGGGTTAGATACAGAATAAAGCTCCCTCTACACTGTCCCATCAAACACTCCCAGTACAGGTACAACATGGATTAAATACAGAATAATGCTCCCTCAAAAGTAGTCATCTCAGGATTGCTACCAGTGCCACGTGCTAGTCAGTGTAGGATTCTCAGGATAGCTCAGATGAATACGTGGCTTGAGGAGTGGTACAAAAGGGAGGGATTCAAATTCCTGGGACATTGGAACCGGTTCTGGAGGAGGTGGGACCAGTACAAACTGGACGGTTTGCACCTGGGCAGGGCTGGAACGAATGTCATCGGGGAAGTGTTTGCTCGTGCTGTTGGGGAGGAGTTAAACTTATATGGCAGGGGGATGGGAACCTATGCAGGGAGACAGAGAGAAGTAGAATGGAGGCAGAATCAAAAGATAGATAGAAATAAGAAAAGTAAAAGTGGAGGGCAGAGAAACCTAAGGCAAAAAGGGCCACATTACAGCAAAATTCTAAAGGGGCAAGGTGTGTAAGAAAGACAAGCCTGAAGGCTCTGTGCCTCAATGCGAGGAGTATTCGGAATAAGGGGGACGAATTAACTGTGCAGATAGCAATTAACTGGTATGATGTAATTGGCATCACGGAGACATGGCTCCAGGGTGACCAAGGCTGGGAACACAACATCCAGGGGTATTCAACATTTAGGAAAAGTAGACAGAAAGGAAAAGGAGGCAGTGTGGCATTGTGAGGTAAAGAGGAAACTAATGCAATATTAAGAAAGGACATTTGCTTCGATGATGTGGAATCGGTATGGTTGGAGCTACGGAATACCAAAAGGCATAAACGCTAGAGGGAGTTGTGTACAGACCGCCAAACAATAGTAGTGAGGTTGGGGACAGCATCAAACAAGAATTAGGGATGCATGCAATAAAGGTACAGCAGTTATCATGGGCGACATTAATCTACATATAGATTGGGCTAACAAACTGGTAGCAATGAGGTGGAGGAGGATTTCCTGGAGTGTATTGGGGATAGTTTTCTCGACCAATATGTCGAGGAACCAACTCGGGAGCTGACCATCCTCGACTGGGTGATATGTAATGAGAAGGGACTAATTAGCAATCTTGTTGGGCGAGGCCCCTTGGGGAAGAGTGACCATAATATGGTAGAATTCTTCATTATGATGGAGAGTGACACACTTAATTCAGAAACTAAGGTCCTGAACTTAAGGAAAGGTAACTTTGATGGTTTGATGCGTGAATTGGCTCGAATAGACTGGCAAATGATACTTAAAGGGTTGACGGTGGATAGGCAATGACAAACATTTAAAGATCACATGGATGAACTTCAGCAATTGTACATCCCTGTCTGGAGTAAAAATAAAACTGGGAAGGTGGCTCAACCGTGGCAAACAAAGGAAATTAAGGATAGTGTTAAATCCAAGATAGCGGCTTATAAATTGGCCAGAAAAAGCAGCAAACCTGAGGACTGGGAGAAATTTGGAATTCAGCAGAGGAGGACAAAGGGTTTAATTAAGTGGGGGGGGGGAAATTGAGTATGAGAAGAATCATGCTGGGAACATAAAAACTGACTGCAAAAGCTTATATAGATATGTGAAGAGAAAAAGATTAGTGAAGACACATGTAGGTCCCTTGCAGTCGGATTCAGGTGAATTTATAATGGGGAACAAAGAAATGGCAAACCAATTGAACAAATAATTCGGTTCTGTCTTCACGAAGGAAGACACATATAACCTTCTGGAAGTACTAGGGGACAGAGTGCCAGTGAGAACTGAAGGATATCCATATTAGGTTGGACATTGAGTTAGGGAAATTGATAGGATTGAAGTCCGATAAATCCCCGGGGCCTGATAGTCTGCAACCCAGAGTACTTAAGGAAGTGGCCCTAGAAATAGTAGATTCATTGGTGATCATTTTCCAACAGTCTATCGACTTTGGATCAGTTCCTATGGACTGGAGGGTAGCTAATGCAACAACACTTTTTAAAAAGGGAGGGAGAGGGAAAGCTGGTAATTATAGACTCGTTAGCCTGACATCAGTAGTGGGGAAATTGTTGGAATCAATTATTAAAGATTAAATAACAGCACATTTGGAACGCAGTGACAGGATCGGTCCAAGTCAGCATGGATTTATGAAGGGGAAATCATGCTTGACAAATCTTCTGCAATTTTTTGAGGATGTAGCTAGTAGAGTGGACAAGGAGAACCAGTGGAAGTCATGTATTTGGCCTTTCGAAAGGTTTTTGACAAGGTCCCACACAAGAGATTGGTGTGCAAAATTAAAGCACATGGTATTGGGGGTAATATACTGACGTGGATAGAGAACTGGTTGGCAGACAGGAAGCAGAGATTCGGGATAAACGGGTCCCTTTCTAAATGGCAGGCAGTGACCAGTGGAGTGCCGCAGGGCTCAATGCTGGGATCCCAGCTCTTTGCAACATACATCAATGATTTGGATGAAGGAATTGAATGTAATATCTCCAAGTTTGCAGATGACACTAAAGTGGGTGGCAGTGTAAGCGGTGAGGGGGACGCTAAAAGACTGCAGGTTGACGTGGACAGGTTAGGTAAGTGGGCCAATGCATGGCAGATGCAGTATAATGTGGATAAATGTGAGGTTATCCACTTTGGGGGCAAAAACGCGATGACAATATTATTTGAATGGTGGCAGATTAGGAAAAGGGGAGGTGCAACGAGACCTGGGTGTCATGGTTCATCAGTCATTGAATGTTGGCATGCAGGTTCAGCAGGTGGTGAAGAAGACAAATGGAATGTTGGCCTTCATAGCTAGGGGATTTGAGTATAGGAGCAGGTATACAGGGCCTTGGTGAGGCCTTACCTGGAATATTGTGTTCAGCTTTGGTCTCCTAATCTGAGGAAGGACATTCTTGCTATTGAGGGAGTGCAGCGAAGATTCACCAGACTGATTCCCGGGATGGCAGGACTGACAAATGAGGAGAGACTGAATCACTTGGGCCTTTATACATTGGAATTTAGAAGGATGAGAGGGGATCTCATAGAAACATAAAAGATTCTGACAGGACAGGATAGATGCGGGAAGAATGTTCCCAAAGTTGGGGAAGTCCAGAACCAGGGGACACAGTCTTAGGATAAGGGGTAGGCCATTTAGGACTGAGATGAGGAGAAACTTCTTCACTCAGTGAGTTGTTAACCTGTGGAATTCCCTGCCGCAGACAGTTGTTGATGCCAGTTCATTGGATATATTCAAGAGGGAGTTAGATATGGCCCTTGCGGCTAAGGGGATCAAGGGGTATGGAGAGAAAGCAGGAAAGGGATACTGAGGGAGTGATCAGCCATGATCTTATTGAATGGTGCTGCAGGCTCGAAGGGCCGAATGGCCTACTCCTGCACCGATTTTCTATGTTTCTATGAATGAGAGGTGATCTTATAGAAACATATAAGATTATGACAGGGCTTGACAAGGTGGATGCAGAGAAGATGTTTCCACTGATGGGGGAGACTATAACTAGATGGCTTGATCTTAGAATAAGGGGCCGCCCATTTAGAACTGAGATGACGAGAAATTTCTGCTCTCAAACGGTTGTGAATCTGTGGAATTCGTTGCCTCAGAGAGCTGTGGAAGTTAGGACATTAAGAAACTGTCTATTTCTGTCTTAAATTTATTTAAACGATAAGGGGTTAAGGGGTTATGGGGAGCGGGCAGGGAAGTGGAGCTGTGTCCATGATCGGATCAGCCATGATCTTATTGAACGGAGGAGCAGGTTCAAGAGGCCGTATGGCCTACTCCTGCTCCTATTTCTTCTGTTCTTATTTATTGAAAATATACAGGAATGTTTCCTGACTCAACATGTTAATGAAGTAACTTGGGAAAATTATATATTGGATGTGGTGTTTAGTAGTAAGCCTGACCTCCTATCAGGTCTCCGTGTGGGGGAACATCTGGGCAACAGTAATTACATTGTAGGGTCCCAATTGGCCAGGAGAACCAAAGTGACTGAGAACCTGCAACTCGCACCGCATTTCAGAAGGGCAAACTTCTCCAAAATGGCAGAGGACTTGCAACAGGTAAATTGGCCAATCCTACTCGGTGGTGATGTGACCGATGTTGAATACAAATGGAACGTATTTCAGAATTAAAATGTGGAAAACTAACGTAGCCAAAATCTAAAGATGGAAATGTCGTAAGAAAAAGGCAAGGTGGCTGACTGGCTCTGTGCAAAGACAAATAACATGTAAACAGAAATGTCTCTATAAATTAAAGAAATTTAACACATAAATAAATAGCGTTGAATACAAAGAAAACGGAAGCGGCTATTCGATCAGCAAAAAGGTTATTTGGAAAAAAGAATTGTAGGCAACTGTGGCAGTCATGGGAAGAGCCTTTTTTATTTATGTAAAGAGTCAGAGAACTATCAAAGACTGTGTTGGGCCACTGAAGGGTGTTCAAGGACAGGTTACAAAGGACACACTGAGTATGGCGGAAATATTAATGAGCACTTTGATGAGTCTTCACCCTTGAAGATCATGCAAAAATATTAGAATTTAATAACACTAGTTTTCCTCAGTAACATTAACATAGATAAGAATATTGCTTTAGAAAAAAAGTAAGAACTTAAAAATACATAGAGTAGCCAGCCGAAGGTCCTCCGGGAGATGGGACATGTGCTATGTGAGCCCCTCCGAGAGATGGGACATGTGCTGTGCGAGGGTCATCCGGGAGATGGGACATGTGCTGTGTGAGGGTCCTCCGGGAGATGGGACATGTGCTTTGTGAGCCCCTCCGGGAGATGGGACTTGTGTTGTGTGAGGGTCCTCCGGGAGATGGGACATGTGCTGTGTGAGGATCCTCCGGGAGATGGGACATGTGCTGTGTGAGGATCATCCGGGAGATGGGACATGTGCTGTGTGAGGATCATCCGGGAGATGGGACATGTGCTGTGTGAGGGTCCTTCAGGAGATGGGACATGTGCTGTGTGAGGATCATCCGGGAGATGGGACATGTGCTGTGTGAGGGTCTTCCGGGAGATAGGACATGTGCTGTGTGAGGATCCTCCGGGAGATAGGACATGTGCTGTGTGAGCCCCTTCGGGAGATGGGACACGTGCTGTGTGAGGGTCCTCCGTGAGATAGGACATGTGCTGTGTGAGGATCCTCCGGGAGATAGGACATGTGCTGTGTGAGGATCCTCCGGGAGATGGGACATGTGCTGTGTGAGGGTCCTCCGGGAGATGGGACTTGTGTTGTGTGAGGGTCCTCCGGGAGATAGGACATGTGCTGTGTGAGGGTCCTCCGGGAGATGGGACATGTGCTGTGTGAGGGTCCTCCAGGAGATGGGACATGTGCTGTGTGAGGATCCTCCGGGAGATGGGACATGTGCTGTGTGAGCCCCTCCGGGAGATGGGACATGTGCTGTGTGAGGGTTCTCTGGGAGATGGGACATGTGCTGTGTGAGGGTCCTCCGGGAGATGGGACATGTGCTGTGTGAGGGTCCTCCGGGAGATGGGACATGTGCTGTGTGAGGGTCCTCCGGGAGATGGGACATGTGCTGTGTGAGGATCCTCCAGGAGATGGGACATGTGCTGTGTGAGGGTCCTCCGGGAGATGGGACATGTGCTGTGTGAGCCCCTCCGGGAGATGGGACATGTGCTGTGTGAGGGTCCTCCGGGAGGTGGGACATGTGCTGTGTGAGGGTCCTCCGGGAGATGGGACATGTGCTGTGTGAGCCCCTCCGGGAGATGGGACATGTGCTGTGTGAGCCCCTCCGGGAGATGGAACATGTGCTGTGTGAGGGTCCTCCGGGAGATGGGACATGTGCTGTGTGAGCCCCTCCGGGAGATGGGACATGTGCTGTGTGAGGGTCCTCCGGGAGATGGGACATGTGCTGTGTGAGGGTCCTCCGGGAGATGGGACATGTGCTGTGTGGGCCCCTCCGGGAGATGGGACATGTGCTGTGTGAGCCCCTGGCCTGTATGTTTAATAGCTCACTGCACTCTGCAATGGGCCTTACAGATAGGAAGGAGGCTAAAGTAGTCCCCATTTTTAAAACAATGTGACAATGCAGACCTGGGTAACTATAGGCCCATCAGTTTAATATCAGTAATAGGTAAGATGCTCGAAAGAATCATAAGCGATGCAATATATGAATACTTGTAAAGGGAGGGACATATTAGGGAAAGCCAACATGGCATCATAAAGAGTTCATGTCTCACAACTCTAATTGTATTTTTTGAAGAAGTTATTAAGTTGGTGGATGAGGGAAGCCCAGTAGACATTGTCTGCTTAGATTTCCAAAAATCTTTTGATAAGGTATCGCACAAGAGGCTTCTCTAAGATCGGAGTCTCTGGTATTAGTGAAATATATTGAAGTGGATACAGAACTGGCCGGCAGGATGTAGGTAAAGAGCAGTTTTTGATGGATTTGGATCTGTTTGGAGACCAGTCACCAGTGGTGTCCTGCAGGGATCAGTGTTGGGACCATTGCTTTTCCCTATTTTTATTAATGATCTGGATTTTGAGGTTGGGGCACAATTTTGAAATGCTACCAAGATCTGTGCGAGTGCTCGAACTGTAGAAGTGGCTCGTCTGATTCAGGCAGATGTTGAAGTGTTGGGACACTGGCCTCATGACTGTGTTGTAGGTATTAGGCACCCTCGGGCAACGGCACCTGTAGGATAAGGTTAGAATTAAATATGTAACATGTAACTTGTACCATAAAATGGTAACCAGTGAAGCCTCAAGGGATTTCTGTTAGCTGAAATAGACTGCATTCCTGGAGACTGATACTTGTTGTTTCCCACACACAGGACCAGCATGCAAGCTCTGCAGGTGTCTCTAATCAGCAAGGCCTCTGGACCAAATGTTCTAGTAACAATACGGCTCTGTAGCAGGATGGGGATAAGGAGGCTACCCAATTCCAGCATCCAAGGACAGTAAGATAAGAGAAGCCCAGGCCATGTTACAAGACACATGAGTCATCCCTAGCAACACACCCCTTCGCAACACATCTCTTGGCAACACATGAGCCACTTTACGTTTAGAGACTAACGCTATTGGTCTAATGTAACTGTATTAAACTGTTGTATGTAACGGTAGTAAACTGTTGTAAAACCTATAAAGATCCATGAAACCCTTTGTTCAGCGGAGAGAAGCCTGGACTCAGTCTTGTGATTTCCTCCCCGCTGGCGTAAATAAAGGCCGCACTGGCGTTGGAACCGACTCTGAGTGTTGAGTGATTCTTCTGATAAAAACTAACACTAACAACTGGAAAATTATGTATAACTTAGATAAGTTCAGTGTTATGCATGTGGGCAGGGCAAATGCTCAACATTCATACACCCTCCAGGGAAAGGCATTAAAGATGGTGGAGATTTAGACATTCTCGTGAATACATCCTTAAAGGTACACGAGCAATGCAGTGCAGCGACAGTTAGAGCAAATAGGGTGCTGGGGTGTATCCATAGGACAATTCAGTATAAGACGAGGAGTAATGTTTTGTCCGAGTACAAGACCTTAGTCAGGCCACACTTGGAATACTGTGTCCAGTTTTGGTCTCCTCACATGGTGGGTGATATTGAGGTTCTGGAAAGGGTCACGCGACTAATTCCAAGTCTAAAGGATCTTAGTTATCAAGATAGGTTAAAAGAGTTGGGACTCTTTACCTTAGAGCAGTGTAGACTTAGGGCGATATGATTGCGGTTTATAAGATAATGAAAGTGAAAGAGAGTGTTCCAGCTGACTGTTTATTTCACTTAAATAGGTTAGGCAGGGGACCTCATAGAAACGTTTAAAATTCTGACGGGTTTAGACAGGTTGGATGCAGAAAGAATGTTCCCAATGTTGGGGAGGTCCAGAACCAGGGGTCACAGTCTGAGGATAAGGGGTAAGCCATTTAGGACCGAGATGAGGAGAAACTTCTTCACCCAGAGAGTGGTGAACCTGTGGAATTCTCTACCACAGAAAGTAGTTGAGGCCAATTCACTAAATATATTCAAAAGGGAGTTAGATGAAGTCCTTACTACTCGGGGGATCAAGGGTTATGGCGAGAAAGCAGGAAGGGGGTACTGAAGTTTCATGTTCAGCCATGAACTCATTGAATGGCGGTGCAGGCTAGAAGGGCTGAATGGCCTGCTCCTGCACCTATTTTCTATCTATGTTTCTATCTAGGACCAGGGACACAAATTTCAGTTGTACAAGGCTAGATCTAGGTTAGACATCAGGAGGTGGTTCTTTTCCCAGAGAACAGTAGACCTCTGGAACAAGCTGCCCTCTCATGTGGTGGATACAGACTCATTGAATTCCTTCAAGTAAAAGCTGGATTTGTTTCTGGCTGCGGCGGAGATTAACACTTACAGAAGGTAGGTACTGCAGGGAGTTTAATGGCCAGAGTGATCTCCTGGACTAGTTTCCATCACTTAGATGGGTTGGAGAGGAATTTCCCAGATTTTATTTTCCCAAATTGTCCTAGGTTTTTTTAAAATCTGTATTTTTGCCTCTCCCAGGAGATCACATGGATTCGGGTGGAGTGGAGTGCATACGCTGTGATATATCGCAATTGTGTGGGACAGGCTTGATGGACCCGATGGTCTTTACCTGTCCGTCATTTTTCGTATGTATTAAAAAGCTTCATCTACACTGTCCCATCGAACACTACCAGAGCAGGTACAGCACGGCTTAGATACAGAATAAATCTCAGGCCCCGAATTAGAGCCCACATGCCCCGTGGTGACAGGCCCCGGGTGAGCGGGGTCACTGGCCGCCATCTTGCACAGGGCGGGATCAGGGCGCATGCGTGGCCATCTTCGTTCAGGAACAGAGAGTGGGCGGGGCTTCAAAGTATCTGTTCCCAACTGGGTCCCAGTGCCCGGGAGATGGACATCCTGGGCAACACATTTTTCTTCTTCCTAGAATCAGAGACTGGTTACAACATGGAAGGAGACCATTTGCCCGTCGAGCCCATGTCGGCTATCTGCAAGATCTTCTGCTAATCCCACTCCAGCTACTCTGACCAGACCTCTAATGATTTTGAACACCTCTGTCAAATCTCCTCTCAATCTTCTCTGTTCTGAGAACAACCCCAACTTCTCCAGACTATCCATGTAATTGAAGTCCCTCATCCCTGGATTCATTCTCATAAATCTTTTCTGCACGCTCTCAAAAGGCCTTCGCATGCTTACTAAAATGTGGTAGCCAGAATTGCTCCAGTTCAGTCAACAAGCTCCCCGCTGAAGTGGAACTAAACTACAGAAACAGTGGGCACCTGTTCAACCTTCGTCGTCTCCAGGCCAGGTCCAAGACCACCTCAATCTCTGTCGTTGAGCTACCGTACGCGGATAATACCTGTGTCTGCGCACATATAGAGGCTGAACTTCAAGTCATAGTCGACGTATTTACTGACGTTACGAAAGCATAGGCTTTACACTAAACATCCATAAGAGAAAGGTCCTCCACCAGCCTGTCCTCGCCACATAGCACTCCCCACTTCACCCACCCCCCGTAGTCATCAAAATCCATGGCGCGGCCCTGGCCAGCGTGGATCATTTCCCATACCTCAGGAACCTCTTGTCAGCAAGAGCAGACATTGACGACAAGATTCAACACCGCCTCCAGTGCAGCCTTCGGCCGCTTGAGGAAAAGTGTCTTTGAAGACCACGTCCTCAAATCTACAACCAAGCACATGGTCTACAGGGCTGTTGTAATACCCACCCTCCGGTATGGCTGAGAGACATGGACTATGTACAGTAGACACCTCAAGTTGCTGGAGAAATACCAATAACGATGTCTTTGCAAGATCATACAAATTACCTGGGAGGACAGACACACCAACGTTAGCGTCATCGACCAGCCAACATCTGCAGCATTGAAGCACTGACCACATTTGATCAGCTCCGCTGGGCAGGCCACATTGTTCGCATGCCAGACACGAGACTCCCAAAGCAAGCACTCTACTCAGAACTCCTTCACAGCAAACGAGCCAAAGGTGTGGCAGATGAAATGTTACAAGGACACCATCAAAGCCTCCCTGATACACCTGGGAGTCCCTGGCTAAAGACTGCCGAAAGTGGAGGAAGAGCATCCGGGAGGGCGCTGAGCACCTCGAGTCTCATCGCCGAGAGCATGCAGAAATCAACCGTGGCATCAAAAAGAGCGTGCGGCAAACCTGTCCCACCCAGCCCTTCCCTCAACGACTATCTGTCCCACCTGTGACAGGGACTGTGGCTCTCGTATTGGACTGTTCAGCCACCAAAGGACTCATTTTTAGAGTGGAAGCTAGTCTTCCTCGATTCGAGGGACTGCCTATGATGATGATGACCCAGAACTGCACACAATACTCCAGTTGAGGCCGAACCAGTGTTTTATGCAGGTTCAACATAATATCCACACTTCTGTACTCTATACCTCTATTCATGAAAAATAGGATCCCGTAAGTCTTTATAACCACTTTCTCAACCTGTGCTGCCACCTTCAGTGATTGGTGCACACATACTCCTGGGTCTCTCTGTTCACGCACCCCTTTACAATTATACCCTTTAGTTTATATTTCCTCTCCTCTTTCTTCCGACAAAATGTACCACTTTTGAACATTTCTACGTTAAATTTCATCTGCCACATAGACACGCTGGTGTAATGGGTGGGCTGTTCAGCCACCAAAGGACTCATTTTTAGTGTGGAAGCTAGTGGGCCTAAACACATTAGAGTGCAGAAGAATGAGAGGTGATTTTATCGAAACATAAGATAATAAGGGGGTTCGAAGTCTATCACTACCTCCTCACTGTTCAGTGTACTTCCAAGTTTTGTGTGAGCTGTAGATTTGGAAATTGTGCCCTGTACATAGGTCATTAATATAGGTCAAAAAAAGCAGTGGCCCCAATACCGACCCCTGGGGAACACCACTTCCTCCAGTCTGAAAAACAACCATTCACCACTACTCTGTTTGTGTCACTTAGCCACTTTCATATCCATGCTGCCACTGTCCCCGTTATTCCATGGGCTTCGATTTTGCTGGTATTGGTAACACGCCTGGAATCACTAAACACAAAACCCAGTCTGTTCATCACTTTCAACTACTGGACTTAGCATGTGTCTCACAGCATCTCTTCTACATTCAATATGTGAATAGAGCATCACGCCTGTAAACCTGGTTTAAGTTTATATCCACTCAGCAAATCTATTAAAGAAAAGCCTGTCGGCCAATGAGACACTGTTAAGGTGCCAGTGTGCTGCTGGTTTGATTGGCATGTTGCCTGTAATGGACTCTGTATTTTGGTCTCTGTATTTAAGGAAGGATAGACCTGCATTGGAGGCTGTTCGGAGAAGGTTCACTAGGTTGATTCTGGAGATGAGTGGATTGACTTATGAAAATAGGTCGAGTAGATTGGGCCTAAACATATTGGAGTTCAGAAGAATGAGAGGTGATTTTATCGAAACATAAGATAATAAGGGGGTTCGACAAGGTGGATGCTGAGAGGATATTTCCACTCATAGGGGAAACTAAAAGAAGGAGACATAGTCTTAGAATAAGGGACCACCCAATTAAAACTGAGATGAGAAATTTCTTCTCTGAGGGTTGTAAATCTGTGGAATTCTCTGCCCAGGTGAGCTGTGGAGGCTGGGTCTTTGAATATATTTAAGGCGGAAACATAGACAGATGTTTGAGCGATTAAGGGAGAACAGGATTATGGGCAGCGGGCAGGGAAGTGGAACTGAGTCCATGATCAGATCAGCCATGATCTTATTGAATGGCGGAGCAGGCCCGAGGGGTCAAATGGCCTACTCCAGCTCCGATTTATTATGTTCTAACTGAACATTTCTCCCAGTCTAACCTTGTCTGTAATGAAATATGTGTCATTTAATAAGCCTCAAGTCCTTGCTCATGTCTGCTGCAGATTCCAGAGTTGATTCCGGAGATGAGGGGGTTGACTTATGACGATAAGTTGAGTAGGTTGGACCTAGACACATTGGAGTTCAGAAGAATGAGGTGATCTCAGTGTGGCCCTGAAGGACTGTGTCCAGGCTCAATTTCTGTTCCCCCTGTAAAATCCTCCCCACAGAATGTCCTTTCTCAGCTCCAATCAGGTGATGCTAAACACTCAGGTGGGAAAGACAAAAATCCACAGCAATGTGTTGAAAGCAACACTAATTTGTGTGTCTATATCCCAAATATTAAACTCCAATCCAGTTACAGGAGTTATTAAATCAGCGTTACAGGATTTATAAACCCCAACTATCAAAATGAACACAATTTGGTCCAGGATGTGATTACCAGCAGCAATAACAACAGAATCCAACCCCTGCAGTCACTTGTGAACTCGCTGGTGTCTCAGCAGGTTGCCTGACAGAGAGAATCCCTTCCCACACTCAGAGCAGGTGAACGGCCTCTCCCCAGTGTGAACTCGCTGGTGTGTCAGCAGGTGGGATGACCGAGTGAATCCCTTCCCACACTCAGAACATTTAAAAGGTCTCTCCCCAGTGTGAAGTCGCTGGTGTTTCAGCAGGTGGGATGATGCAGTGAATTCCTTCCCACAGTCAGAGCAGGTGAACGGCCTCTCCCCAGTGTGAACTCGCTGGTGTATCAGCAGGCTGGATGATGCAGTGAATCTCTTCCCACACTCGGAGCAGGTGAATGGCCTCTCCCCAGTGTGAACTCGCTGGTGTATCAGCAGGCTGGATGATACAGTGAATCTCTTCCCACACTCGGAGCAGGTGAATGGCCTCTCCCCAGTGTGAACTCGCTGGTGTATCAGCAGGCTGGATGATGCAGTGAATTCCTTCCCACACTCGGAGCAGGTGAACGGTCTCTCCCCAGTGTGAACTCACTGGTGTATAAGCAGGTTGGATGATGCAGTGAATTCCTTCCCACAGTCGGAGCAGGTGAACGGCCTCTCCCCAGTGTGAACTCGCTGGTTTATCAGCAGGTTGGATGATGTAGTGAATCCCTTCCCACAGTCGGAGCAGGTGAATGGTCTCTCCCCAGTGTGAACTCGCTGGTGTATCAGCAGGTCGGATGACTGAATGAATCCCTTCCCACAGTCGGAGCAGGTGAACGGCCTCTCCCCAGTGTGAACTCGCCAATGTGTTTCCAGCTGGGATGGGCAGTTGAAACGTTTCCCACAATCCCCACATTTACACGGTTTCTCCCCAGTGTGACTGCACTTGTGTCTCTCCAGGTTGGACGATTGACTGAAGCCTTGTCCACACACAGAGCACGTGTACCGTTTCTCCCCACTGTGAACGGTGCCTTCTGCTTCCATGGTCAAAAGCTGATGATATTCCAGTCCCGATGTATCGAGTGACTGTCAGATCTTGAGGTGATGTTTGGTTTGAGCTTCCAGTCTACAAATCCTCCCCTTTTAACACCCTGTAAAGTGAATTTCAACAGGAAAAAGGGAGTGTATGAGAGAACCCACAAAACCACAAAGGCAGATTGTGAAATTGAGCTTAATGAGTCTGGTCATTTGTGGGGCCGGCACCAGAAAAAAGTGACCATGAAAGCTGCCGGATTGTCATAAAAACACATCTGGGTCACTGCTGTCCTTGAGGGAAGGGAACCCACCTCCCTCGACAGGCCCACATGGGAAATTGTTGTTCCCACTGGGCCCAGAAGTACTGGGGGTGAAACCCAGCAGCTTCTCCCCCTCTCCATCCAGCTCAAACTGATGTAACAAACAGACCCACACAGGAGGCCAGTGAGTGACTTCCACATCCAGCGCCCACTGATACAGAGCGGCTGGGAATTGCTGGGCCTGCTGTATAAATGTAAGTTGTTGTTTGCCTGGTGTGGGGGAGGTGCTGCCCCCGGGGTTGCTGGGGCCGGGCCCGGTGGCTCTGACTCGGGGTCCGAGAGCCGCGCTTGGCATTGCCCAGGGACCGAGAGCCGCACTCGGTGTTGTCCGGGGACCGAGAGCCTCACTCGGTGTTGCCCGGGGACTGAGAGCCGCACTCGGTGTTGTCCGGGGACTGAGAGCCGCACTCGGTGTTGCCCGGGGACTGAGAGCCACACTCGGTGTTGCCCGGGGACCGAGAGCCACACTCGGTGTTGTCCGGGGACTGAGAGCCACACTCGGTGTTGCCCGGGGACCGAGAGCCACACTCGGTGTTGTCCGGGGACTGAGAGCCACACTCGGTGTTGCCCGGGGACTGAGAGCCGCACTCGGTGTTGCCCGGGGACTGAGAGCCGCATTCGGTGTTGCCCGGGGCCCGGGAGCCGCACTCGGTGTTGCCCGGGGCCCGGGAGCCGCACTCTGTGTTGCCCGGGGACTGAGAGCCGCACTCGGTTAAAAAGAAGGCAGACAAAAAGCAGGAAACTATAGACCAGTTAACCTAACATCTGTGGTTGGGAAAATGTTGAAGAGTTCATTCTTAAAGAAGCAATAGCACGACATTTGGAAAAGCATAATTCGGTCAGGCAGAGTCCGCATGGATTTATGAAGGGGAAGTTAAGTTTGACAAATTTGCTGGAATTCTTTGAGCATGTAATGAACAGGGTGGATAAAGTGGGTCTTTTGTATTTGGATTCCCAGAAGACATTTGACAAGGTGCCACATAAAAGGTTACTGCACAAGATAAAAGTTCACGGGGCTGGGGGTAATATATTAGCATGGATCGAGGATTGGCTAACTAACAGAAAATAGAGAGTTGGGGTAAATGGTTCATTCTTGGGTTGGCAATCAGTGACTAGTGGGGTGCCGCAGGGATCAATGCTGGGACCCCAGCTATTTACAATCTATATTAACGACTTGGAAGAAGTGACCGACTTTAACGTAGCCAAATTTGCTGACGATATGAAGATGGGAGGAAAAGCAACGTGTGAGGAGGACACAAATAATCTGTAAAAGGACATAGACAGGCTAAGTGACTGGGCAAAAATTTGGCAGATGGAGTATAATGTTGGAAAGTGTGAGGTCATGCATTATGGCAGAACAAAATCAAAGAGCAAGTTATTATTTAAATGGAGAGAGATTGCAAAGTGGTGCAGTACAGCGGGACCTGGGGGTACTTGTGCATGAAACACAAAAGGTTAGTATGCAGGTACAGCAAGTGATCAGGAAGGCCAATGCAATCTTGGCCTTTATTGCAAAGGGGCTGGAGTATAAAAGCAGGGAAGTCTTGCTACAGTTACACAGGGTATTGGAGAGTCCACACCTGGAATACTGCGTGCAGTTTTGGTTTCCATATTTATGAAAGGATACACTTGCTTTGCAGGAAGTTGAGAGAAGGTCCACTGGGTTGATTCCGGAGATGAGGGGGTTGATTTATGAGAAAAGGTTGAGGAGATTGGGCCTCTACTCATTGAATTCAGAAGAACGAATGAGAGGTGATTTATCGAAACGTATAAGATAATGAGGGGGTTTGACAAGGTGGTAGCAGAGAGGATGTTTTCACTGATTGGAGAGACTAGAAATAGGGGACATAATCTTAGAATAAGGGGCCCTCCATTTGAAACTGAGATGAGGAGGAATTTCTTCTCTGAGGGTTGTAAATCTGTGGAATTCGCTCCCTCAGAGAGCTGTGGAATCTGGGAAATTGAATATATTTAAGACAGAGATAGACAGTGTCTTAACCGATAAGGGAATAAGGGATTATGGGGAGTGGGCAGGAAAGTGGACCCGAGTCCATGATCGGATCAGCCATGATCGTATTAAATGGTGGAGCAGGCTCGAGGGGCCGTATGGCCTGCTCTTGCTCCTATTTTTTATGTTCTTATTTTCTAATGTAGTCTCGTATGGGAGTGTGGATTTTACTCATATCTGTCCATCTCTAGTATGTGGATGAGTGTTTTACTCTGTATGTTAGTTTCTGATACGAGAGCGTGGATTTTATCCTGTTCCTGTCAATTTCTGGTAATTGCCTGTGGGTTTCATTCTGTATCAAAAAGGGCCACATTACAACATAATTATAAAAGGATAAAGAGTTTTAAAAAAACAAGCCTGAAGGCTCTGAGTCTGAAAGTGAGGAGCATTGGTAATAAGGTGGACAAATTAACTGCACATATAGCTGTTAATGGATATGATGTAATTGGGATTACAGAGACATGGCTCCAGGATAACCAAGGCTGGGAACATAATATGCAGGGGTATTCAATATTGAAGAAATAAAAGGAGGTGGGGTAGAGTTAATGGTTAAAGAGGAGGTTAATGCAATAGTAAGGAAGGACATTGGCTGGGATAATGTGGAATCTGTATGGGTCGAGCTGCGAAACAACAAATGGCAGAAAACGTTTGGTGGTCTGTAAACAAACCCAACTAACTGTAGTAGGGAGGTTGGGGATGGCATCAAAAAGGAAATTAGGGAGGCGTGCAATAAGGGTACAGCAGTTACCATAGGTGACTTTTACCTACATATTGATTGGGCTAACCAAACCGGTAGCAATATTGTAGAGGAGGATTTCCTGGAGTGTATAAGGGATGGTTTTCTAGACCAATATGTCGAGGAACGAACTAGAGAGCCGGCCATCCTAGACTGGGTCTTGTATAACGAGAGAGGATTAATTAGCAATTAGTCGTGCGTGGCCCCATAGGGAAGAGTGACCATAATATGGTAGAATTCTTCATTAAGATGGAGAGCGACACAGTTAACTCAGAGACTAGGGTCCTGAACTTGAAGGAAACTTCGATGGTATGAGACGTGATTTGGCTGGGATAAACAGGCGAATAATACTTAAAGGGTTGATGGTGGATAGGCAATGGCAGACATTTAAAGATCACATGGATGAATTAAAACTATTATACATCCCTGTCTGGCGTAAAAATAAAACATGAAAGTTGGCTCAACTGTGGCTAACCAAGGAAATTAGGGACAGTGGCACATAAATTGGCCTGAAAAAGCAGCAAACCTGAGGACTGGGAGCAATTTAGAATTCAGCAGAGGAGGACTAAGAGTGTAATAAGGAGGGGGAAAATAGAATATGAGAGTAAGCTTGCAGGGAACATAAAAAACTGACTGCAAAAGCTTCTAAAGATATGTGACGAGAAAAAGATTAGTGAAATCTAATGTCAGTCCCTTGCAATCAGAATCAGGTGAATTTATAATGGGGAACAAGTAAATGGCAGACCAATTGAACAAATGCTTTGGTTCTGTCTTCACTAAGGAAGACACGAATAACCTGCCGAAAATACTAGGGGACCGAGGGTCTCGCAGGAAAGATGAACTGAGGGAAATCCTTATTAGTCAGGAAATGGTTGTTGGGAAACTGATGGGACTGAAGGCCGATAAATCCCCAGGGTCTGACAGTCTGCATCCCAGAGGAGTTAAAGAAGTGGCCCTAGAAATAGTAGATGCATTGGTGGTCATTTTCCAACATTCTATAGATTCTGGATCAGTACCTATGGATTGGAGGGTAGCTTATATAACCCCACTTTTTAAAAAAGGAGGGAGAGAGAAAACAGGGAATTATAGACTGGTTAGCCTGACATTGGTGGTGGGGAAAATGCTGGAATCAATTATTAAAGATGTAATAGCAGAGCATTTGGAAAGCAGTGACAGGATCGGTCCAAGTCAGCATGGATTTATGAAAGGGAAATCATGCTTGACAAATCTTCTTGAGTTTTTTGTGGATGTAACTAGTAGAGTGGATAAGGGAGAACCAGTGGATGTGGTGCATTTGGAATTAAAAAAGGCTTTTGACAACGTCCCACACTAGAGATTAGTGTGCAAAATTAAGGTACATAGTATTGGGGGTAATGTATTGATGTGGAGGGAGAACTGCTTGGCAGACAGGAAGCAAAGAGTGGGAATAAACGTGTCCTTTTCAGAATGGCAGGCATTGACTAGTGGGGTGCCGTAAGGTTCAGTGCTGGGATCTCAGCAATTTACAACATCCATTAATTATTTAGATGAGGGAATTTAACGTAATATCTACAAATTTGCAGATGACACTAAGCTGGGTGGCAGTGTGAGCTGTGAGTAGGATGCTAAGAGGCTGCAGGGTGACTTGGACAGGTTAGGTGAATGGGCAATTGCATGGCAGATGCAATATAATGTGGATAAATGTGAGGCTATTCACTTTGGGTGCAAAAACAGGAAGGCAGATTATCTGAATGGTGACAGATTAGTAAAATGGGAGGTGCAAAGAGACCTGGGTGTCATGATACATCAGTCACTGAAGGTAGGCATGCAGGTCCAGCAGGCAGTAAAGAAAGCAACTGGCATGCTGGCCTTCATAGCAAGGCGATTTGAGTATACGAGCAGGGAAGTCTTACTGCAATTGTACAGGGCCTTGCTGAGACCACACCTTGAATATTGTGTGCAGTTTTGGTCTCTTAATCTGAGGAAGAACGTGCTTGCTATTGAGGGACTGCAGCGAAGGTTCACCAGACTAATTCCTGGGATGGCAGGACTGACATATGAAGAAAGACTGGATCGGCTAGGCTTACACTCACTGGAATTTAGAAGAATGAGAGGGGATCTCATAGCAACATATAAAATTATGACGGAACTGGACAGGTTAGAGGCATGAAGAATGTTCCTGATGTTGGGGAAGTCCAGAATCAGTGGTCACAGTCTAAGGATAAGGGGTAAGCCTTATCGGACTGAAATGAGGAGAAACTTTTTCACCCAGAGTGGTAAACCTGTGAAGTTCTCTACCACAGAAAGTTGTGGAGTACTGTTTGTTGGATTTATTCAAGAGGGAGTTAGATGTGGCCCTTACGGCTAAGGGGCTCAGGGGGTCTGGAGAGAAAGCGGGAGTGGGGTACTGAAGTTGCATGATGAGCCATGATCATATAGAATGGTGGTGCAGGCTAGAAGGGCCGAATGGCCTGCTCCTGCACCTATTTTCAATGTTTCAATGTATCTTTCCATTCTTGGTGAGTGAGTGTGTATTTTGTGCTGTATCTGTCCATCTCTGTGATGTGAATGTGAGCTCTACTCCATACCCGTCATTCTCCAGTATGTTAGTATTGTTTTACTGTGTACCCCCAATCTCTTATAGTATTGGTTTTACTTTCTAACTGTCAATTTGTGTTATGGAGGTGAGTGTTTATGCTGAATCTGTCGGTCTCTGGTAAATGAGTCTGAGTTTCACTCTGTATCTATCTGTGTCTGCTATGTGAGTGTGGGCCTTTCTCTGTATCTCCATTTCTGTTATGGGAGTCTAGGTTTTATTCTGTACCCGTCAAGTTCTGATATGTGATTGTGGGCCTTACTCTATAACTGCCAGTTTCTGTTTAATTGCGAGTGGGCTTTCCTTTGTACCTGTCAGTTTCTGGAATGAAAGAGAGCTCTTTACCTTGTACCTGTCAATTACTGGTTTGTGAGTCTGGGCATGTCACTGTATGTCAATTTATGTTATGGGAATATGGATTGTAATAAGTCAGCCTCTGATGTGTGAGTGTGGGTTTTATACTGTATTTCTCAGTCTCTCATATGCAAATGTGTGTATTTTTCTGTAACTGTCGGGTTTTGTTGTGTGTTCAGGTTTAATCTGTGCTTCTCAGTTTCTGCTATGTTAGACTGTACCTATTTGTTCCTGCTTCTTGATTGTATGTTTTAGACAGTACCTGTCAGTTGCTGCTATGTGAGTGTGGAATTTACTCTGTATCTACTTGTCTCTGGTATGTGAACATGAGAATCAATTGAACTTTTAACCTGTACTTCTCTGATATGTGTGAAGATTTTGCCTTCTACCTGTCATTGTTCAGATATCTGTGTGTGGGTTTTATTCTGCCCCTATCAGTTACTGCGATGCAAGTAAAAATTTTACTGACTGCCTTTCAGTTTTTCAATATGTGCTCATGGGATTTACACTTTACCTGTCACTCTCTGGTATGCAAGTGGGAATTTTATTCTGTTACTGTCACTTTCATATATGTGGGTGTGTGTTGTATACTGTATCTGTCAGTCTGTGGTACGGGAATGTGCGGTTTATTCTGCACCTGTCATCTTCTGGTATGTTCGGGGGGTTTAAATACTGAATCTGTCAGATTCTGAAACAAGAATATGGCTTTTGCTCTGTACCCATCAGCTTCTGATATGCTAATGTGGTTTATACTTTGTGTTTGACATTTTTTCTGATAGATGATTGTCTTTTATTCTCTACCTGCCAGTTTCTGGCAAGTGAGTGTGGGTGTTTAATGTACCTGTGAAACAGCATGTGATTCTACTGCTCCATGTGGCTGTAAGATTCACAATGTAACTCTGCCACTTCGGATCACTGTGGGACTGACAGCTTCTGCTGTCTGTGACAATAGACTTGAGGCCTGTTCTGAGTCTCTGCGCTCTGTGAGTGATAATCTACTTACTGTGTGTGAGAAGGAGCTGCCTGCACTGTTCCTTGTGTTCTGGGTGGAGGAAAGATCACATTTGTTCTGGCTGGTTGAATAATTTTGCTGTGAGAATAATAATACGAGAACATTATTAGTTCTAAGATATGGATGCGGGGGACAATACGATGTATCTGAGGGAGTGACAATGTAGCTCTCAATCACCAGCAACACGGTTGTGGAGAACTCAGCTCACCGAAACAATATAACCCGTCTTTAAAATATCTTCTCCCACACTCCTCTCCTGTTGCCTGCAATAGATGCACCTTGTGAAACTCCCCACATCCTCACTGTCAGGCTGTTTCCCCCGGACTCAATGCCGATCTCTGAGCCCATCTGCGGACATGCTCCCAAAGTGCTGTGCTGCTGTAAGGAGGCTGCTGCTCGCTGCCTTACCCCGGGGCCACTGTGTCACCATTCCTGGCTGTTTTAAACCATCTTCTTCTGCTCACTGAGTGAATGGTGATTGCAGGCAGTGCTGGGGGAGGGGAGGGTGCATGTGCTCTTCTGCTCACTGGGAATTGACACAGGGGGTGGGGCTGAACCGTGCATGCGCAGCTCTCTGCAATAATTCAGCCTGTTAAAATCAAAGTGCACTTTTCCCAATTTACTTTTATCAGAATCTGAGCAAAGGAACTGGGCCTGGGGGGAAAGGACAGAGAATGATTAAAGCTGGGAGCTTTGTCCCTTGGAGATGCTCAATTTGAGATCATTACGTGCAGGGTGTTTCTCTCCATGAGCCCATCTTCACAAAGCAATCCTGCAGCAACATCGGAGGGACGAGGGAGTGGGAGTGTTTGCTGGGACCGTGCAGGAGTTAATATCTAACAGAAACAATCTGAGATCAGTTTAATTAGAGTAAAACACTCGGTCACTGAGAGCAATACCGAAGTGGATAATCAAGGGGCTTTCATGAGGCAGGAACTTAATACAATCACTATTCATTATGAAGTAGAACTCAGTAAAATAATGGGACTAAAGGCAGACAAGTCACCTTGCCCTGATGGCTTACATCGTAAGGTCTTAAGAGAAGTGGCTGCAAAGATGGTGGACACATTAGTTGTAATCTACCAAAATTCCCTGGATTCTGGGGTGGTCCCAACAAATTGGAAACCAAAAATGTAATGCCTCTATTTAAAAAAGGAGGCAGACAAAAAGCAGGAAACTATAGACCAGTTGGCCTAACATCTGTCATTGGGAAAATGCTGGAGACCATTATTAAGGAAGCAGTCGCGGGACATTTGGAAAAGCTTGATTCAATCCAGCAGAGTCAGTATCGCTTTATGAAAGGGAAATCATGTTTGACAAATTTGCTGGAGTCCTTTGATGATGTAAGAAGCAGAATAGATAAAGGGGAACCAGTGGATGTGGTGTATTTGGATTTCCAGAAGGCATTTGATAAGGTACCACATAAGAGGTTACTGCACAAGATAAACCTCATAGTGTTGGGGGCAGTATATTAGCATGGAGAGAGGATTGGTTAACTAACAGAAAACAGAGAGTCAGGATAAATGGGTCTTTTTCCGGTTGGCAAATGGTGACTAGTGGAGTACCGCAGGTATCGGTGCTCGTTCCTCAACTATTTACAATCTATATTAATGACTTGGAAGAAGGGACCGAGTGTAATAGAGCCAAGTTTGCCGATGATACAAAGATGGGTGGGAAAGCAAATCGAGAACACGAAAAATCTGCAAAGGGATATCGACAGGCGAAATGAATGGGCAAAATTTGTCAGATGTAGTAAAATATGGGAAATTCTGAGGTTATCCACTTTGACAGAAATAATAGAAAAGCAAATTATAATTTAAATGGAGAAAAATTGCAAAGTGCTACAGAACAGAGAGACCTGAGGATGTTTGTGCATAAAACACAAAAAGTTAATGTGCAGGTACAGCAAGTAATCAGGAAGGCAAATGGAACATTGGCCTTTATTGCAATGGGGATAAAGCAGAGAAGTCCTGCTACAACTGTACAGGGTATTGGTGAGACCACACCCAGAATACTGCATGCAGTTTGGTCTCTGTATTTAAGGAAGGATATACTTGACTTGGAGGCTGTTCAGAGGTTAATTCTGGCGATGAGGGGATTGTCTTATGAGGATAGGTTGAGTAGGTTGGTCCGATACACATTGAAGTTCAAAAGAATGAGAGGTGATCTTATTGAAACATATAACGAGGGAACTGGACAAGGCGGATCCAGAGAGGATATTTCCACTCAGGGTAAACTAAAACTACTGTGCATAGTCTCAGAATAAGGGGCCACCCATTTAAAACTGAGATGAGGAGAAATTTATTCGCTCAGATAGTTGTAAATCTGTGGAATTCTCTGCCCGAGAGCTGTGGAGGCTTGGTCATTGAATGTATTTAAGGCAGAGATAGACAGATTTTTGAGCGATAAGGGATTAAAGGGTGATGGGGAGCGGGCAGGGAAGTGGAAGTGAGTCCATGATCAGATCAGCCATCATATTATTGAATGGCAGAGCAGGATCCAGGGGCCAAATGATCCACTCCTGCTCCTATTTCTTAGGTTATTATGTTCTTATGAGATGTACATGGGACTGTACATGGGGACTCTAACCCTGGGACTGTACATGGGGATTCAAACCCTGGGACTGAACATGGGGACTCTAACCCTGGGACTGTACATGGGGACTCTAACCCTGGGACTGTACCTGGGGACTCTAACCCTGGGACTGTACATGGGGACACTAACCCTGGGACTGTACATGGGGACTCTAACCCTGGGACTGTACATGGGGACTCTAACCCTGGGACTGTACATGGGGACTCTAACCCTGGGATTGTACATGGGGACTCTAACCCTGGGACTGTACATGGGGACTCTAACCCTGGGATTGTACATGGGGACTCTAACCCTGGGACTGTACATGGGGACTCTAACCCTGGGACTGTACATGGGGACTCTAACCCTGGGACTGTACATGGGGACTCTAACCCTGGGACTGTACATGGGGACTCTAACCCTGGGACTGTACCTGGGGACTCTAACCCTGGGACTGTACCTGGGGACTCTAACCCTGGGACTGTACATGGGGACTCTAACCCTGGGACTGTACATGGGGACTCTAACCCTGGGACTGTACATGGGGACTCTAACCCTGGGACTGTACATGGGGACTCTAACCCTGGGACTGTACATGGGGACTCTAACCCTGGGACTGTACATGGGGACTCTAACCCTGGGACTGTACATGGGGACTCTAACCCTGGGACTGTACATGGGGACTCTAACCCTGGGAGTGAACAGCTCTGGGGCTTTCCTGTTACAATTGTCTGGGATGTAACCAGAAGCTGAGCACTGAGCAGCGCCTCTCGGAGATGGTGAGAAATCCGAGGTGTCAGAATATAACTCAGCTGTTACTTTACCAAGATGGCCGCGCATGCGCTTTGCTGCACACTGAACCGAGATGGCGGAGGACTGACCCTGCCTTCCTGTACAAAGATGGCCGCCGTTACCCGGGGACTGTGACCGGGAGAAAGCCTCGAGGCTGCAGCCGCCGATATTCCGGTTGTTATTCCGGGCTTCCGGCGGGCACCAGGTGTTTCTGAAGCCTCCCCGGCTCCCCGCTGGTCCTTTACTCCCCTCCGCCCCGCGGAGTAGGAGCTGTTTGGCGGAACACATTTCACCACAGCCGCTCCGCCATTACACGCACCGCGCATGCTCCAAACACAGCTCGGTCTCGCACCTGCGCACTGGGCCCCTGTAGTCTGGGGTTGGCACATTCTCCATCGCGGGGAATGCTGGGTAAATACCCAAGACCACCTCAGTGACCGGGACAGGATTTCCTGGGCCCCCATTGGCCACTGAACATGTTCATTCTGGCCCTCAGTCATTGTTCCTGCTGCTCTGTATAACCCTGTCCCTGAGCTGGACAGTAATGTTCTGTCTCAGGATTGTTTCAAACACCCTGTGTCCAATATTTCATTTCTCCATAACCATCAACATCATCACAGGCAGTCCCTGGAAGCGAGGATGACTTCTTTCCACGCCAAAAAAGACTAAGTTCACAGGTGTTTTAATGATGGATCTAATATTCCAGATCCCGAGCTACATCTTGAAGGGTGGAACCTGCCTGTGTTTGGATTTTGCACACCAGGCACCACACTGGCTTGTCAGAGCTCGGTCTTGGTCCAGTGGCAAGGATTACACCAGACGACTGGAGACCAGCTGTGCTGCACGGACTGAGCGCACACATATACCAGTTTGGGCTGGCCCATACTGCCCCTAGGCCCTTGCCCCTTCTGGGCCCCAGTCTCATGCCTCTACTGGGCCCCGGTCACGTCCTTCTATAATCTCTTGCTGCTCCTTCGCCCCTCCTGCTGTGCCTGCCCTCACTGCAATTAGCGACGTGACTTTGCAGCCGTCACCATCCTACAATGGAATGCCACCGCCGCACACTGCTCCCTCTGATGGCCCCGACCTGCTGATGGTCATGCAGGCCGGGACCGTGCCGCTGCACGGGAAACTAATTCATGTTCCCTTCCCTTCCATTTTGCGCCTTTTCTTACTCTAGATTATTTCACTTCTCACGCAGTTCATCTTTTGCCACATCAAATCCCAAGCTTGTTTCGTTTGAGCATACGGCTTGTGGATGTCATACACTGAACCGGCGAGTCTCACTTTACACTCATTTGACGTTCCTTGAAAGAACTATCTTGCTTTAGACTGGAACTCTCTTATTTTCTATATTGTTTAACGATTTTTGAATGCGGTTAATAGATCTCCACACACACTGCATATTGCCTTTGAAATGTTCTGGTCTTTGTAATTGTCTTTGCTAATTTTTATGGGTTATTTGATTATAATTACTTGTTACTAAATGCGTTGCAGAAATTATTTGCATCAAAATAATTGTTTAACACTTCCTTTATTGGGTCTTTAGCTTCCACACTGATGTCTGTTTCTTCTTGTGGGGGGAATCGAGAACTAGGTGGCAAAGTCTGAGCATAAGGGGTCGCCCATTTAAAACGGAAATGAGGATGAATTTCTGCTCTCAGAGGGTCGTGAATCTTTGAAATTCTCTACCCCAGAGAGCAACGGAGGCTGGGTCATTGAATATATTTAAGTTGCAGACAGACTGATTTTTGAAAGATAGGGAAGTCAAGCGTTCTGTGGAGAGGGCAGGGAAGTGGAATTGAGACCAAGATCAGATCAGCCATGATATTATTGAATGGCAGAGCGGACTCAAGGGGCTAGATGACCTACTTCTGCTCCTATTTCTTATGTTCTTAGCATTGATTATGGGCTGGGTTTAGATGTAGGTTTAGTGGTTAGTGGGTGTGGTTTGTGGCTATGTGTTAGGATTGGGATTAGTGATTGGGATAGTCAATATGATATTCGGCTTAGGATATAGTGATTAACGTAGAAAGCACTATTGGCAATATAAGTGTCACTGAATTTGCCCTTTTCCATTTCATGTTTTTAACCTCTCACAGACGAGTCACAAAACAGCCTCACAATGTGTTAATTCAAGGAACCTTCGTTTCTGCGCAAGCCTCATTTCCTCCCTTCTTTTACATCTCTACATTTCTCACAGAAAAATCAATTAGTGACATTAGATTTGTGGATTTTGGGACAATAACAGACGGATACAGTTGTTGTGCTGGTTACATTTAATCCTCAGCCTGCTTGAAAAGGGCTTCTGACAATAATCTGTCACCAGGCCTCACCAGTCACCGTCTGATTCCACCATCATATCTTCATTCATTACCCACCTTTCCCCCTAACTAGAGCTGCTTTCAGCAGTATAGCCATTCCCCATACTGAGGCTCTCTAATTACCGAGCAGAGCATGAACACCGGCACAGACTGGTTAGTCTGAATGGCCCATTTCTGTCCCATATATCTGATATAATTCTATAGTCTCAGTGTAAGTGGTCCAAGGATTTGGTGCCTCAGTGTTATTGGTCCCTGGATTTGTTGTCACGTTATTAGTAATCCCTCAATTTGCTGTCACGATGTAATTCATCATGGATTTGATGTGTCATTGTAACTGGTCCCTGTATTTGTTGCCTCAGTGTAAGGGGTCCCTGGATTTGATACCTCAATGTAAGTTGTCCCTGGATTTGGAGTCACAATGTATGTGGTCCCTGGATTTGGTGTCAACAACTCCTCGTCGCTGGGACTGAGGGCAAACCCGCCGCCCAGCCACGCATTCAGCACAGAATGATCCCACTCAAATCTATTCCCAATTAACACTGCCCACATTAATTCACCAGAAACAGTCCAGTGCCTGCAAGGAACTGCAACCCACGTCTAACTTCAGTGAAACGCACAATACAAAACATTTTAAAGGAAAAATAAACCCCATCATAGTTCAACAAAGGCAATTAAAGGGCTGTAAATCCCATTCACTCATACACCTTCTTCACCCCTACTCTCCACCTCCCCCTCCCCAACTACTGTTTCAACCCAACTCCCCAAACCCTCAACCCAACTCCTCTTTTACGCCTACTCTCCAAACCCTCCTCACCCAACTCCTCTTTTAACCTACAATTTCATTTTTAACATCACTTACACAAGTCATCCACACTGGAGGTAAATCTCAGGACGTTCTGTGTAATGGTGAGGTGATCACTGGGCAATAAAATTCAGAGACTTGTGGGAGGCTGCTTATTACCCTCGGTGAGATTTAATCCCCTCTCCCACAGTATACAGCGGACAAGTGGTCACCTTGGTAACATCGAAACATAGAAACATAGAAACATAGAAAATAGTGCAGGAGCAGGCCATTCATCCCTTCTAGCCTGCACCGCCATTCAATGAGTTCATGGCTGAACATGAAACTTCAGTACCCCCTTCCTGCTTTCTCGCCATAACCCTTGATCCCCCGAGTAGTAAGGACTTCATCTAACTCCCTTTTGAATATATTTAGTGAAATGGCCTCAGCTACTTTCTGTGGTAGATAATTCCACAGGTTCACCACTCTCTGGGTGAAGATGTTTCTCCTCATCTCAGTCCTAAATGGCTTACCCCTTATTCTCAGACTGTGACCCCTGGTTCTGGACTTCCCCAACATTGGGAACATTCTTCCTGCATCTAACCTGTCTAAACACGTCAGAATTTTAAACGTTTCTATGAGGTCCCTTCTCATTCTTCTGAACTCCAGTGAATACAAGCCCAGTTGATCCAGTCTTTCTTGATAGGTCAGTCCCGCCATCCCGGGAATCAGTCTGGTGAATCTTCGCTGCACTCCCTCAATAGCAAGAATGTCCTTTCTCAAGTTAGGAGCCCAAAACTGTACACAATACTCCAGGTGTGGCCTCACCAAGGCCCTGTACAACTGTAGCAACACCTCCCTGCCCCTGTATTCAAATCCCCTCGCTATGAAGGCCAACATGCCATTTGCTTTCTTAACCGCCTGCTGTACCTGCATGCTAACCTTCAATGACTGATGTACCATGACACACAGATCTCGTTGCACCTTCCCTTTTCCTAATCTGTCACCATTCAGATAATAGTCTGTTTCTCTGTTTCTACCACCAAAGTGGATAACCTCACATTCATCCACATTATACTTCATCTGCCATGCATTTGCCCACTCACCTAACCTATCCAAGTCACTCTGCAGCCTCATAGCATCCTACTCGCAGCTCACAATGCCACCCAACTTAGTGTCATCCGCAAATTTGGAGATACTGCATTTAATCCCCTCGTCTAAATCATTAATGTACAATGTAAACAGCTGGGGCCCCAGCACAGAACCTTGCGGCACCCCACTAGTCACTGCCTGCCATTCTGAAAAGTACCCGTTTACTCCTACTCTTTGTTTCCTGTCTGACAACCAGTTCTCAATCCACGTCAGCACACTACCCTCAATCCCATGTGCTTTAACTTTGCACATTAATCTCTTGTGTGGGACCTTGTCGAAAGCCTTCTGAAAGTCCACATATACCACATCAACTGGTTCTCCTTTGTCCACTTTACTGGAAACATCCTCAAAAAATTCCAGAAGATTTGTCAAGCATGATTTCCCTTTCACAAATCCATGCTGACTTGGACCTATCATGTCACCATTTTCCAGATGCACTGCTATGACATCCTTAATAATTGATTCCAGGTTCCAGGAGGTGTTGCTACAGTTGTACGGAATGGTCAGTGTGACATCACTTTCGAATCAAGAGCACACAAGAAATGGGTCATCAATAAATGGGAAAGGGATTGAACACTCTGCAATTACATTGTAAATAAGAGCAAATAAAATGCTGGAAAATAACTGGCGAAGACAATAGCTTATCTCTGTGGAATTCATTGTCAAACATTAAGAATGATGTGTTTTGTTTACATACACGCACGCACACACGCATATATAGCAAAGACTTTGTGTGTGCACTTTTCAGTTGTTGTGCTTAACCAGATGCGAATTTAAACATCGGTCTTTAGGACCTTGCGGGAGCCCACCGGCGGTGCTTGCTGTGTGAGGATATAAGGAGACCCCGCGCGTTTGCTCCTCCCAAACCTGGGGGAATGGAGCACTTATTTAAAGGGACTCGGACTCCCTTTTCACTGCCTATTTATACTTAAAGGAACAGTGCAGTTTATCTCGGAGTGTCGGGGGACTTCACGAACCGACCTCCCATTAACAGTTGTTCCCTTCTGTACTGTGCAGTGATTGAAAAGCGGTCGATTTCAGTGACTTGCGCCTTTCTAAAATGTCACACACTTTTTGATGATCCATTTGACTTGAATTTGGAAAGACTTCAGAATTGTGCAGTGTGACGAAAGTTTCGTTTAAAGCTGGAATAAAATGTGTTTCAAAATATCATTTCTAACCCTCCCCCCCATCCCCCAAATTTTACAACACTCTGCAATACTGACTGGGAAGTTCCCAAGTTCGTTCCTTGATCTGTGCTGTTAGGTGATCTCAGCCAAGGCAGCAGTTCAGGGGTTATAATTGTCCTCGGTACCAGTTGGCTAAATATGATTAAAAATTAGCCAGTGCCCCTGCTCTTGATACCGATCCAATGACCTCAACTGGGAAATGACCTCAACTGGGAAGTGTGTGGTTGTAATTTGAGGGCAGGACTGGACTCGACTCTGATGCCTACCACAGTGGAAATGTGTATCCTGTAATTAAAGTAACAACGTTTGTAACCTCAATTTGCAGGGTATTAGAAGGTGAGTGTCTACAGCTGGGAAACTGAAACCAAACATCACGGCAAGATTTGAGAGATTCACCGGATTGATCAGGATAACCCTATCATCAGCCTTTGGAAAAACACCAATCACAGCGGTGAGAAACAGGACACATGTTCTGCGCGTGGATGCACCTTCAACCAATCGTCTAGCCTGTGAGACTCGTGTGGCCAGCTGACTCAACACTGTGAATGTAGGGACAGTGGGAATGGATGCAGATGCACGTTGGGTGGAAAGACATCAGGGAGAGACCGTTTACCAGCTGAATGTGGAAAGTGATTCAGTCTCTCATCTCACCAACTGACATTCGAGGATGTAGATAACAGACTTTCTCCTGTGAATATAGAGCTGGGTTACTGGGCCGTGATATTTTTACTTGTTGAGTGTAAACCTTTGCCAATTACTTGACGTGATGGGTTTACTTGTACATTTTTCTTTAAATACATTTACTGAGTGGATTCAAATTTAAATTGAAACCAGATTTGCACGATTCTCTATTCACAAATCGAAGGTGAGAGAGATGCTGCCAGGAAGGCGCTAAGTCCTGTAGCAGAAAGGGATTAACAGACTGTGTTTTGTGTTTAGTGATCCCAGGCGTGATAGCTACCCCTACTCTGGACACCAAGGCAAAGAGCGGCACTCTGGAAGGTATAAGGAACTGGGGCTTCTCCCTGAGAGTAACCAAAGGCATGAGAACAGAAACAATCTAGAGATAGAAAGGAGAAAAGGACCAAAATATAACAGGACATCAATTAGTCTCCTCTTATCAAGGATATTTCAAATATCGACACATTGTATTATTTGAAATATCAAAATATTAAACTCCATCCCAGTTTTCTGGGTGAGTAATATCAGCAGAAACAAATCCCAACTGACAGAACGAACACGATTCAGTCAGGATGCGATTAACAGCAGTCATAACAGTAAAACATAACCTGTGCAGTCACTTGTGAACACGCAATTCAGATGACTGAGTGAACCCCTGCCCACACTTCTCCAGTCTGAACTCGCTGGAGTTTCAGCAGGTTGGATGACTGAGTGAAACCCTGCCCACACACAGGGCAGGTGACCGGCCTCTCGTCGGTGTGACTGTGACAATGAATTTCTAGATCAGACGGGGAACTGAATCCCTTCTCACAGTCTCCACATTCCCACGGTTTCTCCATGATGCAGGTGTGCTTGTGTTTTCCAGGTTGGATAATCAGTTGAAGTTTTGTCCACACACAGATCGCGTGTAGTTTCTCCCTGCTGTGAATGGTGCAATATTTTTTCAGCTGTGTAACTGATTGAAGCTCTTTCTCAGTCAGTGCACTGGAACACTCGCACTCGGGCGTGTGTGTGTGCTTTTCCAGTCACACTGATGTTTGAGATATTTTCCCACAGACATGTGGAAAAATATTTCCGAGACTGTATAATATATAAAGAGAGGTTCATTAAATCGGAGACGAAGCTCTGGGAGAAGTGTTAGAGACCCCTGTCTCTGAACCAGCTTCTCAATTTGGTATCTCCAGTGAGGTTCTTTTATCTTACAAATTACGTCACTTTACATCACATGCTTTAGAACAAGTCCTTAAGTCTAATCATCGCATTACAAAGTTTACAAAGCTTTTCATACAATTACTATCCAAGACTGAGCTCTTGATATAAACCATCCTCGAATTGTGACAGGGCATTATAAACAAGTGCAGGCTTTTTGGCACCGGTATAGACAAACATACCCCCACTTATCTCTCCAGTCGTTCATTATCTCACTTTCCTATATACATAACTCAAGGCCAGCAGACCTTGAAGTCAAACTGTGTTTTTTTTATATGAAGCATAATGCATCAGTATTGTCCCTTACAAAATTCATTAAAGGGGAAAATAAAAACAAATGTTTGGTCCCGTATACTAGTCAAGTATATGTCCAAAAATCCGCTCCAACAATATTCCCCCTTTTTTGTCCTGGAGGATGTTCACGAGATCCAGATGACCACAATGATAGTAGCATGGTGTCATATATTCGTCCTTTGGGGTATGTTACTTCCCTGATGTTCCGTATGTCCACCTGGCCTGTAGCTCTCGGCTACCCTTCAAAGATAGTGGTCGGTGTCAACATCGTCTGTTTCTTCATCCTTGGTGTCTTCAAGTATTTCCATCAGGTGTGCTTCTTCTTCGGCGATTACACTGGCTACTGGCATCAGTCAAGCCATCATAACTTTACAGCAGATATTAAAACACCCGATAATCAGACAGCAAGCAATTATTATTACAACCAGAATAATTACTCCATGCATAAGATAGGACCCACAGGATTCCCCTAACAGCCAGTCAAACCAGCCAGATCCTCCTGCTGTCATGGATAACTTCTTTACCTCCCTTCTTATGTGATCAGCGAGGTTGGTTATGTTTTCTGAACTATCGGGAATGTAAGTGCAACATTCAGCTCCAATTAAGGCAAATGTGCCCCCACTTTGTGCTAATATATAATCTAGGGCCATTCGGTTCTGGAGCACCATTGTGCGTATGGCTACCATTTCAGCCGTTATGCCCTCCATTGCTTCAGCACTGTCGTTAACTATCTGTTCCAGTATCCTCTCTAGATTACATAATTCATCTATGGTGCGTCCTATCCCGAATGTGAGCATCATGACCCCAAATAGCCTCTCTACCGTGGTAAGATCTCGTCTTAGTCGACCCGGTGTCTGTACTTCTGCTAAAGTACGTACCCGTCTGACAAAAGGGAACACATATCCCAAATGACATGACCCCCTCCAGTCCTGTGGCAATCAGGGGTAGGCCTTATGCCTGCACACAAAATACGTGCCATTGTATGCTGTTAGATTCGATCCTAATCTCTCTCTCAGCTCCCGTCGCCACCTAATCTTAGGGTCCCAGTCCTGGCTACTTGTCTGATTCTTCAAACCCTCTATTTCAAAGAACCCCTGGTTTGTTGTTTCGCTGGCTATTATGTTAAACCTGGTGAGGTTAAAGTATCCTGCGACAAAACCTGTTTCCTCACCAGTCAGGGTTCTAGTGAAACAAATGTCAGCAGTGGGCCTTCCAACTCCTGAGGTGTTGTTCAAAACCAGGAACGGGGGTCGTACCGACCTATTGTATTCCGGCTGGTACCATCCGTCAATGCATCCAAAAGGTAACCCCCCCGATCTCCACGTTTCTTTATCCCTACTCTGGTTCCAGGTATCATTTACTTCCCCTGTACCGTTTTGTCGCATTACCCACTCCGCGACTTCCGAGATGTTAAGGGAGATTGACCTCAAAGGGATGCCTCCTTTGCTATGTATGGGGATGTGCGAACATACCCAGCAACTGGAAAAGTTCTAATTTTGCGAATAAACATAAGACATGTACAAAAAGGTATTCACATGTAACTCTCGTTTCGGTCTAGCTAGCAGGCCGGACCTTACACGAACTATGATAATCTCACCGATTGCAATATATAGTTTCATCTTATTACTCTACAATTAACAAATAGTCAAAGGCAAAATGGCCGTATGGCTTTGAAGAATCTCTCGCTGTCAATCTGCAAATAGACAAACAACAACAACTAATACGTGTGCTAAACGGCTGGTTCAAAAACCTTAAGCTGGGTCCGATGCTTCCATTGTCCGTTCCCTTTAACATCGATGCAGGCACAAGTGTCCCTGCTGATTATAACCTCATACGGTCCTATTCATTTTTGGGGCAAACCACGGTTTTCCCGGGAGGACCCTTACCAAAACGCGACTTCCCGCCAACGGGACTTCAGGGAGCTTTGTAAGCTCTGCTTCAGCATCTTTTTCTTCCTGATTGTCCCTCACTAATTTACGCATCCCTTTTAATTGAGTACTTAGTTCCAAAACATACCGTTTTATTTTGTCTTTTAATGGGCCTACATCGGCCTCCCCTGTTATGATGTTCTTTGGTAATTGCATCGCCCTTCCTGTCATTAGTTCATAAGGGGTTAATCCAGTTGTCCGGTTTGTCCTGTCTCTTAACTTCATCAATATAATGGGTAATATTTTTGTCCACGTTTTTCCTGACGTTTTCATGGCCTTTGCCAGGGCGTTCTTAAGGGTATGGTTCATGCGCTCTACCATCCCAGAACTCTGTGGGTGGTAAGGGATGTGCAATTTTTGTTTTATGCCCATCAGCTGGCATATTGTTTTTGCAATTTTCCCGGTGAAGTTGGTGCCTTGGTCGGAATACCCTTGCCACTGTTGAGGCACTCCCCATCGGGGAATCACCTGCTCGGTCAATATCCTTGCCACTGTTGAGGCACTCCCCATCGGGGAATCACCTGCTCGGTCAATATCCTTGCCACTGTTGAGGCACTCCCCATCGGGGAATCACCTGCTCGGTCAATATCCTTGCCACTGTTGAGGTACTCCCCATCGGGGAATCACCTGCTCGGTCAATATCCTTGCCACTGTTGAGGCACTCCCCATCGGGGAATCACCTGCTCGGTCAATATCCTTGCCACTGTTGAGGCACTCCCCATCGGGGAATCACCTGCTCGGTCAATATCCTTGCTACTGCTGAGGCACTCCCCATCGGGGAATCACATGCTCGGTCAATATCCTTGCCACTGTTGAGGCACTCCCCATCGGGGAATCACCTGCTCGGTCAATATCCTTGCCACTGTTGAGTCACTCCCCATCGGGGAATCACCTGCTCGGTCAATATCCTTGCCACTGTTGAGGCACTCCCCATCGGGGAATCACCTGCTCGGTCAATATCCTTGCCACTGTTGAGTCACTCCCCATCGGGGAATCACCTGCTCGGTCAATATCCTTGCCACTGTTGAGGCACTCCCCATCGGGGAATCACCTGCTCGGTCAATATCCTTGCCACTGTTGAGTCACTCCCCATTGGGGAATCACCTGCTCGGTCAATACCCTTGCCACTGTTGAGGCAGTGCGATCACGTGCGGGGAAAGTTCCACCCACCGGGTAAATTGATCTATAATCACGAGGCAATAACTTTTTCCATGGGATGGGGGCAAAGAACCTGTGAAATCAATTTATACGTGTTCCCATGACCCCCGTGGACGGGGCTGGTGTCCCATTTTAATTTTAATGGAGCTGCCTGGATTATATTGTACACACATAACGCATCGATGGCAATATTTGGCGATATCTCTCCCCATCCCTTTCCACCACCAATCTCTCCGAAGACTCCCGGTCATGGCCTCTTATCCTGAATGAGACAGGCCATGATGCAACTCCAATGAGGTATTCTGTATACATTCAGGCGCCATTACCTTGTCGTTTCGTCTCCAAACGTTATCCTTCCCTTGTGTTGCGCCCTGCTTTGTCCACATACCTATTTCCTCCTCAGAAGTGTCGCGGTGTAGTTTCTCAATACTTATCTGTTCGTCTTGGGCCCCAGCGGCACTGATTTAATTTTAATAATTTAAAATCATTATCAATGGAGAGTGTTTTTTTACCTCTTCAAATTCTTTTTTCCCCCCATTAAACCAATACCTTTTTCACAGCTGATATCAAATGGTATTTAGGAAGGTATCTCTTTATCCATCGCAAACACCCCTTTTCCCCCATGCTGTCATATAATAATGTACTACCGCGAATGCATGTCTACTGTCCGTATTGATATGAACAATCTTATTTTCTGATAATTCCAGTGCCCGGGTAAGGGCTACCAGTTCTGCCACTTGAGCTGACGACCCCCCATTAATTCGCCCGGATTCAACTGTCTCTAGATGCTGGTTAACTACGGCCCATCCGGTACGAAGTAGTCGCTCTACGTATTTTCGTGAGCCGTCCACAAACAAGGTTTGTTCTGCGGTTTGAAGGGGGGGCATCTTTTATTCTATCCTCTTCCATATCCTCACATACCACTTCACAAAAGTGGGGTTCCCCTTCACCCATCATACCTTCTGCAGGTTTTTTTCCTACATCCCTAATTATGGTTACCGCTTTGTTGGGTGTTAAGAGGACTGCTTCCCACTTTGCCCGTCTCATATTAGATACGCTTCTCAGTTTTCCTGTGTTTAACATTTCTACCAATGTGTGTTTAGTGTGGAGAATGATGTTTCCAGTCATCACCACAGGCTCGCTTAATTTTTACCGCCCAAGCTGCGCAATCTAGCGCGGCTATACATCTGGATAACCCAATCAACACCGAACTTTCGATGGTAGAGTAATAGACTATAGGTCTCCTTTTATCCCCGTGATCTTGGGTGACCACGGCCATATAGAACCCACCTACATTGTTACAGTGGATGTGGAAATCCTTAACCTTGTCAGGCAGTCCCAATCCAGGTGCGGAGACTAGTTCTGACTTGAGTTTACTATATGCCTGTTCTTGTTCAGGGCCCCACTCTCTGAGGTCTATGGCCGGTTTCCCCTTGCCGCAATCAATCAGGGCCTTGACTTCCCTCATTACATCATTCCACAATATTGTTCCCTCACGATTCTTGCATACGTAAAATCTCATGGGTATATATAAGTTATCAATTTCCACCAATTGGGTGGTGCTCAGGTAGGCCAGTGTGGGCCGTCCATCTATTCCGTTTATCAGAGCCTTCTTGTAGGTGACGGGAAGGGGCATATTGGTAATGGATATTGAGGCTCCCGTGTCCACGAGCATCTCTCACTGTCGGCCCCCTACTAGCGCAGACACATATATCCTTCCCTCCTTTTTACTTTGTACAGGAGCCGCCGGACATCACCGAGTGGCTTTGTACACCTGCCACTGCAGGTATTCCTGTTCCGACAGGGTCCTTGCCTTATTAGGATAGCCATTTTTACCATAGCATGTCGCTTCCAGGTGCCCTTTCTTACCACAATACGTACATTGCTTTTCACTGTCTATTCCTTTGCATTCCCTGGCAAAATGGCCCGGTTTTCCACAATTATGGCAAGTCCCCCTTTGCTGCACTCCTGCTGTTCCCGTGGCAGAGACCTTTTCCTGTTTTATTTTTTTCTTTTCTAAACTGCTAAAGCTGACTGTTTTAGCCTTTTTCATAAGTCCCTTTTACACCTTCACTGATAGCTCACCACTCGCCCAGGAGATTGACCTGATCTCTGAAGGTATTTCTAAATTTAAAGCTCTTTTTTTTTACTGACCTAGAAGCTTTCGTGTCAAGGTTTTACACAAAGGAAAATGGGAGCGTTTTAAAAGGCATTCTTTATCTCATTCCTAGACTAAATTTATGTCTTTCAACCTAATTGCATGTTTTCTTTCGACAAGTAAGTGAGCGTGTCAAATAAATTCTTCTTTTTTTTACTACCGGGACCATGTATTTTTATCTTTTACGCAACAAACCTAACCTTTGTGCATTTCCTAGCTCCGTAACTTATCATCCGAATATATCCACACCTTTCTTTACTAACTTAAAATGTAATACCTTAAGGTTCACAGTTTCTTAAACTTCCTACATACAGGACAACACGACGAAGGGTTAAAAAAACATTCACTCTTTTTGGAAATAGTGGGTCGAGCTAAAACAGGCAGGCAACTCCACACCTTCCCAAGCAGGCCTTCATTCATTCCACAGTCAAAATCACTCGAGTACTCTCTTCATTCAAAATAGACACTCACAAAAGTCTCTCTTCATTCAACAAAGCTTATGTCTGGATCCATATGTCACTTAAGATAGTCACTATCAGCTTTTTCTTTATGGCATTACGTAATTACGCAAGTTACAATAAATGATAGGAATTAATTAATGACCTCGGCAGCCCTCGTTTTACATTCCCTTCCTTACCTTCCATGTTCGCCAGTCTCGGACGTGTCCCTTTGTTTCTGTAATTATCATGGCCACGACTACTCTGTGGAGAGCCTTTGTCTTCGCAACAAAGCTAGCGTGTTTCCTACCACCGGAGTTTTCGACTCTAGGTTGGAGTGATCAGTTCCCTTCCGCACCGACCGTATTTACTAAAGGGACAACTCAAACTCGTTAGTCAGCCTCTTCCCGCTATCTGTTTACTCGTATCTTACAAACTATCCCGTCGTTCCCCCTACACTTCTCTTTTCAGTCTCTAACACCAGATTCTAGATACTGTCTTAAGTGATCACGTCTGGTCGGACAGTGTCCTGTTCCCGTGACGCCATTTTGTTGTGGAAAAATATTTCCGAGTCTGTATAATATATAAAGGGAGGTTTATTAAATCGGAGACAAAGCTTTGGGCGAAGTGTTAAAGACCCCTGTCTTTGAACTAGCTTCTCAATTTGGTATCTCCAGTGAGGTTCTTTTATCTTACAAATTACGTCACTTTACATCACATATTTAAGCACTAGTCCTTAAGTCGAATCATCGCATTACAAGGTTTGCAAAGTCTTTCATCCAAGGCTGAGTTCTCGATATAAACCAGCCTTCATTGTGAAAGGGCATTGTACACAAGGGCAGGCTCTTTGGCACCGGTATAGACAAAAATCCCACTTAATTATCACTCCAGTCGTTCATTATCTCACTTTCCTATCTCCATAACTCAAGTTCAGCATACCTTGAAGTCTAACTGTGTTTTTTTATATATAAAGCATAATGCATCAGTATTGTCCCTTCCAAAATTCATTAAAGGGGAAAAATAAAAACAAATGTTTGATCCCATATACTAGTCAAGTATATGTCCAAAAATCAGCTCCAACAATACAAAGTTGGGTGGCAGTGTGAGTGTGAAGAGGATGCTCTGAGGCTGCAGAGCGACTTGGATAGGTTAGGTGAGTGGGCAAATGCATGGCAGATTGTATAATGTGGATACATGTGAGGTTATTCACTTTGGTGGTAAAAACAGAGAGACAGACTATTATCTGAATGATGACAGATTAGGAAAAGGGGAGGTGCAACGAGACCTGGGTGTCATGGTACATCAGTCATTGAAGGTTGGCATGCAGGTACAGCAGGCGGTGAAGAAAGAAAATGGCATGTTGGCCTTCATAGCGAGGGGATTTGAGTACAGAGGCAGGGAGGTGTTGCTACAGTTGTACAGAGCCTTGGTGAGGCCACATCTGGAGTATTGTGTACAGTTTTGGTCTCCTAACCTGAGAAAGGACATTCTTGCTATAATGGGAGTGCAGCGAAGGTTCACCAGATTGATTCCCGGGATGGCGGGACTTACCTGTCAAGAAAGACTGGATCAACTGGGTTTGTATTCACTGGAGTTCAGAAGAATGAGAGGGGACCTCATAGAAACGTTTAAAATTCTGATGGGTTTCCAGAGGTTAGATGCTCGAAGAATGTTCCCAATGTTGGGGAAGTCCAGAACCAGGTGTCACAGTCTAAGGATAAGGGGTAAACCATTTAGGACCAAGATGAGGAGAAACTTCTTCACCCAGAGTTTGGTGAACCTGTGGAATTCTCTACCACAGAAAGTTTTTCAGGCCAATTCAATAAATATATTCAAAAAGGAGTTAGATGTCTTTCTTACAACTTGGGGGATCAAGGGGTGTGGCGAGAAAGCAGGAATGGGGTACTGAAGTTGCATGTTCAGCCATGAACTCATTGAATGGCAGTGCAGGCTCGAAGGGCCGAATGGCCTACTCCTGCACCTATTTTCTATGTTTCTATGTTTCATCATGCCACACAGCCCATACACAAGCTCTTGCTAAAATCGCTATGTTTCTAACTTATATAATTTGCCTTCTTTCAGATGTGGAATAGCAAAACCCCACAGCAGATTCTTCTCCTGTCAGGCAGTCCCCGAATGCGTGTTCAATCAAATCAGTGTGGCTTCAAGTTGCAAATAATGCCTTTTTTCTCACATGACATGAAATGCACAGTAAGATCGCGCAGCACGTTTGCACGCACTCTCTCGCTTACACAAACACACAAACAAATTAAAATTGCTGCACCCTCCAAAGGCAGTTTTTGAAATTTGAAATTTGAAATCCGGGACAGACAGCAGATCCCTTTTAAACAGACACAGCAGGAACTGGGACTGATAGATAGCACACCGTTTTAGAGAGACAGAGAATGATTCCGACCATCAGCACATCACCTTAAAAGGGATAGGGAAACAGAATGAACAAAAACAGAGTATTCTGTAAAACTCAGCAGGTCGTGCAGATTCTGTGGATGAAGAACCCGGGTTCACGTTCAGTCAGATGATCATTCCGATATTTTAGGAAAAATGTAAAGTTTACAGATTTTTTCAACCAAAATAGTGCCTGGAAAAAATAGGCAGCGAGGAAGGACAAAAAGGAATGTCTGTGATACAGTGGAGCATAGGACTGATTGAATAATAAATGGCACAATGCGAAAAGGCAAAATTGGGTGGTAAGCGGTGCTTATGATCCGATACGCTGAACCGAATGTTGAGGCCAGAAGACTATAACCTGCCTGAAATATAGGGTTTGGACGCCTTTTCATCAGGCAAGGCAGCTTGGCCACCCCGGATTGATTTCCTGTACGGTTTGAATTCGGCAGCCAAGGGAATAATTCAAAAGCCAGCTTCTCACATCTTTTCTGCGCGAGAGAAACAGGACACACTCATATTCAGTGCAGAGTATGTTTCATGTTGAAGTGGGGATTGACGCCGAATGTGTGCTTATCCCAATGGAGGTGAGCTCATGCATGCAGAAATGAAGATAAACTGATCAAGCATTGGCCGGAACCAAACACGGGTTTATGTTGTCCAATGAGACACAGAGCCGCGTACATCTGAGATACTTTAATTTTACTCAGTTCGGTGAGTTTCACTGTACTCCTGGGAAACTCCAGGATTTGGACGATGTGGGAACAATGGAGCGAAATCACACCATTTAATTTGAAATATATCCGTTTTCTCATATGGCGACCTGCTCAGAAGCGGTTATTTGACTAAAAATTGGCAGGCCTCGTCCTGGATTTGAAACCGTAACCTCTCGCATTTCCAATTATGAAAATCACGAGGCGAGAATCATACCGGTAGAGCAATAAGCCGTCTGCAACGAGCAGCGTAGCTCTGATTCTGACGGTAGTTTGCTATTCGGCCCATCGCGCCTGTGCTGACTCTCAGAGACTAATCTAATGAGTCCTCCTCTCCATAGTCCTGCTCATGTTCTCCCTTTGATGAATATATTATTAATTTGAGACATAACATGACCAAAGAGCTGCATCCTTGTCAGTAAAAGTTGAATTTGCCAATGAGGTTAAATGTGATTGAAAAAAAAAACAGAGGGGTCAAATGTTTAACACAATAACGACGAGGATGGGAGCACACTGGATTAGCAGACCATCGCCTGAACCTCTCAGCCACCTCGTCTCCTATTTACTGCAACGTCAGACATCCATCCCCAAGTGCCATTAGCTTCTTAAGGCAAACAGCCTTCCTTTACTTCAGGTGAGTGACTGTACGAGATGGTTGGTTTTGAGGCAGAATCAAAATAAAAAGTATAACATTTCACGTGGCGAGTTAGTTGACCGTGGCAAGACTCGAATCTGCAATCTTCTGATGACATCGCGGTTACAACCGAAGTCAGACGCCTAATAGATTAGGGAAAGCGGCCGCTGCTGTTGATGCAATACTTGTTGTTTTTTATAATGAGAGCAAATTTGGGACAAGAGTTATATCAAGGAGTGGATTTAGAAAAACATGAGCATATTTCGAGTAGTGAATAGATGCGCTGCGATATGGATGTGCACGGGCACAGGCAAAGTCAATGTAGCTTGAAACACAACAGTTTAACAATTCGGTCATCGCAGCTGAAATCACACTCTTTTAAAAACTATACAGAATGATCCGGATTATGAGAAAATACTTCATAAAGTGGCAAATTATGAACCGAAACTGACAACCATCCCGTTTAAGCAGACACCGAATGATCCTGAACAGCAAGCACATCCCTATTACAAATATATAGAATGACTCTTGACTGACAGCAGTTCGCTTTTAAAATAATAAAGTGGGAATTCTATCATTCTTGATGGTAATTGTGCTTTGCCTGAGTGAGTGTGGGGCTCAGAACGACGCGGGGCTGGGATGGTTGTTGAAGCCACAGGTGATCGACAGGCAGAAAGGAGGGAGGGAAGTCAAACCAACCCAGACAAAAAGCCAATTTGAAATATATATATATTTATCATAATAAGAAAATAAATACATTTACAATTTTATTTCAAAAAACTGAATTTGTTTGATTTAAATAAATAATTGTTTCATAATCTATATATTTTTGATTGAACGAAGGCTGTGTAACTGGATTCCACTGGAAATCAGGGGGTGCAGTCAGTAAATACCCAAACTCAGTAAGCCCATGGTGGAAGACAAGACACGACGGAAGATGTGGGCAACAAATGCGATCTTTTAAAGTCGCGAGTGCCTTTCTGCTGGATCTGACAGCAGCTGCTTGTGCTGTGAAAGAGGTCAAATGTAATAGAGCCCAGTGCAGGCAGAACAGAAGAAGCACATTTATTGTGAAAGTTGGCAAATAGGGAATGTATATAAATATACATATATATCAATATTTATATACATATATTTATATATACAAAGTCAGTCAGTCAGTCATGTCTTGTCTTGTCTTGATTTGATTTGTATTTGAATATAAGTGGGAAGGAGATCATCATGTCACACAGCCCATCCGCAAGCTCTCGCTAAAATCGCTGTGTTTCTAACTTATGTCATTTGCCTTCTTTCAGATGTGGAATAGCAAAATCCTGCAGCAGATTCTTCTCCTGTCAGGCAGTCCTCGAATGCGTCTTCAATCAAATCAGTGTGGCTTCAAGTTGCAAATAATGCCTTTTTTCTCACATGACATGAAATGCACATTAAGATCGCGCAGCATGTTTGCACGCACTCTCTCGCTGACACAAACACACAAAGAAACTAAAATTCCTGCACCCTCAAAGGCAGTTTTTGAAATTTGAAATTTGAAATCCGGGACAGACAGCACATCCCTTTTGAACAGACACAGAATGAACCGGGACTGATAGCACACCATTTTAGAGAAACAGAGAATGACCGCGACCATCAGCACTTCACCTCAAAAGGGAAACGGAAACTGAATGAAGAAAAACAGAGAATTCTATAAAACTCAGCAGGTCGTGCAAATTCTGTGGATGAAGATCCCGGGTTGACGTTCAGTCAGATGATCATTCCGATATTTTAGGAAAAATGTAAATTTACAGATTTTTTCAACCAAAATAGCGTCTGGAAAAAAACTGGCAGCGAGGAAGGACAAAAGGGAATGGCTGTGATACAGTGGAGCGTAGGAGTGATTGAATAATAAATGGCACAATGCGAAAAGGCAAAGTGGGTAAAATGACTAAAGCGGTTCTTTAACTAAAAGTTAGCAGGGCTCGTCCGGGATCTCTCGCATTTCAATTTTTAAAATACCAAAGCGAGAATCATACCCCTCGACCAACGAGCCGCCGACAACGAGGAGCGTAGCTCTCAGATTCTGACGGTAGTTTACTATTCGGCCCATCGTGCCTATTCTGACTCTCAGAAACCGATCGAATGAGGCCCTTCTCCATAGTCCTGCTAATGTATTCCCTTTGGTGAATATATTATTAATTTGAGACATTACATTTCCAAAGAGCTGCATCCTTGTCAGTAAAAGGTGAATTTGGCAATGAGGTTAAATGTGATTGATAAAAAAACCAGAGGGATCAAACTTTTAACACAATAAAGACGATAGTGGGAGCAGACCATCGCTTGAACCTCTCGGCCTCCTCGTCTCCTATTTAAAGCAACGTCAGACATCCATCCCCTACTTTTTGCATCCAAACAGAAATAATGTGCAAGAAAGTCTACTTCACCGTCTGTTCTGCCCGTGCAACCAGATCGGCAGTGATGAAAATGTGCCATTCGCTTATTAAAGCAAACAGCCTTCCTTTACATCAGGTGAGTGACTGTCCGAGATGGTTGGTTTTGAGGCAGAAACAAAACTATGAATATATAATTTCACGTAGCGTGTTAGTTGACCACGGTAGGATTGGAACCTCGTGGTTACTATCGAAGTCAGATGCCTTATCCATTAGGCCACGCGGCCGCTGCCATCTGCACAGATTTTGTTGTTTTTTATATTGAGAGAAAATTTGGGACAAGGGTTATTTCAAGGAATGGATGTAGTAAAACATGAGCATATTTCGATTAATGAATAGATGCGCTGCGATATGGATGCGCACGGGCACAGGCAACGTCAATGTAGCTTGAAACACAACAGTTTAACAATTCGGTCATTGCAGCTGAAATCACACTCCTTTTAAAACTATACAGAATGATCCGGATTATGTGAAATTACGTTATAAAGGGGCAAATTATGAACCAGAACTGACAACCATCCAGTTTAAGCAGACACCGAATGATCCTGAACTGCAAACACATTCATATTACAAAGATATAGAATGAGAAATGAGGGGGTTACCTTATGATGATATATTGAGTAGACTGGGTCTTTACTCGTTGGAGTTCAGAAGGATGAGGGGTGATCTTATAGAAACATTTAAAATCATGAAAGGGATAGACAAGATAGAGGCAGAGAGGTTGTTTCCATTGGTGGGAGAGACTAGAACTAGGGGGCACAGCCTCAAAATACGGAGGAGCCAATTTAAAACCGAGTTGAGAAGGAATTTCTTCTCCCAGAGGGAGGTGAATCTGTGGAATTCTCTGCCCAAGGAAGGTGTTGAGGCTGGCTCATTGAATGTTTTCAAGTAAAAAATAGCTAGATGTTTAAGCAATAAGGGAATTAAGGGTTACGGGGAGAGGGCGGGTAAGTGGAGCTGAGTCCACGACCAGATCAGCCATGATCTTATTGAATGGCGGAGCAGGCTCGAGGGGCTAGATGGCCTACTCCTGTCCTAATTCTTATGTTCTTATGTTCTTTATGTTCATTGGTGATCATTTACCAACAGTCTATCGAATCTGGATCAGTTCTTATGGACTGGAGGGTAGCAAATGTATCACCACTTTTAAAAAAAAGGAGGGAGAGAGAAAACGGGTAATAATAGACTGGTTAGCCTGACATCAGTAGAAAATGTTAGAATCAATTATTACAGATGAAATAGCACGCATTTGGAAAGCAGTGACAGGATCGATCCAAGTCAGCATGGATTTATGAAGGGGAAATCATGCTTGACATATCTAGAATGTTTTGAGGACGTAACTAGTACTGGACAAGGGAGAACCAGTGGATGTGATGTATTTGGACATTCAAAAAGCTTTTGACAAGGTCCCACACAAGAGGTTAGCGTACAAAATTAAAGCACATGGTATTGGGAGTAATGTATTGACGTGGATCGAGAACTGGTTGGCAGACAGGAAGCAGAGAGTAGGGATAAACGGATCGTCCTCAGAATGGCAGGCAGTGATGGGGTGCCGCAGGGCTCAGTGCTGGGACCCCAGCTATTTACATTATACATCAATGATTTAGATGAAGTTAGATGTTGTCCTTAGTACTAGGGGGATCAAGGGGTATGGCGAGAAAGCAGGACTGGGGTACTGAAGTTGCATGTTCGGCCATGAACTCATTGAATGGCGGTGGAGGCTCGAAGGGCCGAATGGCCTACTCCTGCACCTATTTTATATGTTTCTATGTTTCTATGACCCTTGACTGACAGCAGTTCGCTTTTAAAAGAATAAAGTGGGATTTCTATCATTCTTGATGGCAATTATGCTGTGCGTGAGTGAGTGTGGGGCTCAGGACCAGTAGGGCCTGGGACGGTTATTGAAGCCACAGGTGATAGACAGGCAGGAAGTAGGGAGGGAAGTAAAACCAACCCAGACAAAAAGACATTTTAAAATATCTATATATTTATCATAATAAGAAAATAAATAATTTTACAATTTTATTGCAAAAAATTGAATTTGATTTGATTTAAATAAATAAATAATTGTTTCATAATCTATATATTTTTGATTGAACGAAGGCTGTGTGACTGGATGAATTCCACTGGAAACCAGGTGGTGCAGTCAGTAAATACCCAAACACAGTAATCCCATGGTGGAAGACAAGCCACGATGGAAGATGTGGGCAACAAAGACGATCTTTTAAAGTCGCGAGTGCCTTTCTGCTGGATCTGACAACAGCTGCTTGTGCTGTGAAAGAGGTCGAATGTAATAGAACCCAGTGCAGGCAGAACAGAAAAAGTACATTTATTGTAAAAGTTAAAAAGTAGGGAATATATGTAAATATACGTATATATAAATATTTATATACATATATATATAAACAAAGTCAATCAGTCAGTCATGTCTTGCCTTTTCTTGATTTGAGTTGTATTTGAAAATAAGGGTGAAGGAGGTCATCATGTCACATAGCCCATCCGCAAGCTCTCGCTAAAATCGCTATGTTTCTAACTTATGTCATTTGCCTTCTTTCAGATGTGGAATATCAAAATCCCACAGCAGATTCTTCTCCTATCAGGCAGTCCTCGAATGCGTGTTCAATCAAATCCGTGTGGCTTCAAGTTGCATGTAATGCATTTTTTCTCACGTGACATCAAATGCACAGTAAGATCGCGCAGCACGTTTGCACGCACTCTCTCGCTTACACAAACACACAAACAAACTAACATTCCTGCACCCTCCAAAGGCAGTTTTTGAAAGTTGATATTTGAAATCCGGTACAGACAGAACATCTCTTTGAAACAGACGCAGAACAAACTGGGACTGATCGCACACCATTTAGAGAGACAGAGAATGACCCCGACCATCTGCACATCACCTTTAAAGGGATACGGAAACAGAACGAACAAAAACAGAGTATTCTGTAATACTCAGCAGGTCGTGCAAATTCTGTGGATGAAGATCCCGGGTTCACGTTCAGTCAGATGATCATTCCGATATTTTAGGAAAAATTTAAATTTACAGATTTTTTCAACAAAAATAGCGCCTGGAAATAAATTGGCAGCGAGGAAGGACAAAAGGGAATGTCGACCGGCTCAGAAGCGTTTCTTTGACTAAAAGTTGGCAGGGCTCGTCCGGGATTTGAACCCGGGACCTCTCGCTTTTCCAATTATGAAAACCCGAAGCGAGAATCATACCCCTAGACCAACGAGCCGCCGATAACGAAGAGCGTAGCTGTCAGATTCTGACGGTAGTTTACTATGCGGCCCATCGTGCCTGTGCTGACTCTCAGAGACCTATCTGATGAGTCCCCCTCTCCATCGTCCTGCTAATGTTTCCCCTTTGATGAATATATTATTAATTTGAGACATTACATTCCCAAAGAGCTGCATCCTTGTCAGTAAAACGTGAATTTGGCAATGAGGTTAAATGTGATTGACAAAAAACGAGAGGGATCAAATGTTTAACACAATAACGACGTGGGTGGGAGCACACTGGATTCGCAGTCCATCGCCTGAACCTCTCGGCAACCTCGTCTCCTATTTACAGCAACGTCAGACATCTATCCCCTACTTTTTGCATCCAAACAGAAATAATGTGCAAAAATGTCTACTTCACCGCCTGTTCTACCCAACGTGGACACAATGCTGAAAAAAGAAAAGGGATTTAATAAACGTTTCCTTTCTTCCATTATGTAATCTTAGCTAAATATATCCTTTCTCTTTCAACCACGTTTATATTTACTAATAACTTCATATTTACAAAAACTTCGAGGGTTGGGAGCTGAATTATCAGCAACCAAATTAAAAACAAAAATTCCGCACTTTAACACATAGTTCCACATAAATGGTAATTTAAACTCAGCAGGTGTTAAGTTTTATTTTTCTTGGCACAAAAACTGGCAGCTTCAGTGTCGGTTCAACTTTAACTTGCTTCTCCATCGACATTTGAATATTCGCCTCAGGAGATTTTTTTCTAATTCTCTGTTTGTAATATTGCCAAGGTCCAGGACGAAGTCCAGGCCCTCCTCCTGTTACCCACAGTTATTCGCGCACTGATGAGTTTTTCCCACTCTGCTAATTAATTGTATACATTGTTACCAAATTAACGTGCATCGGCCCATTCCCACACGATTCGATTCGGAATTGTTAAGGGAAGGGTGTTTCTGACTAACTTGATTGATTTTTTTGAGGTGGTAACAAGGAGTGTCGATGCGAGTAGTGTGTTTTATGTAGTGTATATGGATTTCTGCAAGGCTTTTGATAAGGCCCCACACAGCAGACCGATTATTAATGTAAAAGCCCAGGGATCCACGACAAAGTGGCAAGTTGGATCTAACATTGGGCCAGAGGCAGGAAGCAGAGGTAAAGTTTGAGGGGTATTTTTGTGACTGGAAGGCTGTTTCCAGTGGGATTCCGTAGGGCTCAGTACTGAATCCCTTCATTTTTGTGGTATACATCACTGATCAAGGCTTGAATATTGGGGGTATGATTAAAACATTTACAGATGGTACTAAAATCGGCTGTGTGGTTAGTAATGAAGACGGAAGATGTTGACTGAAGAAAGATATCAATCAACTGGTCAGGTGGGCTGAACAGTGGCAAATGGAATTTAATCCGGAGAAGTGTTAATAATGCATTTTGGGGAGGGCTTACAAGGAACGGGAATACAGATTAAATGGAAAGACACTGAGAAGTTTAGTGGAAGAAAGGAACCTTGGAGTGCATATCCACAGATCCCTGAAGGGAGCAGGCCAGCAAGATAAGGTGGTTAGGACGATATACGGAATGCTTGCCTTTATTAGCCGAAGCATCGAATACAAGACCAGAGGGTTATGCTTGAACTGTATAAAATATTAGCTCTGGTCACCACATTACAGGAAGGATGGGATTGCACTGGAGAAGTTACAGAGACGATTTACGAGTATGTTTTCGGGAGTGGAGAATCTTATACGAACATCAGAAATAGGAGGAGGAGAAGGCCTGCTCCGCCATTTAATACGATCAGGGCTGATTAGATCGTGGACTCAGGTGCACTTTCCTGCCCGCTATTAATCATCTTTTATTCCCTTATCGTTTAAGAAACGGACTATTTCTGCCTTAAATTTATTCAATGTCCCAGCTTCTACAGCTCGGTGAGGCAGCGAATTCCACAGATCCACATCCATCTGAGAGAAGGAATTTCTCATCATCTCAGTTGTAAATGGATGGCCCCTTATTCTAAGATAATGGACTCTAGATTTACTCTCCCCTATCAGTGGAAACATTCTCTCTGTATCTACCCTGTCAAGCCACCTCATAATCTTACACGATTCGATAAGATCACCTCTCATCCTTCTGAATTCCAATGAGTAGACGCCCAACCTACTCAACGTTTCCTCATAAATCAACCCCGTCATCTCTGGAATCAACCTTGTGAGCCTTCTCTGAACTGGCTCCAAACCAAGTATATCCTTTTGTAAATATGGAAACCAAAACTGCTCGCAGTATTCCAGGTACTCTCACCAATACCCTGTACAACTGTAGCACGACTTCCCTGCTTTTATACTCCATCCTTGTCGCATTAAAGGTCAAGATTCAATCGGCCTTCCTGATCACTTGCTCTGCCTGCATACTAACCATTTGTGTTCCTTGCACAAGTTCATCCAGGTCCTGCTGCACTGCAGCACTTTTCAATCCTTCTCAATTTAATTTTAATTTGTTCTTTGATTTATTTTTCTGCTAAAGTGCATGACCTCACATTTTCCAACATTATACTCCATCTGCCAAATTTTTGCCCACTCACTTAGCCTGTCTATATCCTTTTGAAGATTTTGTTTGGCCTCCTCACACGTTTCTTTTCCTCCGATCATTGTATCGTCGGCAAACATGGCTACGTTATATTCAGTCGCTTCCTACAAGTCGTCAATATAGATTATAAATAGTTGGGGTCCCAGCACTGATCGCTGCGGCACCCCACTGGTTACTATTTGCCAACCCGAGAATGAACCATTTATTGCAGGTCTCTGTTCTCTGTTCGTTAGCTAATCGTCTATCCATGCTAATATATTACCCCCTACCCGTGAACTTTTATCTTGTGCAGTAACCTTTTATGTGGCATATTGTCAAATGCCTTCTGGAAGTCCAAATACACCACATCCACTGGTTCCACATCCACCCTGTTCGTTAAATCCTCAATGAATTCCAGCAAATTTGTCAAACATGACTTCCCCTTCATAACTCCATGCTGATTGTGCCCAGCCGAATTTTGCTTTTCCAAATGTCCTGCTATTGCTTCTTTACTAATGGACTCCATCGTCTTCCTCACCACAGATGATAGGCTAACTGGTCTATATTTTCTGGCTTTTTGTCTGCCTCCTTTTTTTAAATAATGTAGTTACATTTGCAGTTTTCAATCTGCTGGGATCTCCCCAGAATTCAGTGAATTTTTGCAAATTACAACCTAAGCATCCATTATCCCTGCCGCTAATTCTCTTAAGACCCGAGGATGCATGTATCAGATCCAGTGAATTAATCTGCCTTTAGTCCCATTATCTTACTGAGTGCCACTTCCTTAGTGATTTTGATTGTGTTAAGTTCCTCCCCCTATAGCCCCTAGACTATCCACTGTTGGAATATTGTTAGTGTACTCACCATAAGGATTGATACAAAATGTTTGTTCAGAGTTACTGCCACTTCCATGTTCCCCATTACTAATTCCCCGGTCTCGTCCTCCAAGGGACCAACATTTACTCTGGACCACTCTTGTCCATTTTATATACTATAGAAACTCTTGCCAGCTGTTTATATATTTCGTGCTAGTTTACTTCCATAGTCTATCTTCCCTTTCTTAATCATTTTTCGTCACTCTTTGTTGGCTTTTAAACGCTTCCCAATCTTCTATCCTCCCACTAGTTTTGGCCACATTGTTTGCCCTTGTTTTTAATTGGTTACCGTTCTTTATTTCTTTAGTAAGCCACGGATGGCTATCGTTTCTCTCACGCCCGTTCCTCCTCATTTTTCTTGAGAGTTGTGAAATATCTCCTTAAATGTACACCACTGTTCATCAACTGTCCTAAACTTTACTCTATTGTCCAAGTCCACTTTAGCCAACTGAACACTCATACCTTCATTGTTTCCTGTATTTAAGCTCAGTACGCTAGTTAGAGAACCAAATTTCTCACCCTCCATCTGAATGTGAAATTGAATCATGCTATGATCACTCATTCATATCTATGAGGACAGATTGCATAGGCTGCGTTTCTTATCCTTGGAATAGAGGAGACTAAACGGTGACCTCATTGGGCAGTATTAAATTATTAAGTGCTCGATATAAAGAATGCGAATGGCATGTTTACCTTTGTTGTAAGGGGGATGGAGTGTAAGATTGGGGAAATCGTGCTAATATTCTGCAGTGCCAATAGAAAGGGTCTATTTCCCTTAGCAGCAGTGTCAAAATCCAGGGGCTTAAATTTAAAATAATTGGCAGAAGGTTTAGAGAGGATTTGAGGAATATTTCACACCAATAAGATGGCTGGGCAGCGGAACTCACTGCCTGAAACCCTCACCACATTTAAAACGGATTGGATATGCACCTGAAGTGCAATGACCTGCAGGGCCATAGATCCAGATCTGAAAAGTGCGATTCGCTGGTTTTTGGCTGGCACAGACACGATGGATCGAAATGGCCTCCTTCTGTGCTGTAAACTTCTATGATATTATGATTCTATAAGAACATAAGAAATAGGAGATCGTCTACCTCAACTCCACTTTCCGGCCCGATTCCCACATTCCTTGATTCCCACATTCCTTGAGTCCAAAAAATAGATCCAAGTCACCCTTAAATATACTCAAACATCAGCATCCACAGCCTTCTGAGGCAAAGAATTGCAAACATTCACAACCCACTGAGTGAAGAATGTATTCCTTATTTCGGTTTTAATATAGAAACTCCAGCTCGGGGAATCAATCACTCATTATTTAGCCTATCAACCCTCTTTCAGCATATTGGCTATTTCACTGAGTAACCTCCCTTTACTAAATGCCAGATAGTGTAACTCAATTCTACTAAATCTCTCATCATAAGACAACCCTCGTAATCCCCTGCATCAATTAGCGATCCTTTGTTGCAGCATTTCCAAGGCAACTTTATCCTTTCTCAGATAGGGAGACAATTTCCAGGTATGGTCCCACCAAGGCACTGCACAATGTAAGCAAGATTTCCCCACTCTTCCACTCCAACGCCCTTACAGGAAAGGACAGCATGCCATTTGCATTCCTTATTGCATGCTGTGCCTGCATGTGTGTTTCTTGCACAAGGACATGCAACTATCGCTGAACAACAACATTTAAAAGTTTGATACCATTTAAACATATTATGTTTTCCTATTTTTCTTCCTAAAGTAGATATGATCACATTTCCCTACATTGCACTCCATCTGCCAGCTTACTGCCCACTCACAGTCTATCTATTTCCCTTTTCAGATGCTTTGTGTTCTCCTTACAAGCTTACACTCCCACACAGCTTTGTAGCGTCAGCAAACGTGATTACAGCACACTCGGTCCCTTCATATCGGTAGTTAATATAGTTTGTAAATAGCTGAGTCCGCAGCACTGATCATTGAGGCTCCACACTAGTTACCAGCTACTAACCTGCAAAAGTTCAAATGAACCCTATTCTTTGTTCCTTTCCATGAAGAAAACCGTCAGCCATGCTGATATATTACCCCAATACCTGAGCCCTTATCTTTTGTAATAACTATCTATTTGGCATTTTTTGGAATGCCTTCTGGAAATTTAAATATACTGCATCCTTTTGGCTCCCCTTTATATATGCTGCTCGGTACGTCCTAAAAGCATTACAATAAATTTGTCAAAAACGATTTCCCTTTCATAAAACCAGATTTGCTCTGAGTGATATGATTTTCTACGTGTCCTGATTCCACTTCTTTCACAACGGATTCCAGCATTTTTCCCCAACATTGATATCAGTCTAACTGGCCAGTAGGTCTCTATTTGCTCTTGCCCACTTTCTTGAATAGCAGTGTTATATTTGCTCAATTCCATCCTAGAACAGCATCAGTAATCTACTGAATTTTGGAAGATCAAAATCAATACATCCGTTATCTATGCATTCAGCCCTTTTATAAACCTAGGATGTAGCCCATCAGATCTAGAGGGGCTTGTCGGCTATTAGTCCTATTCATTGCCTCGTACTTTTTCTCTACTTCTATTCATTGCATTAAGTTCCTCACCCTCATTAGACCCTTGGTTCCCCAAAATTGTTGGTATGCTTTTTGTGTATTCAAATGTGAAGACTGGTACAAAATATTTGTTTAACGTTTCTGCCATTTCCTTACACCTCATAATGTTTTCTCCTATCTCAGCCTCTAAGGGACCAAAGAACACTTGTGCTACTCTGTTCCTTTTTACATTCTTGTAGAAGCTATTACAATCTGTTTTTATATTTCTTGTTAGTTGTCTCTCATATTATATTTTTTCCACATTTTATCAATTTGTTTGTCATTCTTTGCTGGTTTCTGAAATTCTCGCAATCCGCAGGCTTACGACCACTCTTCGCACTATTATAGCATATTACAATGTAATGCTATGCTTAACTTGCTGAGTTAGCCACGGCTGGATCACTTTTTCCATGAAATGTTCCTTTCTCTTTCTGTCTTTGCTTCTGTCCGTGTAATAATGAGGGATAACTTGTCCATCCAACCAGTTCCACCCTAGTTTATATCGGTTTATACCCTAAAACATTGTAACAGATGAAATCACCCCATTCCGGGGACCCAATTTGTCCCACAGCTCGTAGGTCGTATGTTCACATTGGGTATGATCAGCATCCCTAGCTGGTTTAATCATTATTTCCCAATAAAGTTCCTATCGCTTCTTCCAACTTTTGGGTCCAAATTCAAACTCGTTTTCTAATTCTGTATTTCTATCATTCATCGCTCGTGACCCGACTGCGAGTACAGCTGATACATACGCCTGAGTTTGCAGGTTCTGCAGCATACATAACAGGTCCTGGGCCCTTATGAGGTGTGCCTTGAAAGTCTGCATTGTTTGGCTAAGTACTTTTCCAGGTTAAGTAATTGCAGTTATTTCAGGCTTAGCTGTTTTCCAGATCAATGATTAGCTGCTCACTCATTTGTTGCAAACGAATGCCGCAAATCCGAACCACGGTCTGCCCTTTTCCAATCTGATTGCATTGTCATCCACCTTCTCTTGAATGAACCATTGCAAATTAGCTTTATAATTACAGGGCAAAATTGCCTTGACTAAATCCGTCCCACTCAACTTACCGAAGTGTTTCTCTAAGGCTCTTTCTATGTCAGTTGTACATTCAGATATTCTGCGACATTACAAAAACTGGCAGGTGTACAAATATCCCTGCACTCCCCAATGGCTATCCGTCCTCGAACGATGTACCAGAAAAATGGGTCAGTCTTAGAATGTTTTTTAAACTAAAATAAACACCACCGTTTGGTCACACCAGATTTTGCTAGGGCTTTTGCAAGCTTTCCCAGCATGCAAGCTCTGCAGGTGTCTCTAATCAGCAAGGCCTCAGGACCAAATGTTCTCGTAACAATACGCCTCTGTAGCAGGATGGGGATAAGGAGGCTACCCAATTCCAGCATCCAAGGACAGTAAGATAAGAGAAGCCCAGGCCATGTTACAAGACTTATGAGTCATCCCTGGCAACACACCCCTTCGCAACACATCTCTTGGCAACACATGAGCCACTTTACGTTTAGAGACTAACGCTATTGGTCTAATGTAACTGTATTAAACTGTTGAATGTAACTGTAGTAAACTGTTGTAAAACCTATAAAGATCCATGAAACCCTTTGTTCAGCGGAGAGAAGCCTGGACTCAGTCTTGTGATTTCCTCCCCGCTGGTGTAAATAAAGGCCGCACTGGCGTTGGAACCGGCTCTGAGTGTTGAGTGATTCTTCTGATAAAAACTAACACTAACAACTGGAAAATTATGTATAACTTAGATAAGTTCAGTGTTATGCATGTGGGCAGGGCAAATGCTCAACATTCATACACCCTCCAGGGAAAGGCATTAAAGATGGTGGAGATTTAGACATTCTAGTGAATACACCCTTAAACGTACACGAGCAATGCAGTGCAGCGACAGTTAGAGCAAATAGGGTGCTGGGGTGTATCCATAGGACAATTCAGTATAAGACGAGGAGTACTGTTTTGTCCGAGTACAAGACCTTAGTCAGGCCACACTTGGAATACTGTGTCCAGTTTTGGGTCTCCTCACATGGTGGGTGATATTGAGGTTCTGGAAAGGGTCACTCGACTAATTCCAAGTCTAAAGGATCTTAGTTATCAAGATAGGTTAAAAGAGTTGGGACTCTTTACCTCAGAGCAGTGTAGACTTAGGGCGATATGATTGCGGTTTATAAGATAATGAAAGTGAAAGAGAGTGTTCCAGCTCACTGTTTATTTCACTTAAATAGGTTAGGCAGGACCAGGGGACACAAATTTCAGTTGTACAAGGCTAGATCTCGGTTAGGCATCAGGAGGTGGTTCTTTTCCCAGAGAACAGTAGACCTCTGGAACAAGCTGCCCTCTCATGTGGTGAATACAGACTCATTGAATTCCTTCAAGTAAAAGCTGGATTTGTTTCTGGCTGCGGCGGAGATTAACACTTACAGAAGGTAGGTCCTGCAGGGAGTTTAATGGCCAGAGTGATGTCCTGGACTAGTTTCCATCACTTAGATGGGTTGGAGAGGAATTTCCCAGATTTTATTTTCCCAAATTGTCCTAGGTTTTTTTTAAAATCTGTATGTTTGCCTCTCCCAGGAGATCACATGGACTCGGGTGGAGTGGAGTGCATACGCTGTGATATATCGCAATTGTGTGGGACAGGCTTGATGGACCAGATGGTCTTTACCTGTCCGTTATTTTTCGTATGTATTAAAATGCTTCATCTACACTGTCCCATCGAACACTACCAGAGCAGGTACAGCACGGCTTAGATACAGAATAAATCTCAGGCCCCGAATTAGAGCCCACAGGCCCCGTGGTGACAGGCCCCGGGTGAGCGTGGTCACTGGCCACCATCTTGCACAGGGCGGGATCAGGGCGCATGCGTGGCCATCTTCGTTCAGGAACAGAGAGTGGGCAGGGCTTTAGAGTCTCTGTTCCCAACTGGGTCCCAGTGCCCGGGAGATGGAGCATCCTGGGCAAGACATTTTTCTTCTTCATAGAATCAGAGACTGGTTACAACATGGAAGGAGGCCATTTGCCCGTCGAGCCCATGTCGGCTATCTGCAAGAGCTTCTGCTAATCCCACTCCAGCTACTCTGACCAGACCTCTAATGATTTTGAACACCTCTGTCAAACCTCCTCTCAATCTTCTCTGTTCTGAGAACAACCTCAACTTCTCCAGACTATCCACGTAATTGAAGTCCCTCATCCCTGGATTCATTCTCGTAAATCTTTTCTGCACGCTCTTAAAAGGCCTTCGCATGCTTACTGAAATGTGGTAGCCAGAATTGCTCCAGTTCAGTCAACAAGCTCCCCGCTGGAGTGGAACTATACTACAGAACCAGTGGGAACCTGTTCAACCTTCGTCGTCTCCAGGCCAGGTCCAAGACCACCTCAATCTCTGTCGTTGAGCTACCGTACGCGGATAATACCTGTGTCTGCGCACATATAGAGGCTGAACTTCGAATCATAGTCGACGTATTTACTGACGTTACGAAAGCATAGGCTTTACATTAAACATCCATAAGAGAAAGGTCCTCCACCAGCCTGTCCTCGCCACATAGCACTCCCCACTCCACCCACCCCCCGTAGTCATCAAAATCCATGGCACGGCCCTGGACAGTGTGGACCATTTCCCATACCTCAGGAACCTCTTGTCAGCAAGAGCAGACATTGACGACAAGATTCAACACCGCCTCCAGTGCAGCCTTCGGCCGCTTCAGGAAAAGTGTCTTTGAAGACCACGTCCTCAAATCTACAACCAAGCACATGGTCTACAGGGCTGTAGTAATACCCACCCTCCTGTATGGCTGAGAGACATGGACCATGTACAGTAGGTATCTCACCCCCAGCACCCAGCTCATGGTCCACAGGGCTGTTGTAATACCCACCCTCCTGTATGGCTGAGAGACATGGACTATGTACAGTAGACACCTCAAGTTGCTGGAGAAATACCAATAACGATGTCTCCGCAAGATCATACAAATTACCTGGGAGGACAAGCACACAAACGTTAGCGTCATCGACCAGCCAACATCTGCAGCATTGAAGCACTGACCACATTTGATCAGCTCCGCTGGGCAGGCCACATTGTTCGCATGCCAGACACGAGACTCCCAAAGCAAGCACTCCACTCAGAACTCCTTCACAGCAAACGAGCCAAAGGTGTGGCTGATGAAATGTTACAAGGACACCATCAAAGCCTCCCTGATACACCTGGGAGTCCCTGGCTAAAGACTGCCGAAAGTGGAGGAAGAGCATCCGGGAGGGCGCTGAGCACCTCGAGTCTCATCGCCGAGAGCATGCAGAAATCAAACGTGGCATCAAAAAGAGCATGCGGCAAACCTGTCCCACTCAGCCCTTCCCTCAACGACTATCTGTCCCACCTGTGACAGGGACTGTGGCTCTCGTATTGGACTGTTCAGCCACCAAAGGACTCATTTTTAAAGTGGAAGCCTGTCTTCCTCGATCCGAGGGACTGCCTATGATGATGATGATGACCCAGAACTGCACACAATACTCCAGTTGAGGCCGAACCAGTGTTTTATGCAGGTTCAACATAATATCCACAATCTATACCTCGATTCATGAAAAATAGGATCCCGTAAGTCTTTGTAACCACTTTCTCAACCAGCACTGCCACCTTCAGTGATTGGTGCACACATACTCCTGGGTCTCTCTGTTCACGCACCCCTTTACAATTGTACCCTTTAGTTTATATTTTATCACTTCTTTCTTCCGACAAAGATGTATCACTTTTGAACATTTCTACGTTAAATTTCATCTGCCACATAGACACGCCGGTGTAATGGGTGGGCTGTTCAGCCACCAAAGGACTCATTTTTAGAGTGGAAGCTAGTGGGCCTAAACACATTGGAGTGCAGAAGAATGAGAGGTGATTTTATCGAAACATAAGGTAATAAGGGTGTTCGAAGTCTATCACCATCCTCCTCACTGTTCACTGTACTTCCAAGTTTTGTGTGAGCTGTAGATTTGGAAAATGTGCCCTGTACATAGGTCATTAATATAGATCAAAAAAAGCAGTGGTCCCAATACCGACCCCTGGGGAACACCACTTCCTCCAGTCTGAAAAACAACCATTCACCACGACTCTGTTTGTGTCACTTAGCCACTTTCATATCCATGCTGCCACTGTCCCCGTTATTCCATGGGCCTCGATTTTGCTGGTATTGGTAACACGCCTGGGATCAGTAAACACAAAACCCAGTCTGTTAATCACTTTCAGCTACTGGACTTAGCATGTGCCACAGAGCATCTCTTCTACCTTCAATATGTGAATAGAGCATCACGCCTGCAAACCTGGTTTAAGTTTATATCCACTCAGCAAATCTATTAAAGAAAAGCCTATAGGCCAATGACACACTGTTAAGGTGCCAGTGTGTTGCTGGTTTGATTGGCATTTTGCCTGTAATAGACTCTGTATTTTGGTCTCCATATTTACAAAAGGATATATCTGCATTGCAGGCTGTTCGGAGATGGTTCACTCGGTTGATTCTGGAGATGAGGGGATTGACTTATGAAAATAGGTTGAGTAGATTGGGCCTAAACACATTGGAGTACAGAAGAATGAGAGGTGATTTTATCGAAACATAAGATAATAAGGGGGTTCGACAAGGTGGATGCTGAGAGGATATTTCCACTCATAGGGGAAACTAAAAGAAGGAGACATAGTCTTAGAATAAGGGACCACCCAATTAAAACTGAGATGAGGAATTTCTTCTCTGAGGGTTGTAAATCTGTGGAATTCTCTGCCCAGGTGAGCTGTGGAGGCTGGGTCTTTGAATATATTTCAGGCGGAAACATAGACAGATGTTTGAGCGATTAAGTGAGTAAAGGATTATGGGCAGCGGGCAGGGAAGTGGAACTGAGTCCATGATCAGATCAGCCATGATCTTATTGAATGGCGGAGCAGGCCCGAGGGGTCAAATGGCCGACTCCTGCTCCTATTTATTATGTTCTCATGTTCTAACTGAACATTTCTCCCAGTCTAACCTTGTCTGTAATGAAATATGTGTCATTTAATAAGCCTCAAGTCCTTGTTCATGTCTGCTGCAGATTCCAGAGTTGATTCCAGAGATGAGGGGGTTGACTTATGACGATAGGTTGAGTAGGTTGGACCTAGACACATTGGAGTTCAAAAGAATGAGGTGATCTCTGTGTGGCCCTGAAGGACTGTGTCCAGGCTGAAGTTCTGTTCCCCCTGTAAAATCCTCCCCACAGAATGTCCTTTCTCAGCTCCAATCAGGTGATGCGAAACACTCAGGTGGTAAAGACAAAAATCCACAGCAATGTGTTGAAAGCAACACTAATTTGTGTGTCTATATCCTAAATATTAAACTCCAATCCAGTTACAGGAGTTATTAACATCAGCGTTACAGGATTTATAAACCCCAACTATCAGAATTAACACAATTTAGTCCAGGATGTGATTACCAGCAGCAATAACAACAGAATCCAACCCCTGCAATCACTTGTGAATTCGCTGGTGTCTCAGCAGGTTGCCTGACAGAGAGAATCCCTTCCCACACTAAGAGCAGGTCAACGGCCTCTCCCCAGTGTGAACTCGTTGGTGTGTCAGCAGGTGGGATGACCGAGTAAATCCCTTCCCACACTCAGAACATTTAAAAGGTCTCTCCCCAGTGTGAATTCGCTGGTGTTTCAGCAGGTGGGATGATGCAGTGAATTCCTTCCCACAGTCAGAGCAGGTGAACGGCCTCTCCCCAGTGTGAAGTCGCTGGTGTATCAGCAGGCTGGATGATGCAGTGAATCTCTTCCCACACTCGGAGCAGGTGAATGGCCTCTCCCCAGTGTGAGCTCCCTGGTGTATCAGCAGGCTGGATGATACAGCGAATCCCTTCCCACACTCGGAGCAGGTGAACGGTCTCTCCCCAGTGTGAACTCGCTGGTGTATCAGCACGCTGGATGATGCAGTGAATTCCTTCCCACAGTCGGAGCAGGTGAACGGCCTCTCCCCAGTGTGAACTCGCTGGTGTATCAGTAGGTGGGATAACTGAATGAATCCCTTCCCACAGTCGGAGCAGGTGAATGGCCTCTCCCCAGTGTGAACTCGCTGGTGTGTCAGCAGGTGGGATGATGTAGCGAATCTCTTCCCACACTCGGAGCAGGTGAATGGTCTCTCCCCAGTGTGAACTCGCTGGTGTATCAGCAGGTCGGATGACTGAATGAATCCCTTCCCACAGTCGGAGCTGGTGAACGGCCTCTCCCCAGTGTGAACTCGTCGATGTGTTTCCAGCTGGGATGGGTAGTTGAATCGTTTCCCACAATCCCCACATTTAATTGGTTTCTCCCCAGTGTGACTGTGCTTGTGTCTCTCCAGGTTGGACGATCGACTGAAGCCTTGTCCACACACAGAGCACGTGTACCGTTTCTCCCCACTGTGAACGGTGCCTTCTGCTTCCATGGTCAAAAGCTGATGAGATTCCAGTCCCGATGTATTGAGTGAACATCAGATCTTGAGGTGATGTTTGGTTTGAGCTTCCAGTCTACAAATCCTTCCCTTTTAACACCCTGTAAAGTGAATTTCAAACAGGAAAAAGTGAGTGTGAGAGAGAACCCACAAAAACACAAAGGCTGGTTGTGAAATTGAGCTTAATGAGTCTGGTCATTTGTGGGGCCGGCACTAGAAAAAAGTGACCATGAAAGCTGCCGGATTGTCGTAAAAACACATCTGGGTCACTGTTGTCATTCAGGGAATGGAACCCACCTCCCTCGACAGGCCCACATGGGAAATTGTTGTTCCCACTGGGCCCAGAATTACTGGGGGTGATACCCAGCAGCTTCTCCCCCTCTCCATCCAGCTCAAACTGATGTAACAAACAGACCCACACAGGAGGCCAGTGAGTGACTTCCACATCCAGCGCCCACCCTGATACAGAGCGGCTGGGAATTGCTGGGCCTGCTGTATAAATGTAAGTTGTTGTTTGCCTGGTGTGGGGGAGGTGCTGCCCCCGGGGGTTGTTGGGGCCGGGCCCGGTGGCTCTGACTCGGGGCCCGAGAGCCGCGCTTGGCATTGCCCGGGGACCGAGAGCCGCACTCGGTGTTGTCCGGGGACCGAGAGCCTCACTCGGTGTTGCCCGGGGACTGAGAGCCACACTCGGTGTTGTCCGGGGACTGAGAGCCACACTCGGTGTTGCCCGGGGACTGAGAGCGACACTCGGTGTTGTCCAGGGACTGAGAGCCACACTCGGTGTTGCCCGGGGAATGAGATCCACACTCGGTGTTGCCCGGGGCCCGGGAGCCGCACTCGGTGTTGCCCGGGGACTGAGAGCCGCACTCGGTGTTGCCCGGGGACTGAGAGCCACACTCGGTGTTGTCCGGGGACTGAGAGCCACACTCGGTGTTGCCCGGGGACTGAGAGCCACACTCGGTGTTGTCCGGGGACTGAGAGCCACACTCGGTGTTGCCCGGGGACTGAGAGCCACACTCGGTGTTGTCCGGGGACTGACAGCCGCATTCGGTGTTGCCCGGGGCCCGGGAGCCGCACTCAGTGTTGCCCGGGGCCCGGGAGCCGCACTCGGTGTTGCCCGGGGACTGAGAGCCACACTCGGTTAAAAAGGAGGCAGACAAAAAGCAGGAAACAACAGACCAGTTAGCCTAACATCTGTGGTTGGGAAAATGTTGAAGAGTTCATTTTTAAAGAATCAATAGCACGACATTTGGAAAAGCATAATTCGGTCAGGCAGAATCAGCATGGATTTATGAAGGGGAAGTTAAGTTTGACAAATTTGCTGGAATTCTTTGAGCATGTAATGAACAGGCTGGATAAAGTGGGTCTTTTGTATTTGGATTCCCAGAAGACATTTGACAAGGTGCCACATAAAAGGTTACTGCACAAGATAAAAGTTCACGGGCTGGGGGTAATATATTAGCATGGATAGAGGATTGGCTAACTAACAGAAAACAGAGAGTGGGGGTAAATGGTTCATTCTTGGGTTGGCAATCAGTGACTAGTGGGGTGCCGCAGGGATCAGTGCTGGGACCCCAGCTATTTACAATCTATATTAACGACTTGGAAGAAGGGACCGACTTTAACGTAGCCAAGTTTGCTGACGATATGAAGATGGGAGGAAAAGCAACGTGTGAGGAGGACACAAATAATCTGTAAAAGGACATAGACAGGCTAAGTGAGTGGGCAAAAATTTGGCAGATGGAGTATAATGTTGGAAAGTGTGAGGTCATGCATTATGGCAGAAAAAAATCAAAGAGCAAGTTCTTATTTAAATGGAGAGAGATTGCAAAGTCCCGCAGTACAACGGGACCTGGGGGTACTTGTGCATGAAACACAAAAGGTTAGTATGCAGGTGCAGCAAGTGATCAGGAAGGCCAATGCAATCTTGGCATTTATTGCAAAGGGGCTGGAGTATAAAAGCAGGGAAGTCTTGCTACAGTTACACAGGGTATTGGTGAGGCCACACCTGGAATACTGCATGCAGTTTTGGTTTCCATATTTATGAAAGGATACACTTGCTTTGCAGGAAGTTGAGAGAAAGTCCACTGAGTTGTTTCCGGAGATGAGGGGGTTGACTTATGAGAAAAGGTTGAGGAGGTTGGGCCTCTACTCATTGAATTCAGAAGAACGAATGAGAGGCGATTTATCGAAACGTATAAGATAATTAGGGGGTTTGACAAGGTGGTAGCAGAGAGGATGTTTTCACTGATTGGGGAGACTAGAAATAGGGGCCATAATCTTAGAATAAGGGGCCCTCCATTTAAAACTGAGATGAGGAGGAATTTCTTCTCTGAGGGTTGTAAATCTGTGGAATTCGCTGCCTCAGAGAGCTGTGGAATCTGGGACATTGAATATATTTAAGACAGAGATAGACAGTGTCTTAACTGATAAGGGATAAAGGGGTTATGGGGAGTGGGCAGGAAAGTGGACCCGAGTCCATGATCGGATCAGCCATGATCGTATTAAATGGTGGAGCAGGCTCGAGGGGCCGTATGGCCTGCTCTTGCTCCTATTTTTTATGTTCTTATTTTCTAATGTAGTCTCGTGTGGGAGTGTGGATTTTACTCATATCTGTCCATCTCTGGTATGTGGATGAGGATTTTACTCTGTATGTTAGTTTCTGATACGAGAGCGTGGATTTTATCCTGTTCCTGTCAATTTCTGGTAATTGCCTGTGGGTTTCATTCTGTATCAAAAAGGGCCACATTACAACATAATTCTAAAAGGATAAAGAGTGTTAAAAAAACAAGCCTGAAGGCTCTGAGTTTCAAAGTGAGGATCATTGGTAATAAGGTGGACAAATTAACTGCACATATAGCTGTTAATGGATATGATGTAATTGGGATTACAGAGACATGGCTCCAGGGTAACCAAGGCTGGGAACATAATATGCAGGGGTATTCAATATTGAAGAAAGAAAAGGAGGTGGGGTAGAGTTAATGGTTAAAGAGGAGGTTAATGCAATGGTAAGGAAGGACATTGGCTGGGATGATGTGGAATCTGTATGGGTCGAGCTGCGAAACAACAAAGGGCAGAAAACGTTTGGTGGTCTGTAAACAAACCCAACTAACAGTAGTAGGGAGGTTGGGGATGGCATCAAAAAGGAAATTAGGGGGGCGTGCAATAAGGGTACAGCAGTTACCATCGGTGACTTTTACCTACATATTGATTGGGCGAACCAAACCGGTAGCAATATTGTAGAGGAGGATTTCCTGGAGTGTATAAAGGATTGTTTTCTAGACCAATATGTCGAGGAACCAACTAGAGAGCCGGCCATCCTAGACTGGGTCTTGTATAACGAGAGAGGATTAATTAGCAATTAGTCGTGCGTGGCCCCATAGGGAAGAGTGACCATAATATGGTAGAATTCTTCATTAAGATGGAGAGCGACACAGTTAACTCAGAGACTAGGGTCCTGAACTTGAAGGAAACTTCGATGGTATGAGACGTGATTTGGCTGGGATAAACAGGCGAATAATACTTAAAGGGTTGATGGTGGATAGGCAATGGCAGACATTTAAAGATCACATGGATGAATTAAAACTATTATACATCCCTGTCTGGCATAAAAATAAAATATGAAAGGTGGCTCAACCGTGGCTAACCAAGGAAATTAGGGACAGTGGCACATAAATTGGCCTGAAAAAGCAGCAAACCTGAGGACTGGGAGCAATTTAGAATTCAGCAGAGGAGGACTAAGGGTGTAATAAGGAGGGGGAAAATAGAATATGAGAGTAAGCTTGCAGGGAACATAAAAAACTGACTGCAAAAGCTTCTATAGATATGTGAAGAGAAAAAGATTAGTGAAATCTAATGTCGGCCCCTTGCAGTCAGAATCAGGTGAATTTATAATGGGGAACAAGTAAATGGCAGACCAATTGAACAAATGCTTTGGTTCTGTCTTCACTAAGGAAGACACGAATAACCTGCCGAAAATACTAGGGGACCGAGGGTCTAACGGGAAAGATGAACTGAGGGAAATCCTTATTAGTCAGGAAATGGTTGTAGGGAAACTGATGGGACTGAAGGCCGATAAATCCCCAGGGTCTGACAGTCTGCATCCCAGAGGAGTTAAAGAAGTGGCCCTAGAAATAGTAGATGCATTGGTGGTCATTTTCCAACATTCTATAGATTCTGGATCAGTACCTATGGATTGGAGGGTAGCTAATGTAACCCCACTTTTTAAAAAATGAGGGAGAGAGAAAACAGGGAATTATAGACCGGTTAGCCTGACATTGGTGGTGGGGAAAATGCTGGAATCAATTATTAAAGATGTAATAGCATAGCATTTGGAAAGCAGTGACAGGATCGGTCCAAGTCAGCATGAATTTATGAAAGGGAAATCATGCTTGACAAATCTTCTTGAGTTTTTTGTGGATGTAACTAGTAGAGTGGATAAGGGAGAACCAGTGGATGTGGTGCATTTGGAATTAAAAAAGGCTTTTGACAACGTCCCACACAAGAGATTAGTGTGCAAAATTAAGGTACATAGTATTAGGGGTAATGTATTGATGTGGAGGGAGAACTGCTTGGCAGACAGGAAGCAAAGAGTGGGAATAAACGTGTCCTTTTCAGAATGGCAGGCATTGACTAGTGGGGTGCCGTAAGGTTCAGTGCTGGGATCTCAGTAATTTACAACATCCATTAATTATTTAGATGAGGGAATTTAACGTAATATCTACAAATTTGCAGATGATACTAAGCTGGGTGGCAGTGTGAGTAGGATGCTAAAAGGCTGCAGGGTGACTTGGACAGGTTAGGTCAATGGGCAATTGCATGGCAGATGCAGTATAATGTGGATAAATGTGAGGTTATTCACTTTGGGTGCAAAAACAGGAAGGCAGATTATCTGAATGGTGACAGATTAGTAAAATGGGAGGTGCATAGAAGACCTGGGTGTCATGGTACATCAGTCACTGAAGGTAGACATGCAGGTCCAGCAGGCAGTAAAGAAAGCAACTGGCATGCTGACCTTCATAGCAAGGCGATTTGAGTATACGAGCAGGGAAGTCTTACTGCAATTGTACAGGGCCTTGCTGAGACCACACCTTGAGTATTGTGTGCAGTTTTGGTCTCTTAATCTGAGGAAGAACGTGCTTGCTATTGAGGGACTGCAGCGAAGGTTCACCAGACTAATTCCCGGGATGGCAGTACTGACATATGAAGAAAGACTGGATCGGCTAGGTTACACTCACTGGAATTTAGAAGAATGAGAGGGGATCTCATAGCAACATATAAAATTATGACGGAACTGGACAGGTTATAGGCAGGAAGAATGTTCCTGATGTTGGGGAAGTCCAGAATCAGGGGTCACAGTCTAAGGATAAGGGGTAAGCCTTATCGGACTGAAATGAGGAGAAACTTTTTCACCCAGAGTGGTAAACCTGTGAAGTTCTCTACCACAGAAAGTTGTGGAGTACTGTTTGTTGGATTTATTCAAGAGGGAGTTAGATGTGGCCCTTACGGCTAAGGGGCTCAGGGGGTATGGAGAGAAAGCGGGAGTGGGGTACTGAAGTTGCATGATGAGCCATGATCATATAGAATGGTGGTGCAGGCTAGAAGGGCCGAATGGCCTGCTCCTGCACCTATTTTCAATGTTTCAATGTATCTTTCCATTCTTGGTGAGTGAGTGTGTATTTTGTGCTGTATCTGTCCATCTCTGTGATGTGAATGTGAGCTCTCTCTACTCCATACCCGTCATTCTCCAGTATGTTAGTATTGTTTTACTGTGTACCCCCAATCTCTTATAGTATTGGTTTTACTTTCTAACTGTCAATTTGTGTTATGGAGGTGAGTGTTTATGCTGAATCTGTCGGTCTCTGGTAAATGAGTCTGAGTTTCACTCTGTATCTATCTGTGTCTGCGATGTGAGTGTGGGCCTTTCTCTGTATCTCCATTTCTATTATGGGAGTCTAGGTTTTATTCTGTACCCGTCAAGTTCTGATATGTGATTGTGGGCCTTACTCTATAACTGCCAGTTTCTGTTTAATTGCGAGTGGGCTTTCCTTTGTACCTGTCAGTTTCTGGAATGAAAGAGAGCTCTTTACCTTGTACCTGTCAATTACTGGATTGTGAGTCTGGGCATGTCACTGTATGTCAATTTATGTTATGGGAATATGGATTGTAATAAGTCAGCCTCTGATGTGTGAGTGTGGGTTTTATACTGTATTTCTCAGTCTCTCATATGCAAATGTGTGTATTTTTCTGTAACTGTCGGGTTTTGTTGTGTGTTCAGGTTTAATCTGTGCTTCTCAGTTTCTGCTATGTTAGACTGTACCTATTTGTTCCTGCTTCTTGATTGTATGTTTTAGACTGTACCTGTCAGTTGCTGCTATGTGAGTGTGGAATTTACTCTGTATCTGCTTGTCTCTGGTATGTGAACATGAGAATCAATTGAACTTTTAACCTGTATTTCTCTGATATGTGTGTGAAGATTTTGCCTTCTACCTGTCATTGTTCAGATATGTGTGTGTGGGTTTTATTCTGCCCCTATCAGTTTCTGCGATGCAAGTAAAAACTTTACTGACTGCCTTTCAGTTTTTCGATATGTGCTCATGGGATTTACACTTTACCTGTCACTCTCTGGTATGCAAGTGGGGATTTTATTCTGTTACTGCCACTTTCATATATGTGGGTGTGTGTTGTATACTGTATCTGTCAGTCTGTGGTACGGGAATGTGGGGTTTATTCTGCACCTGTCATCTTCTGGTATGTTCGGGGGGTTTAAATACTGAATCTGTCAGATTCTGAAACATGAATATGGCTTTTGCTCTGTACCCATCAGCTTCTGATAGGCTAATGTGGTTTATACTATCTGTTTGACATTTTTTCTGATAGATGATTGTCTTTTATTCTCTACCTGCCAGTTTCTGGCAAGTGAGTGTGGGTGTTTAATGTACCTGTCAGTGTGATCTGTTTCAATGGTGAAACAGCATGTGATTCTACTGCTCCATGTGGCTGTAAGATTCACAATGTAACTCTGCCACTTCGGATCACTGTGGGACTGACAGCTTCTGCTGTCTGTGACAATAGACTTGAGGCCAGTTCTGTGTGTCTGCGCTCTGTGAGTGATAATCTACTTACTGTGTGTGAGAAGGAGCTGCCTGCACTGTTCCTTGTGTTCTGGGTGGAGGAAAGATCACATTTGTTCTGGCTGGTTGAATAATTTTGCTGTGAGAATAATAATACGAGAACATTATTAGTTCTAAGATATGGATGCAGGAGAGAATATGATGTATCTGAGGGAGTGACAATGTATCTCTCAATCACCAGCAACACGGTTTTGGAGAACTCAGCTCACCGAAACAATATAACCCGTCTTTAAAATATCTTCTCCCACACTCCTCTCCTGTTGCCTGCAATAGATGACCTTGTGAGACTCCCCACATCCTCACTGTCAGGCTGTTTCCCCCGGACTCACTGCTGATCTCTGAGCCCATCTGCGGACACGCTCACAAAGTGCTGTGCTGCTGTAAGGAGGCTGCTGCTCGCTTCCTTACCCTGGGGCTACTGTGTCACCATTCCTGGCTGTTTTAAACCATCTTCTTCTGCTCACTGAGTGAATGGTGATTGCAGGCAGTGCTGGGGGAGGGGAGGGTTATGTGCTCTTCTGCTCACTGGGAATTGACACAGGGGGTGGTGCTGAACCGCGCATGCGCAGCTCTCTGCAATAATTCAGCCTGTTAAAATCAAAGTGCACTTTTCCCAATTTACTTTTATCAGAATCTGAGCAAAGGAACTGGGCTTGGGGGGAAAGGACAGAGAATGATTAAAGCTGGGAGCTTTGTCCCTTGGAGATGCTCAATTTGAGATCATTCCGTGCAGGGTGTTTCTCTCCATTAGCCCGTCTTCACAAAGCTATCCTGCAGCAACATCGGAGGGGTGAGGGAGTGGGAGTGTTTGCTGGGACCGTGCAGGAGTTAATATCTAACAGAAACAATCTGAGATCAGTTTAATTAGAGTAAAATACTCGGTCACTGAGAGTAATACCGAAGTGGATAATCAAGGGGCTTTCATGAGACAGTAACTTAATACAATCACTATTCATTATGAAGTAGAACTCGGTAGAATAATGGGACTAAAGGCATACAAGTCACCTTGCCCTGATGGCTTACATCGTAAGGTCTTAAGAGAAGTGGCTGCAAAGATGGTGGACACATTAGTTGTAATCTACCAAAATTCCCTGGATTCTGGGGTGGTCCCAACAGATTGGAAACCAAAAATGTAATGCCTCTATTTAAAAAAGGAGGCAGACAAAAAGCAGGAAACTATAGACCAGTTGGCCTAACATCTGTCATTGGGAAAATGCTGGAGACCATTATTAAGGAAGCAGTCGCGGGACATTTGGAAAAGCATGATTCAATCCAGCAGAGTCAGTATCGCTTTATGAAAGGGAAATCATGTTTGACAAATTTGCTGGAGTCCTTTGATGATGTAAGAAGCAGAATAGATAAGGGGGAACCAGTGGATGTGGTGTATTTGGATTTCCAGAAGGCATTTGATAAGGTACCACATAAGAGGTTACTGCACAAGATAAATCTCATAGTGTTGGGGGCAGTATATTAGCATGGAGAGAGGATTGGTTAACTAACAGAAAACAGAGAGTCAGGATAAATGGGTCTTTTTCCGGTTGGCAAATGGTGACTAGTGGGGTACCGCAGGTATCGGTGCTGGTTCCTCAACTATTTACAATCTATATTAATGTCTTGGAAGAAGGCACCGAGTGTAATAGAGCCAAGTTTGCCGATGATACAAAGATGGGGGGGAAAGCAATTCGAGAACACGAAAAATCTGCAAAGGGATATAGACAGGCGAAATGAGTGGGCAAAAATTTGTCAGATGTAGTATAATATGGGAAAATGTGAGGTTATCCACTTTGGCAGAAATAATAGAAAAGCAAATTATAATTTAAATGGAGAAAAATCGCAAAGTGCTACAGGACAGAGAGACCTGAGGATGTTTGTGCATAAAACACAAAAAGTTAATGTGCAGGTACAGCAAGTAATCAGGAAGGCAAATGGAACATTGGCCTTTATTGCACGGGGGATAAAGCAGAGAAGTCCTGCTACAACTGTACAGGGTTTTGGTGAGACCACACCCAGAATACTGCATGCAGTTTGGTCTCTGTATTTAAGGAAGGATATACTTGCATTGGAGGCTGTTCAGAGGTTAATTCTGGCGATGAGGGGATTGTCTTATGAGGATAGATTGATTAGGTTTGTCCGATACACATTGGAGTTCAAAAGAATGAGAGGTGATCTTATTGAAACATATAATGAGGGGACTGGACAAGGTGGATCCAGAGAGGATATTTCCACTCAGGGTAAACTAAAACTAGTGTGCATAGTCTCAGAATAAGGGGCCACCCATTTAAAACTGAGATGAGGAGAAATTTATTCGCTCAGAGGGTTGTAAATCTGTGGAATTCTCCGCCCGAGAGCTGTGGAGGCTGGGTCATTGAATGTATTTAAGGCAGAGATAGACAGATTTTTGAGCAATAAGGGATTAAAGGGTGATGGGGAGCGGGCAGGGAAGTGGAGGTGAGTTCATGAATAGATCAGGCATCATCTTATTGAATGGCAGAGCAGGATCCAGGGGCCAAATGATCCACTCCTGCTCCTATTTCTTAGGTTATTATGTTCTTATGAGATAATAACCCTGTGACTGTACATGGGGACTCTAACCCTGGGACTGTACGTGGGGACTCTAACCATGGGACTGTACGTGGGGACTCTAACCATGGGACTGTACGTGGGGACTCTAACCCTGGGACTGTACATGGGGACTCTAACCCTGGGACTGTACATGGGGACTCTAACCCTGGGACTGTACCTGGGGACTCCAACCCTGGGACTGTACATGGGGACTCTAAACCTGGGACTGTACATGGGGACTCTAACCCTGGGACTGTACATGGGACTCTAACACTGGGACTGAACATGGGGACTCTAACCCTGGGACTGTACCTGGGGACTCTAACCCTGGGACTGTACATGGGGACTCTAACCCTGGGAGTGTACCTGGGGACTCTAACCCTGGGAGTGTACCTGGGGACTCTAACCCTGGGACTGTACATGGGGACTCTAACCCTGGGAGTGTACCTGGGGACTCTAACCCTGGGACTGTACATGGGGACTCTAACCCTGGGACTGTACATGGGGACTCAAACCCTGGGAGTGTACCTGGGGACTCTAACACTGGGACTGTACATGGGGACTCTAACCCTGGGACTGTACATGGGGACTCTAACCCTGGGACTGTACATGGGGACACTAACCCTGGGACTATACATGGGGACTCTAACCCTGGGACTGTACATGGGGACACTAACCCTGGGACTATACATGGGGACTCTAACCCTGGGACTGTACATGGGGACTCTAAACCTGGGAGTGTACCTGGGGACTCTAACCCTGGGACTGTACATGGGGACTCTAACCCTGGGAATGAACAGCTTTGGGGCTTTCCTGTTACAATTGTCTGGGATGTAACCAGAAGCTGAGCACTGAGCAGCGCCTCTCGGAGATGGTGAGAAATCCGAGGGGCCGAATATAACTCAGCTGTTACTTTACCAAGATGGCCGCGCATGCGCTTTGCTGCTCACTGAACAAAGATGGCGGAGAACAGACCCTGCATTCCTGTACAAAGATGGCCACCGTTACCCGGGGCCTTTGACCGGGAGAAAGCCTCGAGGCTGCAGCCGCCGATATTCCGGTTATTATTCCGGGCTTCCGGCGGGCAGCAGGTGTTTCTGAAGCCTCCCCGGCTCCCCGCTGGTCCTTTACTCCCCTCCGCCCCGCGGAGTAGGAGCTGTTTGGCGGAACACATTTCACCACAGCCGCTCCGCCATTACACGCACCGCGCATGCTCCAAATACAGCCAGGTCCCGCGCCTGCGCACTGGGCCCCTGTAGTCTGGGCTCGGCACATTCTCCATCGCGGGGAATGCTGGGTACATACCCAAGACCACTTTAGTGACTGGGACAGGATTTACTGGGCCCCCATTGGCCACTGAACATGGTCATTTTGGCCCTCAGTCATTGTTCCTGCTGCTCTGTATAACCCTGTCCCTGAGCTGGACAGTAATGTTCTGTCTCAGGATTGTTTCAAACACCCTGTGTCCAATATGGGATTTCTCCACAACCATCATCATCATCACAGGCAGTCCCTGGAAGCGGGGATGATTTGCTTCCATGCCCAAAAGGAATGAGTTCACAGGTGTTTTAATGAAGGACCGAGTATTCCAGATCCCGAGCTACATCTTGAAGGGTGGAACCTGCCTGTGTTGGGATTTTGCACACCAGCCACCACACTGGCTTGTCAGAGCTCGGTCTTGGTCCAGTGGCAAGGATTACCCCAGACGACTGGAGACCAGCTGTGCTGCACGGACTGAGCGCACACATATACCAGTTTGGGCTGGCCCATGCTGCCCCTAGGCCCTTGCCCCTTCTGGGCCCCAGTCTCATGCCTCTCCTGGGCCCCGGTCACGTCCTTCTATAATCTCTTGCCGCTCCTTCTCCCCTCCTGCTGTGCCTGCCCACACTGCAATTAGCGACGTGACTTTGCAGCCGTCACCATCCTACAATGGAATGCCACCGCCGCACACTGCTCCCTCTGATGGCCCCGACCTGCTGATGGTCATGCAGGCCGGGTCCATGCCGCTGCACGGGAGACTAATTCATGTTCCCTTCCCTTCCATTTTGCGCCTTTTCTTACTCTAGATTATTTCACTTCTCACACAGTTCATCTTTTGCCACATCAAATCCCAAGCTTGTTTCGTTTGAGCATACGGCTTGTGGATGTCATACACTGAACCGGCGTGTCTCACTTTACACTCATTTGACGTTCCTTGAAAGAACTATCTTGCTTAAGACTGGAACTCTCTTATTTTCTATATTGTTTAACGATTTTTGAATGCGGTTAATAGATCTCCACACACACTGCATATTGCCTTTGAAATGTTCTGGTCTTTGTAATTGTCTTTGCTAATTTTGATGGGTTATTTGATTATAATTACTTGTTACTAAATGCGTTGCAGAAATTATTTGCATCAAAATAATTGTTTAAACACTTCCTTTATCGGGTCTTTAGCTTCCACACTGATGTCTGTTTCTTCTTGTGGGGGGAATCGAGAACTAGGTGGCAAAGTCTGAGCATAAGGGGTCGCCCATTTAAAACGGAAATGAGGATGAATTTCTGCTCTCAGAGGGTCGTGAATCTTTGAAATTCTCTACCCCAGAGAGCAAAGGAGGCTGGGTCATTGAATATATTTAAGTTGCAGACAGACTGATTTTTGAAAGATCGGGAAGTCAAGCGTTCTGTGGAGAGGGCAGGGAAGTGGAATTGAGGCCAAGATCAGATCAGCCATGATATTATTGAATGGCAGAGCGGACTCAAGGGGCTAGATGACCTACTTCTGCTCCTATTTCTTATGTTCTTAGCATTGATTATGGGCTGGGTTTAGATGTAGGTTTAGTGGTTAGTGGGTGTGGTTTGTGGCTATGTGTTAGGATTGGGATTAGTGTTTGGGATAGTCAATATGATATTCGGCTTAGGATATAGTGATTAACGTAGAAAGCACTATTGGCAATATAAGTGTCACTGAATTTGCCCTTTTCCATTTCATGTTTTTAACCTCTCACAGACGAGTCACAAAACAGCCTCACAATGTGTTAATTCAAGGAACCTTCGTTTCTGCGCAAGCCTCATTTCCTCCCTTCTTTTACATCTCTACATTTCTCACAGAAAAATCAATTAGTGACATTAGATTTGTGGATTTTGGGACAATAACAGACGGATACAGTTGTTGTGCTGGTTACATTTAATCCTCAGCCTGCTTGAAAAGGGCTTCTGACAATAATCTGTCACCAGGCCTCACCAGTCACCGTCTGATTCCACCATCATATCTTCATTCATTACCCACCTTTCCCCCTAACTAGAGCTGCTTTCAGCAGTATGGCCATTCCCCATACTGAGGCTCTCTAATTACCGAGCAGAGCATGAACACCGGCACAGACTGGTTAGTCTGAATGGCCCTTTTCTGTCCCATATATCTGATATAATTCGATAGTCTCAGTGTAAGTGGTCCAAGGATTTGGTGCCTCAGTGTTATTGGTCCCTGGATTTGTTGTCACGTTATTAGTAATCCATCAATTTGCTGTCACGATGTAATTCATCATGGATTTGATGTGTCATTGTAACTGGTCCCTGTATTTGTTGCCTCAGTGTAAGGGGTCCCTGGATTTGATACCTCAATGTAAGTTGTCCCTGGATTTGGAGTCACAATGTATGTGGTCCCTGGATTTGGTGTCAACAACTCCTCGTCGCTGGGACTGAGGGCAAACCCGCCGCCCAGCCACGCATTCAGCACAGAATGATCCCACTCAAATCTATTCCCAATTAACACTGCCCACATTAATTCACCAGAAACAGTCCAGTGCCTACAAGGAACTGCAACCCACGTCTAACTTCAGTGAAACGCACAATACAAAACATTTTAAAGGAAAAATAAACCCCATCATAGTTCAACAAAGGCAATTAAAGGGCTGTAAATCCCATTCACTCATACACCTTCTTCACCCCAACTCTCCACCTCCTCCTCCCCAACTACTGTTTCAACCCAACTCCCCAACCCCTCACCCCAACTCCTCTATCACCGCATTTCTCTCAAACCTTCAACCCAACTCCTCTTTTACGCCTACTCTCCAAACCCTCCTCACCCAACTCCTCTTTTAACCTACAATTTAATTTTTAACATCACTTACACAAGTCATCCACACTGGAGGTAAATCTCAGGACCTTCTGTGTAATGGTGAGGTGATCACTGGGCAATAAAATTCAGAGACTTGTGGGAGGCTGCTTATTACCCTCGGTGAGATTTAATCCCCTCTCCCACAGTATACAGCGGACAAGTGGTCACCTTGGTAACATAGAAACATAGAAACATAGAAAATAGTGCAGGAGCAGGCCATTCATCCCTTCTAGCCTGCACCGCCATTCAATGAGTTCATGGCTGAACATGAAACTTCAGTACCCCCTTCCTGCTTTCTCGCCATAACCCTTGATCCCCCGAGTAGTAAGGACTTCATCTAACTCCCTTTTGAATATATTTAGTGAAATGGCCTCAGCTACTTTCTGTGGTAGATAATTCCACAGGTTCACCACTCTCTGGGTGAAGATGTTTCTCCTCATCTCAGTCCTAAATGGCTTACCCCTTATTCTCAGACTGTGACCCCTGGTTCTGGACTTCCCCAACATTGGGAACATTCTTCCTGCATCTAACCTGTCTAAACACGTCAGAATTTTAAACGTTTCTATGAGGTCCCTTCTCATTCTTCTGAACTCCAGTGAATACAAGCCCAGTTGATCCAGTCTTTCTTGATAGGTCAGTCCCGCCATCCCGGGAATCAGTCTGGTGAATCTTCGCTGCACTCCCTCAATAGCAAGAATGTCCTTTCTCAAGTTAGGAGCCCAAAACTGTACACAATACTCCAGGTGTGGCCTCACCAAGGCCCTGTACAACTGTAGCAACACCTCCCTGCCCCTGTATTCAAATCCCCTCGCTATGAAGGCCAACATGCCATTTGCTTTCTTAACCGCCTGCTGTACCTGCATGCTAACCTTCAATGACTGATGTACCATGACACCCAGATCTCGTTGCACCTTCCCTTTTCCTAATCTGTCACCATTCAGATAATAGTCTGTTTCTCTGTTTTTACCACCAAAGTGGATAACCTCACATTCATCCACATTATACTTCATCTGCCATGCATTTACCCACTCACCTAACTTATCCAAGTCACTCTGCAGCCTCATAGCATCCTCCTCGCAGCTCACAATGCCACCCAACTTAGTGTCATCCGCAAATTTGGAGATACTGCATTTAATCCCCTCGTCTAAATCATTAATGTACAATGTAAACAGCTGGGGCCCCAGCACAGAACCTTGCGGCACCCCACTAGTCACTGCCTGCCATTCTGAAAAGTACCCGTTTACTCCTACTCTTTGCTTCCTGTCTGACAACCAGTTCTCAATCCACGTCAGCACACTACCCTCAATCCCATGTGCTTTAACTTTGCACATTAATCTCTTGTGTGGGACCTTGTCGAAAGCCTTCTGAAAGTCCACATATACCACATCAACTGGTTCTCCTTTGTCCACTTTACTGGAAACATCCTCAAAAAATTCCAGAAGATTTGTCAAGCATGATTTCCCTTTCACAAATCCATGCTGACTTGGACCTATCATGTCACCATTTTCCAGATGCACTGCTATGACATCCTTAATAATTGATTCCAGGTTCCAGGATGTGTTGCTACAGTTGTACGGAATGGTAATTGTGACATCACTTTCGAATCAAGAGCACACAAGAAATGGGTCATCAATAAATGGGAAAGGGATTGAACACTCTGCAATTACATTGTAAATAAGAGCAAATAAAATGCTGGAAAATAACTGGCGAAGACAATAGCTTATCTCTGTGGAATTCACTGTCAAACATTAAGAATGATGTGTTTTGTTCACATACACGCACACACACACGCATATATAGCAAAGACTTTGTGTGTGCACTTTTCAGTTGTTGTGCTTAACCAGATGCGAATTTAAACATCGGTCTTTAGGACCTTGCGGGAGCCCACCGGCGGTGCTTGCTGTGTGAGGATATAAGGAGACCCCGCGCGTTTGCTCCTCCCAAACCTGGGGGAATGGAGCAGATATTTAAAGGGACTCGGACTCCCTTTTCACTGCCTATTTATACTTAAAGGAACAGTGCAGTTTATCTGGGAGTGTCGGGGGACTTCACGAACCGACCTCCCATTAACAGTTGTTCCCTTCTGTACTGTGCAGTGATTGAAAAGCTGTCTATTTCAGTGACTTGCGCCTTTCTAAAATGTCACACACTTTTTGATGATCCATTTGACTTGAATTTGGAAAGACTTCAGAATTGTGCAGTGTGACGAAAGTTTCGTTTAAAGCTGGAATAAAATGTGTTTCAAAATATCATTTCTAACCCTCCCCCCCATCCCCCAAATTTTAGAACACTCTGCAATACTGACTGGGAAGTTCCCAAGTTCGTTCCTTGATCTGTGCTGTTAATTGATCTCAGCCAAGGCAGCAGTTCAGGGGTTATAATTGTCATCGGTACCAGTTGGCTAAATATGATTAAAAATTAGCCAGTGCCCCTGCTCTTGATACCGATCCAATGACCTCAACTGGGAAATGACTTCAACTGGGAAGTGTGTGGTTGTAATTTGAGGGCAGGACTGGACTCGACTCTGATGCCTACCACAGTGGAAGTGTGTATCCTGTAATTAAAGTAACAACGTTTGTAACCTCAATTTGCAGGGTATTAGAAGGTGAGGGTCTACAGCTGGGAAACTGAAACCAAACATCACGGCAAGATTTGAGAGATTCACCGGATTGATCAGGATAACCCTATCATCAGCCTTTGGAAAAACACCAATCAGAGCGGTGAGAAACAGGACACATGTTCTGCGCGTGGATGCACCTTCAACCAATCGTCTAGCCTGTGAGACTCGTGTGGCCAGCTGACTCAACACTGTGAATGTAGGGACAGTGGGAATGGATGCAGATGCACGTTGGGTGGAAAGACATCAGGGAGAGACCGTTTACCAGCTGAGTGTGCAAAGTGATTCAGTCTCTCATCTCACCAACTGACATTCGAGGATGTAGATAACAGACTTTCTCCTGTGAATATAGAGCTGGGTTACTGGGCCGTGATATTTTTACTTGTTGAGTGTAAACCTTTGCCAATTACTTGACGTGATGGGTTTACTTGTACATTTTTCTTTAAATACATTTACTGAGTGGATTCAAATTTAAATTGAAACCAGATTTGCACGATTCTCTATTCACAAATCGAAGGTGAGAGAGATGCTGCCAGGAAGGCGCTAAGTCCTGTAGCAGAAAGGGATTAACAGACTGTGTTTTGTGTTTAGTGATCCCAGGCGTGATAGCAATCCCTACTCTGGACACCAAGGCAAAGAGCGGCACTCTGGAAGGTATAAGGAACTGGGGCTTCTCCCTGAGAGTAACCAAAGGCATGAGAACAGAAACAATCTAGAGATAGAAAGGAGAAAAGGACCAAAATATAACAGGACATCAATTAGTCTCCTCTTATCAAGGATATTTCAAATATCGACACATTGTATTATTTGAAATATCAAAATATTAAACTCCATCCCAGTTTTCTGGGTGAGTAATATCAGCAGAAACAAATCCCAACTGACAGAACGAACACGATTCAGTCAGGATGCGATTAACAGCAGTCATAACAGTAAAACATAACCTGTGCAGTCACTTGTGAACACGCAATTCAGATGACTGAGTGAACCCCTGCCCACACTTCTCCAGTCTGAACTCGCTGGAGTTTCAGCAGGTTGGATGACTGAGTGAAACCCTGCCCACACACAGGGCAGGTCACCGGCCTCTCGTCGGTGTGACTGTGACAATGAATTTCTAGATCAGACGGGGAACTGAATCCCTTCTCACAGTCTCCACATTCCCACGGTTTCTCCATGATGCAGGTGTCCTTGTGTCTCCTAGGTTGGATGATCAGTTGAAGTTTTGTCCACACACAGAACACGTGTAGTTTCTCCCTGCTGTGAATGGTGCAATATTTTTTCAGAAGTGTAACTGATTGAAGCTCTTTCCACAGTCAGTGCACTGGAACACTCGCACTCGGGCGTGTGTGTGCTTTTCCAGTCACACTGATGTTTGAGATATTTTCCCACAGACATGTGGAAAAATATTACCGAGACTGTATAATATATAAAGAGAGGTTCATTAAATCGGAGATGATGCTCTGGGAGGAGTGTTAGAGACCCCTGTCTCTGAACCAGCTTCTCAATTTGGTATCTCCAGTGAGGTTCTTTTATCTTACAAATTACGTCACTTTACATCACATGCTTTAGAACAAGTCCTTAAGTCTAATCATCGCATTACAAAGTTTACAAAGCTTTTCACACAATTACTATCCAAGGCTGAGCTCTTGATATAAACCATCCTCGCATTGTGACAGGGCATTATAAACAAGTGCAGGATTTTTGGCACCGGTATAGACAAACATACCCCCACTTATCTCTCCAGTCGTTCATTATCTCACTTTCCTATATACATAACTCAAGGCCAGCAGACCTTGAAGTCAAACTGTGTTTTTTTTATATGAAGCATAATGCATCAGTATTGTCCCTTACAAAATTCATTAAAGGGGAAAATAAAAACAAATGTTTGGTCCCGTATACTAGTCAAGTATATGTCCAAAAATCTGCTCCAACAATATTCCTCCTTTTGGTCCTGGAGGATGTTCACGAGATCCAGATGACCACAATGATAGTAGCATGGTGTCATATATTCGTCCTTTGGGGTATGTTACTTCCCTGATGTTCCGTATGTCCACCTGGCCTGTAGCTCTCGGCTACCCTTCAAAGATGGTGGTCGGTGTCATCGTCATCTGTTTCTTCATCCTTGGTGTCTTCAAGTATTTCCATCAGATGTGCTTCTTCTTCGGCGATTACACTGGCTACTGGCATCAGTCGGGCCATCATAACTTTACAGCAGATATTAAAACACCCGATTATCAGACAGCAAGTAATTATTATTACAACCAGAATAATTACTCCATGCATAAGATAGGACCCACAGGATTCCCCTAACAGCCAGTCAAACCAGCCAGATCCTCCTGCTGTCATGGATAACTTCTTTACCTCCCTTCTTATGTGATCAGCGAGGTTGGTTATGTTTTCTGAACTATCGGGAATGTAAGTGCAACATTCAGCTGCAATTAAGGCAAATGTGCCCCCACTTTGTGCTAATATATAATCTAGGGCCATTCGGTTCTGGAGCACCATTGTGCGTATGGCTACCATTTCAGCCGTTATGCCCTCCATTGCTTCAGCACTGTCGTTAACTATCTGTTCCAGTATCCTCTCTAGATTACATAATTCATCTATGGTGCGTCCTATCCCGAATGTGAGCATCATGACCCCAAATAGCCTCTCTACCGGGGTAAGATCTCGTCTTAGTCGACCCGGTGTCTGTACTTCTGCTAAAGTACGTACCCGTCTGACAAAAGGGAACACATATCCCAAATGACATGACCCCCTCCAGTCCTGTGGCAATCAGGGGTAGGCCTTATGCCTGCACACAAAATACGTGCCATTGTATGCTGTTAGATTCGATCCCAATCTCTCTCTCAGCTCCCGTCGCCACCTAATCTTAGGGTCCCAGTCCTGGCTACTTGTCTGATTCTTCAAACCCTCTATTTCAAAGAACCCCTGGTTTGTTGTTTCGCTGGATATTATGTTAAACCTGGTGAGGTTAAAGTATCCTGCGACAAAACCTGTTTCCTCACCAGTCAGGGTTCTAGTGAAACAAATGTCAGCAGTGGGCCTTCCAACTCCTGAGGTGTTGTTCAAAACCAGGAACGGGGGTCGTACCGACCTATTGTATTCCGGCTGGTACCATCCGTCAATGCATCCAAAAGGTAACCCCCCCCGATCTCCACGTTTCTTTATCCCTACTCTGGTTCCAGGTATCATTTACTTCCCCTGTACCGTTTTGTCGCATTACCCACTCCGCGACTTCCGAGATGTTAAGGGAGATTGACCTCAAAGGGATGCCTCCTTTGCTATGTATGGGAATGTGCGAACATTCCCAGCAACTGGAAAAGTTCTCATTTTGCGAATAAACAAAAGACATGTACAAAAAGGTATTCACATGTAACTCTCGTTCCGGTCTAGCTAGCAGGCCGGACCTTACACGAACTATGATAATCTCACCGATTGCAATATATAGTTTCATCTTATTACTCTACAATTAACAAATAGTCAAAGGCAAAATGGCCGTATGGCTTTGAAGAATCTCTCGCTGTCAATCTGCAAATAGAAAAACAACAACAACTAATACGTGTGCTAAACGGCTGGTTCAAAAACCTTAAGCTGGGTCCGATGCTTCCATTGTCCGTTCCCTTTAACATCGATGCAGGCACAAGTGTCCCTGCTGATTATAACCTCATACGGTCCTATTCATTTTTGGGGCAAACCACGGTTTTCCCGGGAGGACCCTTACCAAAACGCGACTTCCCGCCAACGGGACTTCAGGGAGCTTTGTAAGCTCTGCTTCAGCATCTCTTTCTTCCTGATTGTCCCTCACTAATTTACGCATCCCTTTTAATTGAGTACTTAGTTCCAAAACATACCGTTTTATTTTGTCTTTTAATGGGCCTACATCGGCCTCCCCTGTTATGATGTTCTTTGGTAATTGCATCGCCCTTCCTGTCATTAGTTCATAAGGGGTTAATCCAGTTGTCCGGTTTGTCCTGTCTCTTAACTTCATCAATATAATGGGTAATATTTTTGTCCACGTTTTTCCTAACGTTTTCATGGCCTTTCCCAAGGCGTTCTTAAGGGTATGGTTCATGCGCTCTACCATCCCAGAACTCTGTGGGTGGTAAGGGATGTGCAATTTTTGTTTTATGCCCATCAGCTGGCATATTGTTTTTGCAATTTTCCCGGTGAAGTTGGTGCCTTGGTCGGAATACCCTTGCCACTGTTGAGGCACTCCCCATCGGGGAATCACCTGCTCGGTCAATATCCTTGCCACTGTTGAGGCACTCCCCATCGGGGAATCACCTGCTCGGTCAATATCCTTGCCACTGTTGAGGCACTCCCCAACGGGGAATCACCTGCTCGGTCAATATCCTTGCCACTGTTGAGGCACTCCCCATCGGGGAATCACCTGCTCGGTCAATATCCTTGCCACTGTTGAGGCACTCCCCATCGGGGAATCACCTGCTCGGTCAATATCCTTGCCACTGTTGAGTCACTCCCCATCGGGGAATCACCTGCTCGGTCAATATCCTTGCCACTGTTGAGGCACTCCCCATTGGGGAATCACCTGCTCGGTCAATACCCTTGCCACTGTTGAGGCAGTGCGATCACGTGTGGGGAAAGTTCCACCCACCGGGTAAATTGATCTATAATCACGAGGCAATAACTTTTTCCATGGGATGGGGGCAAAGAACCTGTGAAATCAATTTATACGTGTTCCCATGACCCCCGTGGACGGGGCTGGTGTCCCATTTTAATTTTAATGGAGCTGCCTGGATTATATTGTACGCACATAACGCATCGATGGCAATTTTTGGCGATATCTCTCCCCATCCCTTTCCACCACCAATCTCTCCGAAGACTCCCGGTCATGGCCTCTTATCCTGAATGAGACAGGCCATGATGCAACTCCAATGAGGTATTCTGTATACATTCAGGCGCCATTACCTTGTCGTTTCGTCTCCAAACGTTATCCTTCCCTTGTGTTGCGCCCTGCTTTGTCCACATACCTATTTCCTCCTCAGAAGTGTCCCGGTGTAGTTTCTCAATACTTATCTGTTCGTCTTGGGCCCCAGCGGCATTGACTTAATTTTAATAATTTAAAATCATTATCAATGGAGAGTGTTTTTTTACCTCTTCAAATTCTTTTTTCCCCCCATTAAACCAATACCTTTTTCACAGCTGATATCAAATGGTATTTAGTAAGGTATGTCTTTATCCATCGCAAACACCCCTTTTCCCCCATGCTGTCATATAATAATGTACTACCGCGAATGCATGTCTACTGTCCGTATTGATATGAACAATCTTATTTTCTGATAATTCCAGTGCCCGGGTAAGGGCTACCAGTTGTGCCACTTGAGCTGACGACCCCCCATTAATTCGCCCGGATTCAACTGTCTCTAGATCCTGGTTAACTACGGCCCATCCGGTACGAAGTAGTCGCTCTACGTATTTTCGTGAGCCGTCCACAAACAAGGTTTGTTCTGCGGTTTGAAGGGGGGGCATCTTTTATTCTATCCTCTTCCATATCCTCACATACCACTTCACAAAAGTGGGGTTCCCCTTCACCCATCATACCTTCTGCGGGTTTTTTTCCTACATCCCTAATTATGGTTACCGCTTTGTTGGGTGTTAAGAGGACTGCTTCCCACGTTGCACGTCTCATATTAGATACGCTTCTCAGTTTTCCTGTGTTTAACATTTCTACCAATGTGTGTTTAGTGTGGAGAATGATGTTTCCAGTCATCACCACAGGCTCGCTTAATTTTTACCGCCCAAGCTGCGCAATCTGGCGCGGCTATACATCTGGATAACCCAATCAACACCGAACTTTCGATGGTAGAGTAATAGACTATAGGTCTCCTTTTATCCCCGTGATCTTGGGTGACCACGGCCATATAGAACCCACCTACATTGTTACAGTGGATGTGGAAATCCTTAACCTTGTCAGGCAGTCCCAATCCAGGTGCGGAGACTAGTTCTGACTTGAGTTTACTATATGCCTGTTCTTGTTCAGGGCCCCACTCTCTGAGGTCTATGGCCGGTTTCCCCTTGCCGCAATCAATCAGGGCCTTGACTTCCCTCATTACATCATTCCACAATATTGTTCCCTCACGATTCTTGCATACGTAAAATCTCATGGGTATATATAAGTTATCAATTTCCACCAATTGGGTGGTGCTCAGGTAGGCCAGTGTGGGCCGTCCATCTATTCCGTTTATCAGAGCCTTCTTGTAGGTGACGGGAAGGGGCATATTGGTAATGGATATTGAGGCTCCCGTGTCCACGAGCATCTCACACTGTCGGCCCCCTACTAGCGCAGACACATATATCCTTCCCTCCTTTTTACTTTGTACAGGAGCCGCCGGACATCACCGAGTGGCTTTGTACACCTGCCACTGCAGGTATTCCTGTTCCGACAGGGTCCTTGCCTTATTAGGATAGCCATTTTTACCATAGCATGTCGCTTCCAGGTGCCCTTTCTCACCACAATACGTACATTGCTTTTCACTGTCTATTCCTTTGCATTCCCTGGCAAAATGGCCCGGTTTTCCACAATTATGGCAAGTCCCCCTTTGCTGCACTCCTGCTGTTCCCGTGGCAGAGACCTTTTCCTGTTTTATTTTTTTCTTTTCTAAACTGCTAAAGCTGACTGTTTTAGCCTTTTTCATAAGTCCCTTTTACACCTTCACTGATAGCTCACCACTCGCCCAGGAGATTGACCTGATCTCTGAAGGTATTTCTAAATTTAAAACTCTTTTTTTTTACTGACCTAGAAGCTTTCGTGTCAAGGTTTTACACAAAGGAAAATGGGAGCGTTTTAAAAGGCATTCTTTATCTCATTCCTAGACTAAATTTATGTCTTTCAACCTAATTGCATGTTTTCTTTCGACAAGTAAGTGAGCGTGTCAAATAAATTCTTCTTTTTTTTACTACCGGGACCATGTATTTTTATCTTTTACGCAACAAACCTAACCTTTGTGCATTTCCTAGCTCCGTAACTTATCATCCGAATATATCCACACCTTTCTTTACTAACTTAAAATGTAATACCTTAAGGTTCACAGTTTCTTAAACTTCCTACATACAGGACAACACGACGAAGGGTTAAAAAAACATTCACTCTTTTTGGAAATAGTGGGTCGAGCTAAAACAGGCAGGCAACTCCACACCTTCCCAAGCAGGCCTTCATTCATTCCACAGTCAAAATCACTCGAGTACTCTCTTCATTCAAAATAGACACTCACAAAAGTCTCTCTTCATTCAACAAAGCTTATGTCTGGATCCATATGTCACTTAAGATAGTCACTATCAGCTTTTTCTTTATGGCATTACGTAATTACGCAAGTTACAATAAATGATAGGAATTAATTAATGACCTCGGCAGCCCTCGTTTTACATTCCCTTCCTTACCTTCCATGTTCGCCAGTCTCGGACGTGTCCCTTTGTTTCTGTAATTATCATGGCCACGACTACTCTGTGGAGAGCCTTTGTCTTCGCAACAAAGCTAGCGTGTTTCCTACCACCGGAGTTTTCGACTCGAGGTTGGAGTGATCAGTTCCCTTCCGCACCGACCGTATTTACTAAAGGGACAACTCAAACTCGTTAGTCAGCCTCTTCCCGCTATCTGTTTACTCGTATCTTACAAACTATCCCGTCGTTCCCCCTACACTTCTCTTTTCAGTCTCTAACACCAGATTCTAGATACTGTCTTAAGTGATCACGTCTGGTCGGACAGTGTCCTGTTCCCGTGACGCCATTTTGTTGTGGAAAAATATTTCCGAGTCTGTATAATATATAAAGGGAGGTTTATTAAATCGGAGACAAAGCTTTGGGCGAAGTGTTAAAGACCCCTGTCTTTGAACTAGCTTCTCAATTTGGTATCTCCAGTGAGGTTCTTTTATCTTACAAATTACGTCACTTTACATCACATATTTAAGCACTAGTCCTTAAGTCGAATCATCGCATTACAAGGTTTGCAAAGTCTTTCATCCAAGGCTGAGTTCTCGATATAAACCAGCCTTCATTGTGAAAGGGCATTGTACACAAGGGCAGGCTCTTTGGCACCGGTATAGACAAAAATCCCACTTAATTATCACTCCAGTCGTTCATTATCTCACTTTCCTATCTCCATAACTCAAGTTCAGCATACCTTGAAGTCTAACTGTGTTTTTTTATATATAAAGCATAATGCATCAGTATTGTCCCTTCCAAAATTCATTAAAGGGGAAAAATAAAAACAAATGTTTGATCCCATATACTAGTCAAGTATATGTCCAAAAATCAGCTCCAACAATACAAAGTTGGGTGGCAGTGTGAGCTGTGAAGAGGATGCTCTGAGGCTGCAGAGCGACTTGGATAGGTTAGGTGAGTGGGCAAATGCATGGCAGATTGTATAATGTGGATACATGTGAGGTTATTCACTTTGGTGGTAAAAACAGAGAGACAGACTATTATCTGAATGATGACAGATTAGGAAAAGGGGAGGTGCAACGAGATCTGGGTGTCATGGTACATCAGTCATTGAAGGTTGGCATGCAGGTACAGCAGGCGGTGAAGAAAGAAAATGGCATGTTGGCCTTCATAGCGAGGGGATTTGAGTACAGAGGCAGGGAGGTGTTGCTACAGTTGTACAGAGCCTTGGTGAGGCCACATCTGGAGTATTGTGTACAGTTTTGGTCTCCTAACCTGAGAAAGGACATTCTTGCTATAATGGGAGTGCAGCGAAGGTTCACCAGACTGATTCCCGGGATGGCGGGACTTACCTGTCAAGAAAGACTGGATCAACTGGGTTTGTATTCACTGGAGTTCAGAAGAATGAGAGGGGACCTCATAGAAACGTTTAAAATTCTGATGGGTTTCCAGAGGTTAGATGCTCGAAGAATGTTCCCAATGTTGGGGAAGTCCAGAACCAGGTGCCACAGTCTAAGGATAAGGGGTAAACCATTTAGGACCGAGATGAGGAGAAACTTCTTCACCCAGAGTTTGGTGAACCTGTGGAATTCTCTACCACAGAAAGTTGTTGAGGCCAATTCAATAAATATATTCAAAAAGGAGTTAGATGTCTTTCTTACAACTTGGGGGATCAAGGGGTGTGGCGAGAAAGCAGGAATGGGGTACTGAAGTTGCATGTTCAGCCATGAACTCATTGAATGGCAGTGCAGGCTCGAAGGGCCGAATGGCCTACTCCTGCACCTATTTTCTATGTTTCTATGTTTCATCATGCCACACAGCCCATACACAAGCTCTTGCTAAAATCGCTATGTTTCTAACTTATATAATTTGCCTTCTTTCAGATGTGGAATAGCAAAACCCCACAGCAGATTCTTCTCCTGTCAGGCAGTCCCCGAATGCGTGTTCAATCAAATCAGTGTGGCTTCAAGTTGCAAATAATGCCTTTTTTCTCACATGACATGAAATGCACAGTAAGATCGCGCAGCACGTTTGCACGCACTCTCTCGCTAACACAAACACACAAACAAATTAAAATTGCTGCACCCTCCAAAGGCAGTTTTTGAAATTTGAAATTTGAAATCCGGGACAGACAGCAGATCCCTTTTAAACAGACACAGCAGGAACTGGGACTGATAGATAGCACACCGTTTTAGAGAGACAGAGAATGATTCCGACCATCAGCACATCACCTTAAAAGGGATAGGGAAACAGAATGAACAAAAACAGAGTATTCTGTAAAACTCAGCAGGTCGTGCAGATTCTGTGGATGAAGAACCCGGGTTCACGTTCAGTCAGATGATCATTCCGATATTTTAGGAAAAATGTAAAGTTAACAGATTTTTTCAACCAAAATAGTGCCTGGAAAAAATAGGCAGCGAGGAAGGACAAAAAGGAATGTCTGTGATACAGTGGAGCATAGGACTGATTGAATAATAAATGGCACAATGCGAAAAGGCAAAATTGGGTGGTAAGCGGTGCTTATGATCCGATACGCTGAACCGAATGTTGAGGCCAGAAGACTATAACCTGCCTGAAATATAGGGTTTGGACGCCTTTTCATCATGCAAGGCAGCTTGGCCACCCCGGATTGATTTCCTGTACGGTTTGAATTCGGCAGCCAAGGGAATAATTCAAAAGCCAGCTTCTCACATCTTTTCTGCGCGAGAGAAACAGGACGCACTCATATTCAGTGCAGAGTATGTTTCATGTTGAAGTGGAGATTGACGCCGAATGTGTGCTTATCCCAATGGAGGTGAGCTCATGCATGCAGAAATGAAGATAAACTGATCAAGCATTGGCCGGAACCAAACACGGGTTTATGTTGTCCAATGAGACACAGAGCCGCGTACATCTGAGATACTTTAATTTTACTCAGTTCGGTGAGTTTCACTGTACTCCTGGGAAACTCCAGGATTTGGACGATGTGGGAACAATGGAGCGAAATCACACCATTTAATTTGAAATATATCCGTTTTCTCATATGGCGACCTGCTCAGAAGCGGTTATTTGACTAAAAATTGGCAGGCCTCGTCCTTGATTTGAAACCGTAACCTCTCGCATTTCCAATTATGAAAATCACGAGGCGAGAATCATACCGGTAGAGCAATAAGCCGTCTGCAACGAGCAGCGTAGCTCTGATTCTGACGGTAGTTTGCTATTCGGCCCATCGCGCCTGTGCTGACTCTCAGAGACTAATCTAATGAGTCCTCCTCTCCATAGTCCTGCTCATGTTCTCCCTTTGATGAATATATTATTAATTTGAGACATAACATGACCAAAGAGCTGCATCCTTGTCAGTAAAAGTTGAATTTGCCAATGAGGTTAAATGTGATTGAAAAAAAAAACAGAGGGGTCAAATGTTTAACACAATAACGACGAGGATGGGAGCACACTGGATTAGCAGACCATCGCCTGAACCTCTCAGCCACCTCGTCTCCTATTTACTGCAACGTCAGACATCCATCCCCAAGTGCCATTAGCTTCTTAAGGCAAACAGCCTTCCTTTACTTCAGGTGAGTGACTGTACGAGATGGTTGGTTTTGAGGCAGAATCAAAATAAAAAGTATAACATTTCACGTGGCGAGTTAGTTGACCGTGGCAAGACTCGAATCTGCAATCTTCTGATGACATCGCGGTTACAACCGAAGTCAGACGCCTAATAGATTAGGGAAAGCGGCCGCTGCTGTTGATGCAATACTTGTTGTTTTTTATAATGAGAGCAAATTTGGGACAAGAGTTATATCAAGGAGTGGATTTAGAAAAACATGAGCATATTTCGAGTAGTGAATAGATGCGCTGCGATATGGATGTGCACGGGCACAGGCAAAGTCAATGTAGCTTGAAACACAACAGTTTAACAATTCGGTCATCGCAGCTGAAATCACACTCTTTTAAAAACTATACAGAATGATCCGGATTATGAGAAAATACTTCATAAAGTGGCAAATTATGAACCGAAACTGACAACCATCCCGTTTAAGCAGACACCGAATGATCCTGAACAGCAAGCACATCCCTATTACAAATATATAGAATGACTCTTGACTGACAGCAGTTCGCTTTTAAAATAATAAAGTGGGAATTCTATCATTCTTGATGGTAATTGTGCTTTGCCTGAGTGAGTGTGGGGCTCAGACCGACGCGGGGCTGGGATGGTTGTTGAAGCCACAGGTGATCGACAGGCAGAAAGGAGGGAGGGAAGTCAAACCAACCCAGACAAAAAGCCAATTTGAAATATATATATATTTATCATAATAAGAAAATAAATACATTTACAATTTTATTTCAAAAAACTGAATTTGTTTGATTTAAATAAATAATTGTTTCATAATCTATATATTTTTGATTGAACGAAGGCTGTGTAACTGGATTCCACTGGAAATCAGGGGGTGCAGTCAGTAAATACCCAAACTCAGTAAGCCCATGGTGGAAGACAAGACACGACGGAAGATGTGGGCAACAAATGCGATCTTTTAAAGTCGCGAGTGCCTTTCTGCTGGATCTGACAGCAGCTGCTTGTGCTGTGAAAGAGGTCAAATGTAATAGAGCCCAGTGCAGGCAGAACAGAAGAAGCACATTTATTGTGAAAGTTGGCAAATAGGGAATGTATATAAATATACATATATATCAATATTTATATACATATATTTATATATACAAAGTCAGTCAGTCAGTCATGTCTTGTCTTGTCTTGATTTGATTTGTATTTGAATATAAGTGGGAAGGAGATCATCATGTCACACAGCCCATCCGCAAGCTCTCGCTAAAATCGCTATGTTTCTAACTTATGTCATTTGCCTTCTTTCAGATGTGGAATAGCAAAATCCTGCAGCAGATTCTTCTCCTGTCAGGCAGTCCTCGAATGCGTCTTCAATCAAATCAGTGTGGCTTCAAGTTGCAAATAATGCCTTTTTTCTCACATGACATGAAATGCACATTAAGATCGCGCAGCATGTTTGCACGCACTCTCTCGCTGACACAAACACACAAAGAAACTAAAATTCCTGCACCCTCAAAGGCAGTTTTTGAAATTTGAAATTTGAAATCCGGGACAGACAGCACATCCCTTTTGAACAGACACAGAATGAACCGGGACTGATAGCACACCATTTTAGAGAATCAGAGAATGACCGCGACCATCAGCACTTCACCTCAAAAGGGAAACGGAAACAGAATGAAGAAAAACAGAGAATTCTGTCAAACTCAGCAGGTCGTGCAAATTCTGTGGATGAAGATCCCGGGTTGACGTTCAGTCAGATGATCATTCCGATATTTTAGGAAAAATGTAAATTTACAGATTTTTTCAACCAAAATAGCGTCTGGAAAAAAACTGGCAGCGAGGAAGGACAAAAGGGAATGTCTGTGATACAGTGGAGCGTAGGAGTGATTGAATAATAAATGGCACAATGCGAAAAGGCAAAGTGGGTAAAATGACTAAAGCGGTTCTTTAACTAAAAGTTAGCAGAGCTCGTCCGGGATCTCTCGCATTTCAATTTTTAAAATACCAAAGCGAGAATCATACCCCTCGACCAACGAGCCGCCGACAACGAGGAGCGTAGCTCTCAGATTCTGACGGTAGTTTACTATTCGGCCCATCGTGCCTATTCTGACTCTCAGAGACCGATCGAATGAGGCCCTTCTCCATAGTCCTGCTAATGTATTCCCTTTGGTGAATATATTATTAATTTGAGACATTACATTTCCAAAGAGCTGCATCCTTGTCAGTAAAAGGTGAATTTGGCAATGAGGTTAAATGTGATTGATAAAAAAACCAGAGGGATCAAACTTTTAACACAATAAAGACGATAGTGGGAGCAGACCATCGCTTGAACCTCTCGGCCTCCTCGTCTCCTATTTAAAGCAACGTCAGACATCCATCCCCTACTTTTTGCATCCAAACAGAAATAATGTGCAAGAAAGTCTACTTCACCGTCTGTTCTGCCCGTGCAACCAGATCGGCAGTGATGAAAATGTGCCATTCGCTTATTAAAGCAAACAGCCTTCCTTTACATCAGGTGAGTGACTGTCCGAGATGGTTGGTTTTGAGGCAGAAACAAAACTATGAATATATAATTTCACGTAGCGTGTTAGTTGACCACGGTAGGATTGGAACCTCGTGGTTACTATCGAAGTCAGATGCCTTATCCATTAGGCCACGCGGCCGCTGCCATCTGCACAGATTTTGTTGTTTTTTATATTGAGAGAAAATTTGGGACAAGGGTTATTTCAAGGAATGGATGTAGTAAAACATGAGCATATTTCGATTAATGAATAGATGCGCTGCGATATGGATGCGCACGGGCACAGGCAACGTCAATGTAGCTTGAAACACAACAGTTTAACAATTCGGTCATTGCAGCTGAAATCACACTCCTTTTAAAACTATACAGAATGATCCGGATTATGTGAAATTACGTTATAAAGGGGCAAATTATGAACCAGAACTGACAACCATCCAGTTTAAGCAGACACCGAATGATCCTGAACTGCAAACACATTCATATTACAAAGATATAGAATGAGAAATGAGGGGGTTACCTTATGATGATAGATTGAGTAGACTGGGTCTTTACTCGTTGGAGTTCAGAAGGATGAGGGGTGATCTTATAGAAACATTTAAAATCATGAAAGGGATAGACAAGATAGAGGCAGAGAGGTTGTTTCCATTGGTGGGAGAGACTAGAACTAGGGGGCACAGCCTCAAAATACGGAGGAGCCAATTTAAAACCGAGTTGAGAAGGAATTTCTTCTCCCAGAGGGAGGTGAATCTGTGGAATTCTCTGCCCAAGGAAGGTGTTGAGGCTGGCTCATTGAATGTTTTCAAGTAAAAAATAGCTAGATGTTTAAGCAATAAGGGAATTAAGGGTTACGGGGAGAGGGCGGGTAAGTGGAGCTGAGTCCACGACCAGATCAGCCATGATCTTATTGAATGGCGGAGCAGGCTCGAGGGGCTAGATGGCCTACTCCTGTCCTAATTCTTATGTTCTTATGTTCTTTATGTTCATTGGTGATCATTTACCAACAGTCTATCGAATCTGGATCAGTTCTTATGGACTGGAGGGTAGCAAATGTATCACCACTTTTAAAAAAAAGGAGGGAGAGAGAAAACGGGTAATAATAGACTGGTTAGCCTGACATCAGTAGAAAATGTTAGAATCAATTATTACAGATGAAATAGCACGCATTTGGAAAGCAGTGACAGGATCGATCCAAGTCAGCATGGATTTATGAAGGGGAAATCATGCTTGACATATCTAGAATGTTTTGAGGACGTAACTAGTACTGGACAAGGGAGAACCAGTGGATGTGATGTATTTGGACATTCAAAAAGCTTTTGACAAGCTCCCACACAAGAGGTTAGCGTACAAAATTAAAGCACATGGTATTGGGAGTAATGTATTGACGTGGATCGAGAACTGGTTGGCAGACAGGAAGCAGAGAGTAGGGATAAACGGATCCTCCTCAGAATGGCAGGCAGTGATGGGGTGCCGCAGGGCTCAGTGCTGGGACCCCAGCTATTTACATTATACATCAATGATTTAGATGAAGTTAGATGTTGTCCTTAGTACTAGGGGGATCAAGGGGTATGGCGAGAAAGCAGGACTGGGGTACTGAAGTTGCATGTTCAGCCATGAACTCATTGAATGGCGGTGGAGGCTCGAAGGGCCGAATGGCCTACTCCTGCACCTATTTTATATGTTTCTATGTTTCTATGACCCTTGACTGACAGCAGTTCGCTTTTAAAAGAATAAAGTGGGATTTCTATCATTCTTGATGGCAATTATGCTGTGCGTGAGTGAGTGTGGGGTTCAGGACCAGTAGGGCCTGGGACGGTTATTGAAGCCACAGGTGATAGACAGGCAGGAAGTAGGGAGGGAAGTAAAACCAACCCAGACAAAAAGACATTTTAAAATATCTATATATTTATCATAATAAGAAAATAAATAATTTTACAATTTTATTGCAAAAAATTGAATTTGATTTGATTTAAATAAATAAATAATTGTTTCATAATCTATATATTTTTGATTGAACGAAGGCTGTGTGACTGGATGAATTCCACTGGAAATCAGGTGGTGCAGTCAGTAAATACCCAAACACAGTAATCCCATGGTGGAAGACAAGCCACGATGGAAGATGTGGGCAACAAAGACGATCTTTTAAAGTCGCGAGTGCCTTTCTGCTGGATGTGACAGCAGCTGCTTGTGCTGTGAAAGAGGTCGAATGTAATAGAACCCAGTGCAGGCAGAACAGAAAAAGTACATTTATTGTAAAAGTTAAAAAGTAGGGAATATATGTAAATATACGTATATATAAATATTTATATACATATATATATAAACAAAGTCAATCAGTCAGTCATGTCTTGCCTTTTCTTGATTTGAGTTGTATTTGAAAATAAGGGTGAAGGAGGTCATCATGTCACATAGCCCATCCGCAAGCTCTCGCTAAAATCGCTATGATTATAACTTATGTCATTTGCCTTCTTTCAGATGTGGAATATCAAAATCCCACAGCAGATTCTTCTCCTATCAGGCAGTCCTCGAATGCGTGTTCAATCAAATCCGTGTGGCTTCAAGTTGCATGTAATGCATTTTTTCTCACGTGACATCAAATGCACAGTAAGATCGCGCAGCACGTTTGCACGCACTCTCTCGCTTACACAAACACACAAACAAACGAACATTCCTGCACCCTCCAAAGGCAGTTTTTGAAAGTTGATATTTGAAATCCGGTACAGACAGAACATCTCTTTGAAACAGACGCAGAACAAACTGGGACTGATCGCACACCATTTAGAGAGACAGAGAATGACCCCGACCATCTGCACATCACCTTTAAAGGGATACGGAAACAGAACGAACAAAAACAGAGTATTCTGTAATACTCAGCAGGTCGTGCAAATTCTGTGGATGAAGATCCCGGGTTCACGTTCAGTCAGATGATCATTCCGATATTTTAGGAAAAATTTAAATTTACAGATTTTTTCAACAAAAATAGCGCCTGGAAATAAATTGGCAGCGAGGAAGGACAAAAGGGAATGTCGACCGGCTCAGAAGCGTTTCTTTGACTAAAAGTTGGCAGGGCTCGTCCGGGATTTGAACCCGGGACCTCTCGCTTTTCCAATTATGAAAACCCGAAGCGAGAATCATACCCCTAGACCAACGAGCCGCCGATAACGAAGAGCGTAGCTGTCAGATTCTGACGGTAGTTTACTATGCGGCCCATCGTGCCTGTGCTGACTCTCAGAGACCTATCTGATGAGTCCCCCTCTCCATCGTCCTGCTAATGTTTCCCCTTTGATGAATATATTATTAATTTGAGACATTACATTCCCAAAGAGCTGCATCCTTGTCAGTAAAAGGTGAATTTGGCAATGAGGTTAAATGTGATTGACAAAAAACGAGAGGGATCAAATGGTTAACACAATAACGACGTGGGTGGGAGCACACTGGATTCGCAGTCCATCGCCTGAACCTCTCGGCAACCTCGTCTCCTATTAACAGCAACGTCAGACATCTATCCCCTACTTTTTGCATCCAAACAGAAATAATGTGCAAAAATGTCTACTTCACCGCCTGTTCTACCCAACGTGGACACAATGCTGAAAAAAGAAAAGGGATTTAATAAACGTTTCCTTTCTTCCATTATGTAATCTTAGCTAAATATATCCTTTCTCGTTCAACCACGTTTATATTTACTAATAACTTCATATTTACAAAAACTTCGAGGGTTGGGAGCTGAATTATCAGCAACCAAATTAAAAACAAAAATTCCGCACTTTAACACATAGTTCCACATAAATGGTAATTTAAACTCAGCAGGTGTTAAGTTTTATTTTTCTTGGCACAAAAACTGGCAGCTTCAGTGTCGGTTCAACTTTAACTTGCTTCTCCATCGACATTTGAATATTCGCCTCAGGAGATTTTTTTCTAATTCTCTGTTTGTAATATTGCCAAGGTCCAGGACGAAGTCCAGGCCCTCCTCCTGTTACCCACAGTTATTCGTGCACTGATGAGTTTTTCCCACTCTGCTAATTAATTGTATACATTGTTACCAAATTAACGTGCATCGGCCCATTCCCACACGATTCGATTCGGAATTGTTAAGGGAAGGGTGTTTCTGACTAACTTGATTGATTTTTTTGAGGTGGTAACAAGGAGTGTCGATGCGAGTAGTGTGTTTTATGTAGTGTATATGGATTTCTGCAAGGCTTTTGATAAGGCCCCACACAGCAGACCGATTATTAATGTAAAAGCCCAGGGATCCACGACAAAGTGGCAAGTTGGATCTAACATTGGGCCAGAGGCAGGAAGCAGAGGTAAAGTTTGAGGGGTATTTTTGTGACTGGAAGGCTGTTTCCAGTGGGATTCCGTAGGGCTCAGTACTGAATCCCTTCATTTTTGTGGTATACATCACTGATCAAGGCTTGAATATTGGGGGTATGATTAAAACATTTACAGATGGTACTAAAATCGGCTGTGTGTTAGTAATGAAGACGGAAGATGTTGACTGAAGGAAGATATCAATCAACTGGTCAGGTGGGCTGAACAGTGGCAAATGGAATTTAATCCGGAGAAGTGTTAATAATGCATTTTGGGGAGGGCTTACAAGGAACGGGAATACAGATTAAATGGAAAGACACTGAGAAGTTTAGTGGAAGAAAGGAACCTTGGAGTGCATATCCACAGATCCCTGAAGGGAGCAGGCCAGCAAGATAAGGTGGTTAGGACGATATACGGAATGCTTGCCTTTATTAGCCGAAGCATCGAATACAAGACCAGAGGGTTATGCTTGAACTGTATAAAATATTAGCTCTGGTCACCACATTACAGGAAGGATGGGATTGCACTGGAGAAGTTACAGAGACGATTTACGAGTATGTTTCCGGGAGTGGAGAATCTTATACGAACATCAGAAATAGGAGGAGGAGAAGGCCTGCTCCGCCATTTAATACGATCAGGGCTGATTAGATCGTGGACTCAGGTGCACTTTCCTGCCCGCTATTAATCATCTTTTATTCCCTTATCGTTTAAGAAACGGACTATTTCTGCCTTAAATTTATTCAATGTCCCAGCTTCTACAGCTCGGTGAGGCAGCGAATTCCACAGATCCACATCCATCTGAGAGAAGGAATTTCTCATCATCTCAGTTGTAAATGGATGGCCCCTTATTCTAAGATAATGGACTCTAGATTTACTCTCCCCTATCAGTGGAAACATTCTCTCTGTATCTACCCTGTCAAGCCACCTCATAATCTTACACGATTCGATAAGATCACCTCTCATCCTTCTGAATTCCAATGAGTAGACGCCCAACCTACTCAACGTTTCCTCATAAATCAACCCCGTCATCTCTGGAATCAACCTTGTGAGCCTTCTCTGAACTGGCTCCAAACCAAGTATATCCTTTTGTAAATATGGAAACCAAAACTGCTCGCAGTATTCCAGGTACTCTCACCAATACCCTGTACAACTGTAGCACGACTTCCCTGCTTTTATACTCCATCCTTGTCGCATTAAAGGTCAAGATTCAATCGGCCTTCCTGATCACTTGCTCTGCCTGCATACTAACCATTTGTGTTCCTTGCACAAGTTCATCCAGGTCCTGCTGCACTGCAGCACTTTTCAATCCTTCTCAATTTAATTTTAATTTGTTCTTTGATTTATTTTTCTGCTAAAGTGCATGACCTCACATTTTCCAACATTATACTCCATCTGCCAAATTTTTGCCCACTCACTTAGCCTGTCTATATCCTTTTGAAGATTTTGTTTGGCCTCCTCACACGTTTCTTTTCCTCCGATCATTGTATCGTCGGCAAACATGGCTACGTTATATTCAGTCGCTTCCTACAAGTCGTCAATATAGATTATAAATAGTTGGGGTCCCAGCACTGATCGCTGCGGCACCCCACTGGTTACTATTTGCCAACCCGAGAATGAACCATTTATTGCAGGTCTCTGTTCTCTGTTCGTTAGCTAATCGTCTATCCATGCTAATATATTACCCCCTACCCGTGAACTTTTATCTTGTGCAGTAACCTTTTATGTGGCATATTGTCAAATGCCTTCTGGAAGTCCAAATACACCACATCCACTGGTTCCACATCCACCCTGTTCGTTAAATCCTCAATGAATTCCAGCAAATTTGTCAAACATGACTTCCCCTTCATAACTCCATGCTGATTGTGCCCAGCCGAATTTTGCTTTTCCAAATGTCCTGCTATTGCTTCTTTACTAATGGACTCCATCGTCTTCCTCACCACAGATGATAGGCTAACTGGTCTATATTTTCTGGCTTTTTGTCTGCCTCCTTTTTTTAAATAATGTAGTTACATTTGCAGTTTTCAATCTGCTGGGATCTCCCCAGAATTCAGTGAATTTTTGCAAATTACAACCTAAGCATCCATTATCCCTGCCGCTAATTCTCTTAAGACCCGAGGATGCATGTATCAGATCCAGTGAATTAATCTGCCTTTAGTCCCATTATCTTACTGAGTGCCACTTCCTTAGTGATTTTGATTGTGTTAAGTTCCTCCCCCTATAGCCCCTAGACTATCCACTGTTGGAATATTGTTAGTGTACTCACCATAAGGATTGATACAAAATGTTTGTTCAGAGTTACTGCCACTTCCATGTTCCCCATTACTAATTCCCCGGTCTCGTCCTCCAAGGGACCAACATTTACTCTGGACCACTCTTGTCCATTTTATATACTATAGAAACTCTTGCCAGCTGTTTATATATTTCGTGCTAGTTTACTTCCATAGTCTATCTTCCCTTTCTTAATCATTTTTAGTCACTCTTTGTTGGCTTTTAAACGCTTCCCAATCTTCTATCCTCCCACTAGTTTTGGCCACATTGTTTGCCCTTGTTTTTAATTGGTTACCGTTCTTTATTTCTTTAGTAAGCCACGGATGGCTATCGTTTCTCTCAAGCCCGTTCCTCCTCATTTTTCTTGAGAGTTGTGAAATATCTCCTTAAATGTACACCACTGTTCATCAACTGTCCTAAACTTTACTCTATTGTCCAAGTCCACTTTAGCCAACTGAACACTCATACCTTCATTGTTTCCTGTATTTAAGCTCAGTACGCTAGTTAGAGAACCAAATTTCTCACCCTCCATCTGAATGTGAAATTGAATCATGCTATGATCACTCATTCATATCTATGAGGACAGATTGCATAGGCTGCGTTTCTTATCCTTGGAATAGAGGAGACTAAACGGTGACCTCATTGGGCAGTATTAAATTATTAAGTGCTCGATATAAAGAATGCGAATGGCATGTTTACCTTTGTTGTAAGGGGGATGGAGTGTAAGATTGGGGAAATCGTGCTAATATTCTGCAGTGCCAATAGAAAGGGTCTATTTCCCTTAGCAGCAGTGTCAAAATCCAGGGGCTTAAATTTAAAATAATTGGCAGAAGGTTTAGAGAGGATTTGAGGAATATTTCACACCAATAAGATGGCTGGGCAGCGGAACTCACTGCCTGAAACCCTCACCACATTTAAAACGGATTGGATATGCACCTGAAGTGCAATGACCTGCAGGGCCATAGATCCAGATCTGAAAAGTGCGATTCGCTGGTTTTTGGCTGGCACAGACACGATGGATCGAAATGGCCTCCTTCTGTGCTGTAAACTTCTATGATATTATGATTCTATAAGAACATAAGAAATAGGAGATCGTCTACCTCAACTCCACTTTCCGGCCCGATTCCCACATTCCTTGATTCCCACATTCCTTGAGTCCAAAAAATAGATCCAAGTCACCCTTAAATATACTCAAACATCAGCATCCACAGCCTTCTGAGGCAAAGAATTGCAAACATTCACAACCCACTGAGTGAAGAATGTATTCCTTATTTCGGTTTTAATATAGAAACTCCAGCTCGGGGAATCAATCACTCATTATTTAGCCTATCAACCCTCTTTCAGCATATTGGCTATTTCACTGAGTAACCTCCCTTTACTAAATGCCAGATAGTGTAACTCAATTCTACTAAATCTCTCATCATAAGACAACCCTCGTAATCCCCTGCATCAATTAGCGATCCTTTGTTGCAGCATTTCCAAGGCAACTTTATCCTTTCTCAGATAGGGAGACAATTTCCAGGTATGGTCCCACCAAGGCACTGCACAATGTAAGCAAGATTTCCCCACTCTTCCACTCCAACGCCCTTACAGGAAAGGACAGCATGCCATTTGCATTCCTTATTGCATGCTGTGCCTGCATGTGTGTTTCTTGCACAAGGACATGCAACTATCGCTGAACAACAACATTTAAAAGTTTGATACCATTTAAACATATTATGTTTTCCTATTTTTCTTCCTAAAGTAGATATGATCACATTTCCCTACATTACACTCCATCTGCCAGCTTACTGCCCACTCACAGTCTATCTATTTCCCTTTTCAGATGCTTTGTGTTCTCCTTACAAGCTTACACTCCCACACAGCTTTGTAGCGTCAGCAAACGTGATTACAGCACACTCGGTCCCTTCATATCGGTAGTTAATATAGTTTGTAAATAGCTGAGTCCGCAGCACTGATCATTGAGGCTCCACACTAGTTACCAGCTACTAACCTGCAAAAGTTCAAATGAACCCTATTCTTTGTTCCTTTCCATGAAGAAAACCGTCAGCCATGCTGATATATTACCCCAATACCTGAGCCCTTATCTTTTGTAATAACTATCTATTTGGCATTTTTTGGAATGCCTTCTGGAAATTTAAATATACTGCATCCTTTTGGCTCCCCTTTATATATGCTGCTCGGTACGTCCTAAAAGCATTACAATAAATTTGTCAAAAACGATTTCCCTTTCATAAAACCAGATTTGCTCTGAGTGATATGATTTTCTACGTGTCCTGATTCCACTTCTTTCACAACGGATTCCAGCATTTTTCCCCAACATTGATATCAGTCTAACTGGCCAGTAGGTCTCTATTTGCTCTTGCCCACTTTCTTGAATAGCAGTGTTATATTTGCTCAATTCCATCCTAGAACAGCATCAGTAATCTACTGAATTTTGGAAGATCAAAATCAATACATCCGTTATCTATGCATTCAGCCCTTTTATAAACCTAGGATGTAGCCCATCAGATCTAGAGGGGCTTGTCGGCTATTAGTCCTATTCATTGCCTCGTACTTTTTCTCTACTTCTATTCATTGCATTAAGTTCCTCACCCGCATTAGACCCTTGGTTCCCCAAAATTGTTGGTATGCTTTTTGTGTATTCAAATGTGAAGACTGGTACAAAATATTTGTTTAACGTTTCTGCCATTTCCTTACACCTCATAATGTTTTCTCCTATCTCAGCCTCTAAGGGACCAAAGAACACTTGTGCTACTCTGTTCCTTTTTACATTCTTGTAGAAGCTATTACAATCTGTTTTTATATTTCTTGCTAGTTGTCTCTCATATTATATTTTTCCACATTTTATCAATTTGTTTGTCATTCTTTGCTGGTTTCTGAAATTCTCGCAATCCGCAGGCTTACGACCACTCTTCGCACTATTATAGCATATTACAATGTAATGCTATGCTTAACTTGCTGAGTTAGCCACGGCTGGATCACTTTTTCCATGAAATGTTCCTTTCTCTTTCTGTCTTTGCTTCTGTCCGTGTAATAATGAGGGATAACTTGTCCATCCAACCAGTTCCACCCTAGTTTATATCGGTTTATACCCTAAAACATTGTAACAGATGAAATCACCCCATTCCGGGGACCCAATTTGTCCCACAGCTCGTAGGTCGTATGTTCACATTGGGTATGATCAGCATCCCTAGCTGGTTTAATCATTATTTCCCAATAAAGTTCCTATCGCTTCTTCCAACTTTTGGGTCCAAACTTCAAACTCGTTTTCTAATTCTGTATTTCTATCATTCATCGCTCGTGACCCGACTGCGAGTACAGCTGATACATACGCCTGAGTTTGCAGGTTCTGCAGCATACATAACAGGTCCTGGGCCCTTATGAGGTGTGCCTTGAAAGTCTGCATTGTTTGGCTAAGTACTTTTCCAGGTTAAGTAATTGCAGTTATTTCAGGCTTAGCTGTTTTCCAGATCAATGATTAGCTGCTCACTCATTTGTTGCAAACGAATGCCGCAAATCCGAACCACGGTCTGCCCTTTTCCAATCTGATTGCATTGTCATCCACCTTCTCTTGAATGAACCATTGCAAATTAGCTTTATAATTACAGGGCAAAATTGCCTTGACTAAATCCGTCCCACTCAACTTACCGAAGTGTTTCTCTAAGGCTCTTTCTATGTCAGTTGTACATTCAGATATTCTGCGACATTACAAAAACTGGCAGGTGTACAAATATCCCTGCACTCCCCAATGGCTATCCGTCCTCGAACGATGTACCAGAAAAATGGGTCAGTCTTAGAATGTTTTTTAAACTAAAATAAACACCACCGTTTGGTCACACCAGATTTTGCTAGGGCTTTTGCAAGCTTTCCCAGCATGCAAGCTCTGCAGGTGTCTCTAATCAGCAAGGCCTCAGGACCAAATGTTCTCGTAACAATACGCCTCTGTAGCAGGATGGGGATAAGGAGGCTACCCAATTCCAGCATCCAAGGACAGTAAGATAAGAGAAGCCCAGGCCATGTTACAAGACTTATGAGTCATCCCTGGCAACACACCCCTTCGCAACACATCTCTTGGCAACACATGAGCCACTTTACGTTTAGAGACTAACGCTATTGGTCTAATGTAACTGTATTAAACTGTTGAATGTAACTGTAGTAAACTGTTGTAAAACCTATAAAGATCCATGAAACCCTTTGTTCAGCGGAGAGAAGCCTGGACTCAGTCTTGTGATTTCCTCCCCGCTGGTGTAAATAAAGGCCGCACTGGCGTTGGAACCGGCTCTGAGTGTTGAGTGATTCTTCTGATAAAAACTAACACTAACAACTGGAAAATTATGTATAACTTAGATAAGTTCAGTGTTATGCATGTGGGCAGGGCAAATGCTCAACATTCATACACCCTCCAGGGAAAGGCATTAAAGATGGTGGAGATTTAGACATTCTAGTGAATACACCCTTAAACGTACACGAGCAATGCAGTGCAGCGACAGTTAGAGCAAATAGGGTGCTGGGGTGTATCCATAGGACAATTCAGTATAAGACGAGGAGTACTGTTTTGTCCGAGTACAAGACCTTAGTCAGGCCACACTTGGAATACTGTGTCCAGTTTTGGGTCTCCTCACATGGTGGGTGATATTGAGGTTCTGGAAAGGGTCACTCGACTAATTCCAAGTCTAAAGGATCTTAGTTATCAAGATAGGTTAAAAGAGTTGGGACTCTTTACCTCAGAGCAGTGTAGACTTAGGGCGATATGATTGCGGTTTATAAGATAATGAAAGTAAAAGAGAGTGTTCCAGCTGACTGTTTATTTCACTTAAATAGGTTAGGCAGGACCAGGGGACACAAATTTCAGTTGTACAAGGCTAGATCTCGGTTAGGCATCAGGAGGTGGTTCTTTTCCCAGAGAACAGTAGACCTCTGGAACAAGCTGCCCTCTCATGTGGTGAATACAGACTCATTGAATTCCTTCAAGTAAAAGCTGGATTTGTTTCTGGCTGCGGCGGAGATTAACACTTACAGAAGGTAGGTCCTGCAGGGAGTTTAATGGCCAGAGTGATGTCCTGGACTAGTTTCCATCACTTAGATGGGTTGGAGAGGAATTTCCCAGATTTTATTTTCCCAAATTGTCCTAGGTTTTTTTTAAAATCTGTATGTTTGCCTCTCCCAGGAGATCACATGGACTCGGGTGGAGTGGAGTGCATACGCTGTGATATATCGCAATTGTGTGGGACAGGCTTGATGGACCAGATGGTCTTTACCTGTCCGTTATTTTTCGTATGTATTAAAATGCTTCATCTACACTGTCCCATCGAACACTACCAGAGCAGGTACAGCACGGCTTAGATACAGAATAAATCTCAGGCCCCGAATTAGAGCCCACAGGCCCCGTGGTGACAGGCCCCGGGTGAGCGTGGTCACTGGCCACCATCTTGCACAGGGCGGGATCAGGGCGCATGCGTGGCCATCTTCGTTCAGGAACAGAGAGTGGGCAGGGCTTTAGAGTCTCTGTTCCCAACTGGGTCCCAGTGCCCGGGAGATGGAGCATCCTGGGCAAGACATTTTTCTTCTTCATAGAATCAGAGACTGGTTACAACATGGAAGGAGGCCATTTGCCCGTCGAGCCCATGTCGGCTATCTGCAAGAGCTTCTGCTAATCCCACTCCAGCTACTCTGACCAGACCTCTAATGATTTTGAACACCTCTGTCAAACCTCCTCTCAATCTTCTCTGTTCTGAGAACAACCTCAACTTCTCGTAGACTATCCACGTAATTGAAGTCCCTCATCCCTGGATTCATTCTCGTAAATCTTTTCTGCACGCTCTTAAAAGGCCTTCGCATGCTTACTGAAATGTGGTAGCCAGAATTGCTCCAGTTCAGTCAACAAGCTCCCCGCTGGAGTGGAACTATACTACAGAACCAGTGGGAACCTGTTCAACCTTCGTCGTCTCCAGGCCAGGTCCAAGACCACCTCAATCTCTGTCGTTGAGCTACCGTACGCGGATAATACCTGTGTCTGCGCACATATAGAGGCTGAACTTCGAATCATAGTCGACGTATTTACTGACGTTACGAAAGCATAGGCTTTACATTAAACATCCATAAGAGAAAGGTTCTCCACCAGCCTGTCCTCGCCACATAGCACTCCCCACTCCACCCACCCCCCGTAGTCATCAAAATCCATGGCACGGCCCTGGACAGTGTGGACCATTTCCCATACCTCAGGAACCTCTTGTCAGCAAGAGCAGACATTGACGACAAGATTCAACACCGCCTCCAGTGCAGCCTTCGGCCGCTTCAGGAAAAGTGTCTTTGAAGACCACGTCCTCAAATCTACAACCAAGCACATGGTCTACAGGGCTGTAGTAATACCCACCCTCCTGTATGGCTGAGAGACATGGACCATGTACAGTAGGTATCTCACCCCCAGCACCCAGCTCATGGTCCACAGGGCTGTTGTAATACCCACCCTCCTGTATGGCTGAGAGACATGGACTTGTACAGTAGACACCTCAAGTTGCTGGAGAAATACCAATAACGATGTCTCCGCAAGATCATACAAATTACCTGGGAGGACAAGCACACAAACGTTAGCGTCATCGACCAGCCAACATCTGCAGCATTGAAGCACTGACCACATTTGATCAGCTCCGCTGGGCAGGCCACATTGTTCGCATGCCAGACACGAGACTCCCAAAGCAAGCACTCCACTCAGAACTCCTTCACAGCAAACGAGCCAAAGGTGTGGCTGATGAAATGTTACAAGGACACCATCAAAGCCTCCCTGATACACCTGGGAGTCCCTGGCTAAAGACTGCCGAAAGTGGAGGAAGAGCATCCGGGAGGGCGCTGAGCACCTCGAGTCTCATCGCCGAGAGCATGCAGAAATCAAACGTGGCATCAAAAAGAGCATGCGGCAAACCTGTCCCACTCAGCCCTTCCCTCAACGACTATCTGTCCCACCTGTGACAGGGACTGTGGCTCTCGTATTGGACTGTTCAGCCACCAAAGGACTCATTTTTAAAGTGGAAGCCTGTCTTCCTCGATCCGAGGGACTGCCTATGATGATGATGATGACCCAGAACTGCACACAATACTCCAGTTGAGGCCGAACCAGTGTTTTATGCAGGTTCAACATAATATCCACAATCTATACCTCGATTCATGAAAAATAGGATCCCGTAAGTCTTTGTAACCACTTTCTCAACCAGCACTGCCACCTTCAGTGATTGGTGCACACATACTCCTGGGTCTCTCTGTTCACGCACCCCTTTACAATTGTACCCTTTAGTTTATATTTTATCACTTCTTTCTTCCGACAAAGATGTATCACTTTTGAACATTTCTACGTTAAATTTCATCTGCCACATAGACACGCCGGTGTAATGGGTGGGCTGTTCAGCCACCAAAGGACTCATTTTTAGAGTGGAAGCTAGTGGGCCTAAACACATTGGAGTGCAGAAGAATGAGAGGTGATTTTATCGAAACATAAGGTAATAAGGGTGTTCGAAGTCTATCACCATCCTCCTCACTGTTCACTGTACTTCCAAGTTTTGTGTGAGCTGTAGATTTGGAAAATGTGCCCTGTACATAGGTCATTAATATAGATCAAAAAAAGCAGTGGTCCCAATACCGACCCCTGGGGAACACCACTTCCTCCAGTCTGAAAAACAACCATTCACCACGACTCTGTTTGTGTCACTTAGCCACTTTCATATCCATGCTGCCACTGTCCCCGTTATTCCATGGGCCTCGATTTTGCTGGTATTGGTAACACGCCTGGGATCAGTAAACACAAAACCCAGTCTGTTAATCACTTTCAGCTACTGGACTTAGCATGTGCCCCAGAGCATCTCTTCTACCTTCAATATGTGAATAGAGCATCACGCCTGCAAACCTGGTTTAAGTTTATATCCACTCAGCAAATCTATTAAAGAAAAGCCTATAGGCCAATGACACACTGTTAAGGTGCCAGTGTGTTTCTGGTTTGATTGGCATTTTGCCTGTAATAGACTCTGTATTTTGGTCTCCATATTTACAAAAGGATATATCTGCATTGCAGGCTGTTCGGAGATGGTTCACTCGGTTGATTCTGGAGATGAGGGGATTGACTTATGAAAATAGGTTGAGTAGATTGGGCCTAAACACATTGGAGTACAGAAGAATGAGAGGTGATTTTATCGAAACATAAGATAATAAGGGGGTTCGACAAGGTGGATGCTGAGAGGATATTTCCACTCATAGGGGAAACTAAAAGAAGGAGACATAGTCTTAGAATAAGGGACCACCCAATTAAAACTGAGATGAGGAATTTCTTCTCTGAGGGTTGTAAATCTGTGGAATTCTCTGCCCAGGTGAGCTGTGGAGGCTGGGTCTTTGAATATATTTCAGGCGGAAACATAGACAGATGTTTGAGCGATTAAGTGAGTAAAGGATTATGGGCAGCGGGCAGGGAAGTGGAACTGAGTCCATGATCAGATCAGCCATTATCTTATTGAATGGCGGAGCAGGCCCGAGGGGTCAAATGGCCGACTCCTGCTCCTATTTATTATGTTCTCATGTTCTAACTGAACATTTCTCCCAGTCTAACCTTGTCTGTAATGAAATATGTGTCATTTAATAAGCCTCAAGTCCTTGTTCATGTCTGCTGCAGATTCCAGAGTTGATTCCAGAGGTGAGGGGGTTGACTTATGACGATAGGTTGAGTAGGTTGGACCTAGACACATTGGAGTTCAAAAGAATGAGGTGATCTCTGTGTGGCCCTGAAGGACTGTGTCCAGGCTGAAGTTCTGTTCCCCCTGTAAAATCCTCCCCACAGAATGTCCTTTCTCAGCTCCAATCAGGTGATGCGAAACACTCAGGTGGTAAAGACAAAAATCCACAGCAATGTGTTGAAAGCAACACTAATTTGTGTGTCTATATCCTAAATATTAAACTCCAATCCAGTTACAGGAGTTATTAACATCAGCGTTACAGGATTTATAAACCCCAACTATCAGAATTAACACAATTTAGTCCAGGATGTGATTACCAGCAGCAATAACAACAGAATCCAACCCCTGCAATCACTTGTGAATTCGCTGGTGTCTCAGCAGGTTGCCTGACAGAGAGAATCCCTTCCCACACTAAGAGCAGGTCAACGGCCTCTCCCCAGTGTGAACTCGTTGGTGTGTCAGCAGGTGGGATGACCGAGTAAATCCCTTCCCACACTCAGAACATTTAAAAGGTCTCTCCCCAGTGTGAAGTCGCTGGTGTTTCAGCAGGTGGGATGATGCAGTGAATTCCTTCCCACAGTCAGAGCAGGTGAACGGCCTCTCCCCAGTGTGAAGTCGCTGGTGTATCAGCAGGCTGGATGATGCAGTGAATCTCTTCCCACACTCGGAGCAGGTGAATGGCCTCTCCCCAGTGTGAGCTCCCTGGTGTATCAGCAGGCTGGATGATACAGCGAATCCCTTCCCACACTCGGAGCAGGTGAACGGTCTCTCCCCAGTGTGAACTCGCTGGTGTATCAGCACGCTGGATGATGCAGTGAATTCCTTCCCACAGTCGGAGCAGGTGAACGGCCTCTCCCCAGTGTGAACTCGCTGGTGTATCAGTAGGTGGGATAACTGAATGAATCCCTTCCCACAGTCGGAGCAGGTGAATGGCCTCTCCCCAGTGTGAACTCGCTGGTGTGTCAGCAGGTGGGATGATGTAGCGAATCTCTTCCCACACTCGGAGCAGGTGAATGGTCTCTCCCCAGTGTGAACTCGCTGGTGTATCAGCAGGTCGGATGACTGAATGAATCCCTTCCCACAGTCGGAGCTGGTGAACGGCCTCTCCCCAGTGTGAACTCGTCGATGTGTTTCCAGCTGGGATGGGTAGTTGAATCGTTTCCCACAATCCCCACATTTAATTGGTTTCTCCCCAGTGTGACTGTGCTTGTGTCTCTCCAGGTTGGACGATCGACTGAAGCCTTGTCCACACACAGAGCACGTGTACCGTTTCTCCCCACTGTGAACGGTGCCTTCTGCTTCCATGGTCAAAAGCTGATGAGATTCCAGTCCCGATGTATTGAGTGAACATCAGATCTTGAGGTGATGTTTGGTTTGAGCTTCCAGTCTACAAATCCTTCCCTTTTAACACCCTGTAAAGTGAATTTCAAACAGGAAAAAGTGAGTGTGAGAGAGAACCCACAAAAACACAAAGGCTGGTTGTGAAATTGAGCTTAATGAGTCTGGTCATTTGTGGGGCCGGCACTAGAAAAAAGTGACCATGAAAGCTGCCGGATTGTCGTAAAAACACATCTGGGTCACTGTTGTCATTCAGGGAATGGAACCCACCTCCCTCGACAGGCCCACATGGGAAATTGTTGTTCCCACTGGGCCCAGAATTACTGGGGGTGATACCCAGCAGCTTCTCCCCCTCTCCATCCAGCTCAAACTGATGTAACAAACAGACCCACACAGGAGGCCAGTGAGTGACTTCCACATCCAGCGCCCACCCTGATACAGAGCGGCTGGGAATTGCTGGGCCTGCTGTATAAATGTAAGTTGTTGTTTGCCTGGTGTGGGGGAGGTGCTGCCCCCGGGGGTTGTTGGGGCCGGGCCCGGTGGCTCTGACTCGGGGCCCGAGAGCCGCGCTTGGCATTGCCCGGGGACCGAGAGCCGCACTCGGTGTTCTCCGGGGACCGAGAGCCTCACTCGGTGTTGCCCGGGGACTGAGAGCCACACTCGGTGTTGTCCGGGGACTGAGAGCCACACTCGGTGTTGCCCGGGGACTGAGAGCGACACTCGGTGTTGTCCAGGGACTGAGAGCCACACTCGGTGTTGCCCGGGGAATGAGATCCACACTCGGTGTTGCCCGGGGCCCGGGAGCCGCACTCGGTGTTGCCCGGGGACTGAGAGCCGCACTCGGTGTTGCCCGGGGACTGAGAGCCACACTCGGTGTTGTCCGGGGACTGAGAGCCACACTCGGTGTTGCCCGGGGACTGAGAGCCACACTCGGTGTTGTCCGGGGACTGAGAGCCACACTCGGTGTTGCCCGGGGACTGAGAGCCGCACTCGGTGTTGCCCGGGGACTGAGAGCCACACTCGGTGTTGTCCGGGGACTGAGAGCCACACTCGGTGTTGTCCGGGGACCGAGAGCCACACTCGGTATTGCCCGGGGACTGAGAGCCGCACTCGGTGTTGCCCGGGGACTGAGAGCCACACTCGGTGTTGCCCGGGGACTGAGAGCCACACTCGGTGTTGTCCGGGGACTGAGAGCCGCATTCGGTGTTGCCCGGGGCCCGGGAGCCGCACTCAGTGTTGCCCGGGGCCCGGGAGCCGCACTCAGTGTTACCCGGGGCCCGGGAGCCGCACTCGGTGTTGCCCGGGGACTGAGAGCCACACTCGGTTAAAAAGGAGGCAGACAAAAAGCAGGAAACAACAGACCAGTTAGCCTAACATCTGTGGTTGGGAAAATGTTGAAGAGTTCATTTTTAAAGAATCAATAGCACGACATTTGGAAAAGCATAATTCGGTCAGGCAGAATCAGCATGGATTTATGAAGGGGAAGTTAAGTTTGACAAATTTGCTGGAATTCTTTGAGCATGTAATGAACAGGGTGGATAAAGTGGGTCTTTTGTATTTGGATTCCCAGAAGACATTTGACAAGGTGCCACATAAAAGGTTACTGCACAAGATAAAAGTTCACGGGCTGGGGGTAATATATTAGCATGGATAGAGGATTGGCTAACTAACAGAAAACAGAGAGTGGGGGTAAATGGTTCATTCTTGGGTTGGCAATCAGTGACTAGTGGGGTGCCGCAGGGATCAGTGCTGGGACCCCAGCTATTTACAATCTATATTAACGACTTGGAAGAAGGGACCGACTTTAACGTAGCCAAGTTTGCTGACGATATGAAGATGGGAGGAAAAGCAACGTGTGAGGAGGACACAAATAATCTGTAAAAGGACATAGACAGGCTAAGTGAGTGGGCAAAAATTTGGCAGATGGAGTATAATGTTGGAAAGTGTGAGGTCATGCATTATGGCAGAAAAAAATCAAAGAGCAAGTTCTTATTTAAATGGAGAGAGATTGCAAAGTCCCGCAGTACAACGGGACCTGGGGGTACTTGTGCATGAAACACAAAAGGTTAGTATGCAGGTGCAGCAAGTGATCAGGAAGGCCAATGCAATCTTGGCATTTATTGCAAAGGGGCTGGAGTATAAAAGCAGGGAAGTCTTGCTACAGTTACACAGGGTATTGGTGAGGCCACACCTGGAATACTGCATGCAGTTTTGGTTTCCATATTTATGAAAGGATACACTTGCTTTGCAGGAAGTTGAGAGAAAGTCCACTGAGTTGTTTCCGGAGATGAGGGGGTTGACTTATGAGAAAAGGTTGAGGAGGTTGGGCCTCTACTCATTGAATTCAGAAGAACGAATGAGAGGCGATTTATCGAAACGTATAAGATAATTAGGGGGTTTGACAAGGTGGTAGCAGAGAGGATGTTTTCACTGATTGGGGAGACTAGAAATAGGGGCCATAATCTTAGAATAAGGGGCCCTCCATTTAAAACTGAGATGAGGAGGAATTTCTTCTCTGAGGGTTGTAAATCTGTGGAATTCGCTGCCTCAGAGAGCTGTGGAATCTGGGACATTGAATATATTTAAGACAGAGATAGACAGTGTCTTAACTGATAAGGGATAAAGGGGTTATGGGGAGTGGGCAGGAAAGTGGACCCGAGTCCATGATCGGATCAGCCATGATCGTATTAAATGGTGGAGCAGGCTCGAGGGGCCGTATGGCCTGCTCTTGCTCCTATTTTTTATGTTCTTATTTTCTAATGTAGTCTCGTGTGGGAGTGTGGATTTTACTCATATCTGTCCATCTCTGGTATGTGGATGAGGATTTTACTCTGTATGTTAGTTTCTGATACGAGAGCGTGGATTTTATCCTGTTCCTGTCAATTTCTGGTAATTGCCTGTGGGTTTCATTCTGTATCAAAAAGGGCCACATTACAACATAATTCTAAAAGGATAAAGAGTGTTAAAAAAACAAGCCTGAAGGCTCTGAGTTTCAAAGTGAGGATCATTGGTAATAAGGTGGACAAATTAACTGCACATATAGCTGTTAATGGATATGATGTAATTGGGATTACAGAGACATGGCTCCAGGGTAACCAAGGCTGGGAACATAATATGCAGGGGTATTCAATATTGAAGAAAGAAAAGGAGGTGGGGTAGAGTTAATGGTTAAAGAGGAGGTTAATGCAATGGTAAGGAAGGACATTGGCTGGGATAATGTGGAATCTGTATGGGTCGAGCTGCGAAACAACAAAGGGCAGAAAACGTTTGGTGGTCTGTAAACAAACCCAACTAACAGTAGTAGGGAGGTTGGGGATGGCATCAAAAAGGAAATTAGGGGGGCGTGCAACAAGGGTACAGCAGTTACCATAGGTGACTTTTACCTACATATTGATTGGGCGAACCAAACCGGTAGCAATATTGTAGAGGAGGATTTCCTGGAGTGTATAAAGGATTGTTTTCTAGACCAATATGTCGAGGAACCAACTAGAGAGCCGGCCATCCTAGACTGGGTCTTGTATAACGAGAGAGGATTAATTAGCAATTAGTCGTGCGTGGCCCCATAGGGAAGAGTGACCATAATATGGTAGAATTCTTCATTAAGATGGAGAGCGACACAGTTAACTCAGAGACTAGGGTCCTGAACTTGAAGGAAACTTCGATGGTATGAGACGTGATTTGGCTGGGATAAACAGGCGAATAATACTTAAAGGGTTGATGGTGGATAGGCAATGGCAGACATTTAAAGATCACATGGATGAATTAAAACTATTATACATCCCTGTCTGGCATAAAAATAAAATATGAAAGGTGGCTCAACCGTGGCTAACCAAGGAAATTAGGGACAGTGGCACATAAATTGGCCTGAAAAAGCAGCAAACCTGAGGACTGGGAGCAATTTAGAATTCAGCAGAGGAGGACTAAGGGTGTAATAAGGAGGGGGAAAATAGAATATGAGAGTAAGCTTGCAGGGAACATAAAAAACTGACTGCAAAAGCTTCTATAGATATGTGAAGAGAAAAAGATTAGTGAAATCTAATGTCGGCCCCTTGCAGTCAGAATCAGGTGAATTTATAATGGGGAACAAGTAAATGGCAGACCAATTGAACAAATGCTTTGGTTCTGTCTTCACTAAGGAAGACACGAATAACCTGCCGAAAATACTAGGGGACCGAGGGTCTAACGGGAAAGATGAACTGAGGGAAATCCTTATTAGTCAGGAAATGGTTGTAGGGAAACTGATGGGACTGAAGGCCGATAAATCCCCAGGGTCTGACAGTCTGCATCCCAGAGGAGTTAAAGAAGTGGCCCTAGAAATAGTAGATGCATTGGTGGTCATTTTCCAACATTCTATAGATTCTGGATCAGTACCTATGGATTGGAGGGTAGCTAATGTAACCCCACTTTTTAAAAAATGAGGGAGAGAGAAAACAGGGAATTATAGACCGGTTAGCCTGACATTGGTGGTGGGGAAAATGCTGGAATCAATTATTAAAGATGTAATAGCATAGCATTTGGAAAGCAGTGACAGGATCGGTCCAAGTCAGCATGAATTTAAGAAAGGGAAATCATGCTTGACAAATCTTCTTGAGTTTTTTGTGGATGTAACTAGTAGAGTGGATAAGGGAGAACCAGTGGATGTGGTGCATTTGGAATTAAAAAAGGCTTTTGACAACGTCCCACACAAGAGATTAGTGTGCAAAATTAAGGTACATAGTATTAGGGGTAATGTATTGATGTGGAGGGAGAACTGCTTGGCAGACAGAAAGCAAAGAGTGGGAATAAACGTGTCCTTTTCAGAATGGCAGGCATTGACTAGTGGGGTGCCGTAAGGTTCAGTGCTGGGATCTCAGTAATTTACAACATCCATTAATTATTTAGATGAGGGAATTTAACGTAATATCTACAAATTTGCAGATGATACTAAGCTGGGTGGCAGTGTGAGTAGGATGCTAAAAGGCTGCAGGGTGACTTGGACAGGTTAGGTCAATGGGCAATTGCATGGCAGATGCAGTATAATGTGGATAAATGTGAGGTTATTCACTTTGGGTGCAAAAACAGGAAGGCAGATTATCTGAATGGTGACAGATTAGTAAAATGGGAGGTGCAAAGAGACCTGGGTGTCATGGTACATCAGTCACTGAAGGTAGACATGCAGGTCCAGCAGGCAGTAAAGAAAGCAACTGGCATGCTGACCTTCATAGCAAGGCGATTTGAGTATACGAGCAGGGAAGTCTTACTGCAATTGTACAGGGCCTTGCTGAGACCACACCTTGAGTATTGTGTGCAGTTTTGGTCTCTTAATCTGAGGAAGAACGTGCTTGCTATTGAGGGACTGCAGCGAAGGTTCACCAGACTAATTCCCGGGATGGCAGTACTGACATATGAAGAAAGACTGGATCGGCTAGGTTACACTCACTGGAATTTAGAAGAATGAGAGGGGATCTCATAGCAACATATAAAATTATGACGGAACTGGACAGGTTATAGGCAGGAAGAATGTTCCTGATGTTGGGGAAGTCCAGAATCAGGGGTCACAGTCTAAGGATAAGGGGTAAGCCTTATCGGACTGAAATGAGGAGAAACTTTTTCACCCAGAGTGGTAAACCTGTGAAGTTCTCTACCACAGAAAGTTGTGGAGTACTGTTTGTTGGATTTATTCAAGAGGGAGTTAGATGTGGCCCTTACGGCTAAGGGGCTCAGGGGGTATGGAGAGAAAGCGGGAGTGGGGTACTGAAGTTGCATGATGAGCCATGATCATATAGAATGGTGGTGCAGGCTAGAAGGGCCGAATGGCCTGCTCCTGCACCTATTTTCAATGTTTCAATGTATCTTTCCATTCTTGGTGAGTGAGTGTGTATTTTGTGCTGTATCTGTCCATCTCTGTGATGTGAATGTGAGCTCTCTCTACTCCATACCCGTCATTCTCCAGTATGTTAGTATTGTTTTACTGTGTACCCCCAATCTCTTATAGTATTGGTTTTACTTTCTAACTGTCAATTTGTGTTATGGAGGTGAGTGTTTATGCTGAATCTGTCGGTCTCTGGTAAATGAGTCTGAGTTTCACTCTGTATCTATCTGTGTCTGCGATGTGAGTGTGGGCCTTTCTCTGTATCTCCATTTCTGTTATGGGAGTCTAGGTTTTATTCTGTACCCGTCAAGTTCTGATATGTGATTGTGGGCCTTACTCTATAACTGCCAGTTTCTGTTTAATTGCGAGTGGGCTTTCCTTTGTACCTGTCAGTTTCTGGAATGAAAGAGAGCTCTTTACCTTGTACCTGTCAATTACTGGATTGTGAGTCTGGGCATGTCACTGTATGTCAATTTATGTTATGGGAATATGGATTGTAATAAGTCAGCCTCTGATGTGTGAGTGTGGGTTTTATACTGTATTTCTCAGTCTCTCATATGCAAATGTGTGTATTTTTCTGTAACTGTCGGGTTTTGTTGTGTGTTCAGGTTTAATCTGTGCTTCTCAGTTTCTGCTATGTTAGACTGTACCTATTTGTTCCTGCTTCTTGATTGTATGTTTTAGACTGTACCTGTCAGTTGCTGCTATGTGAGTGTGGAATTTACTCTGTATCTGCTTGTCTCTGGTATGTGAACATGAGAATCAATTGAACTTTTAACCTGTATTTCTCTGATATGTGTGTGAAGATTTTGCCTTCTACCTGTCATTGTTCAGATATGTGTGTGTGGGTTTTATTCTGCCCCTATCAGTTTCTGCGATGCAAGTAAAAACTTTACTGACTGCCTTTCAGTTTTTCGATATGTGCTCATGGGATTTACACTTTACCTGTCACTCTCTGGTATGCAAGTGGGGATTTTATTCTGTTACTGCCACTTTCATATATGTGGGTGTGTGTTGTATACTGTATCTGTCAGTCTGTGGTACGGGAATGTGGGGTTTATTCTGCACCTGTCATCTTCTGGTATGTTCGGGGGGTTTAAATACTGAATCTGTCAGATTCTGAAACATGAATATGGCTTTTGCTCTGTACCCATCAGCTTCTGATAGGCTAATGTGGTTTATACTATCTGTTTGACATTTTTTCTGATAGATGATTGTCTTTTATTCTCTACCTGCCAGTTTCTGGCAAGTGAGTGTGGGTGTTTAATGTACCTGTCAGTGTGATCTGTTTCAATGGTGAAACAGCATGTGATTCTACTGCTCCATGTGGCTGTAAGATTCACAATGTAACTCTGCCACTTCGGATCACTGTGGGACTGACAGCTTCTGCTGTCTGTGACAATAGACTTGAGGCCAGTTCTGTGTGTCTGCGCTCTGTGAGTGATAATCTACTTACTGTGTGTGAGAAGGAGCTGCCTGCACTGTTCCTTGTGTTCTGGGTGGAGGAAAGATCACATTTGTTCTGGCTGGTTGAATAATTTTGCTGTGAGAATAATAATACGAGAACATTATTAGTTCTAAGATATGGATGCAGGAGAGAATATGATGTATCTGAGGGAGTGACAATGTATCTCTCAATCACCAGCAACACGGTTTTGGAGAACTCAGCTCACCGAAACAATATAACCCGTCTTTAAAATATCTTCTCCCACACTCCTCTCCTGTTGCCTGCAATAGATGACCTTGTGAGACTCCCCACATCCTCACTGTCAGGCTGTTTCCCCCGGACTCACTGCTGATCTCTGAGCCCATCTGCGGACACGCTCACAAAGTGCTGTGCTGCTGTAAGGAGGCTGCTGCTCGCTGCCTTACCCTGGGGCTACTGTGTCACCATTCCTGGCTGTTTTAAACCATCTTCTTCTGCTCACTGAGTGAATGGTGATTGCAGGCAGTGCTGGGGGAGGGGAGGGTTATGTGCTCTTCTGCTCACTGGGAATTAACACAGGGGGTGGTGCTGAACCGCGCATGCGCAGCTCTCTGCAATAATTCAGCCTGTTAAAATCAAAGTGCACTTTTCCCAATTTACTTTTATCAGAATCTGAGCAAAGGAACTGGGCTTGGGGGGAAAGGACAGAGAATGATTAAAGCTGGGAGCTTTGTCCCTTGGAGATGCTCAATTTGAGATCATTCCGTGCAGGGTGTTTCTCTCCATGAGCCCGTCTTCACAAAGCTATCCTGCAGCAACATCGGAGGGATGAGGGAGTGGGAGTGTTTGCTGGGACCGTGCAGGAGTTAATATCTAACAGAAACAATCTGAGATCAGTTTAATTAGAGTAAAATACTCGGTCACTGAGAGTAATACCGAAGTGGATAATCAAGGGGCTTTCATGAGACAGTAACTTAATACAATCACTATTCATTATGAAGTAGAACTCGGTAGAATAATGGGACTAAAGGCATACAAGTCACCTTGCCCTGATGGCTTACATCGTAAGGTCTTAAGAGAAGTGGCTGCAAAGATGGTGGACACATTAGTTGTAATCTACCAAAATTCCCTGGATTCTGGGGTGGTCCCAACAGATTGGAAACCAAAAATGTAATGCCTCTATTTAAAAAAGGAGGCAGACAAAAAGCAGGAAACTATAGACCAGTTGGCCTAACATCTGTCATTGGGAAAATGCTGGAGACCATTATTAAGGAAGCAGTCGCGGGACATTTGGAAAAGCATGATTCAATCCAGCAGAGTCAGTATCGCTTTATGAAAGGGAAATCATGTTTGACAAATTTGCTGGAGTCCTTTGATGATGTAAGAAGCAGAATAGATAAGGGGGAACCAGTGGATGTGGAGTATTTGGATTTCCAGAAGGCATTTGATAAGGTACCACATAAGAGGTTACTGCACAAGATAAATCTCATAGTGTTGGGGGCAGTATATTAGCATGGAGAGAGGATTGGTTAACTAACAGAAAACAGAGAGTCAGGATAAATGGGTCTTTTTCCGGTTGGCAAATGGTGACTAGTGGGGTACCGCAGGTATCGGTGCTGGTTCCTCAACTATTTACAATCTATATTAATGTCTTGGAAGAAGGCACCGAGTGTAATAGAGCCAAGTTTGCCGATGATACAAAGATGGGGGGGAAAGCAATTCGAGAACACGAAAAATCTGCAAAGGGATATAGACAGGCGAAATGAGTGGGCAAAAATTTGTCAGATGTAGTATAATATGGGAAAATGTGAGGTTATCCACTTTGGCAGAAATAATAGAAAAGCAAATTATAATTTAAATGGAGAAAAATCGCAAAGTGCTACAGGACAGAGAGACCTGAGGATGTTTGTGCATAAAACACAAAAAGTTAATGTGCAGGTACAGCAAGTAATCAGGAAGGCAAATGGAACATTGGCCTTTATTGCACGGGGGATAAAGCAGAGAAGTCCTGCTACAACTGTACAGGGTTTTGGTGAGACCACACCCAGAATACTGCATGCAGTTTGGTCTCTGTATTTAAGGAAGGATATACTTGCATTGGAGGCTGTTCAGAGGTTAATTCTGGCGATGAGGGGATTGTCTTATGAGGATAGATTGATTAGGTTGGTCCGATACACATTGGAGTTCAAAAGAATGAGAGGTGATCTTATTGAAACATATAATGAGGGGACTGGACAAGGTGGATCCAGAGAGGATATTTCCACTCAGGGTAAACTAAAACTAGTGTGCATAGTCTCAGAATAAGGGGCCACCCATTTAAAACTGAGATGAGGAGAAATTTATTCGCTCAGAGGGTTGTAAATCTGTGGAATTCTCCGCCCGAGAGCTGTGGAGGCTGGGTCATTGAATGTATTTAAGGCAGAGATAGACAGATTTTTGAGCAATAAGGGATTAAAGGGTGATGGGGAGCGGGCAGGGAAGTGGAGGTGAGTACATGAATAGATCAGGCATCATCTTATTGAATGGCAGAGCAGGATCCAGGGGCCAAATGATCCACTCCTGCTCCTATTTCTTAGGTTATTATGTTCTTATGAGATAATAACCCTGTGACTGTACATGGGGACTCTAACCCTGGGACTGTACGTGGGGACTCTAACCATGGGACTGTACGTGGGGACTCTAACCATGGGACTGTACGTGGGGACTCTAACCCTGGGACTGTACATGGGGACTCTAACCCTGGGACTGTACATGGGGACTCTAACCCTGGGACTGTACCTGGGGACTCCAACCCTGGGACTGTACATGGGGACTCTAAACCTGGGACTGTACATGGGGACTCTAACCCTGGGACTGTACATGGGACTCTAACACTGGGACTGAACATGGGGACTCTAACCCTGGGACTGTACCTGGGGACTCTAACCCTGGGACTGTACATGGGGACTCTAACCCTGGGAGTGTACCTGGGGACTCTAACCCTGGGAGTGTACCTGGGGACTCTAACCCTGGGACTGTACATGGGGACTCTAACCCTGGGACTGTACATGGGGACTCAAACCCTGGGAGTGTACCTGGGGACTCTAACCCTGGGACTGTACATGGGGACTCTAACCCTGGGACTGTACATGGGGACACTAACCCTGGGACTATACATGGGGACTCTAACCCTGGGACTGTACATGGGGACTCTAACCCTGGGAATGAACAGCTTTGGGGCTTTCCTGTTACAATTGTCTGGGATGTAACCAGAAGCTGAGCACTGAGCAGCGCCTATCGGAGATGGTGAGAAATCCGAGGGGCCGAATATAACTCAGCTGTTACTTTACCAAGATGGCCGCGCATGCGCTTTGCTGCTCACTGAACAAAGATGGCGGAGAACAGACCCTGCCTTCCTGTACAAAGATGGCCACCGTTACCCGGGGCCTTTGACCGGGAGAAAGCCTCGAGGCTGCAGCCGCCGATATTCCGGTTATTATTCCGGGCTTCCGGCGGGCAGCAGGTGTTTCTGAAGCCTCCCCGGCTCCCCGCTGGTCCTTTACTCCCCTCCGCCCCGCGGAGTAGGAGCTGTTTGGCGGAACACATTTCACCACAGCCGCTCCGCCATTACACGCACCGCGCATGCTCCAAATACAGCCAGGTCCCGCGCCTGCGCACTGGGCCCCTGTAGTCTGGGCTCGGCACATTCTCCATCGCGGGGAATGCTGGGTACATACCCAAGACCACTTTAGTGACTGGGACAGGATTTACTGGGCCCCCATTGGCCACTGAACATGGTCATTTTGGCCCTCAGTCATTGTTCCTGCTGCTCTGTATAACCCTGTCCCTGAGCTGGACAGTAATGTTCTGTCTCAGGATTGTTTCAAACACCCTGTGTCCAATATGGGATTTCTCCACAACCATCATCATCATCACAGGCAGTCCCTGGAAGCGGGGATGATTTGCTTCCATGCCCAAAAGGAATGAGTTCACAGGTGTTTTAATGAAGGACCGAGTATTCCAGATCCCGAGCTACATCTTGAAGGGTGGAACCTGCCTGTGTTGGGATTTTGCACACCAGCCACCACACTGGCTTGTCAGAGCTCGGTCTTGGTCCAGTGGCAAGGATTACCCCAGACGACTGGAGACCAGCTGTGCTGCACGGACTGAGCGCACACATATACCAGTTTGGGCTGGCCCATGCTGCCCCTAGGCCCTTGCCCCTTCTGGGCCCCAGTCTCATGCCTCTACTGGGCCCCGGTCACGTCCTTCTATAATCTCTTGCCGCTCCTTCTCCCCTCCTGCTGTGCCTGCCCGCACTGACATTAGCGACGTGACTTTGCAGCCGTCACCATCCTACAATGGAATGCCACCGCCGCACACTGCTCCCTCTGATGGCCCCGACCTGCTGATGGTCATGCAGGCCGGGTCCATGCCGCTGCACGGGAGACTAATTCATGTTCCCTTCCCTTCCATTTTGCGCCTTTTCTTACTCTAGATTATTTCACTTCTCACACAGTTCATCTTTTGCCACATCAAATCCCAAGCTTGTTTCGTTTGAGCATACGGCTTGTGGATGTCATACACTGAACCGGCGTGTCTCACTTTACACTCATTTGACGTTCCTTGAAAGAACTATCTTGCTTAAGACTGGAACTCTCTTATTTTCTATATTGTTTAACGATTTTTGAATGCGGTTAATAGATCTCCACACACACTGCATATTGCCTTTGAAATGTTCTGGTCTTTGTAATTGTCTTTGCTAATTTTGATGGGTTATTTGATTATAATTACTTGTTACTAAATGCGTTGCAGAAATTATTTGCATCAAAATAATTGTTTAAACACTTCCTTTATCGGGTCTTTAGCTTCCACACTGATGTCTGTTTCTTCTTGTGGGGGGAATCGAGAACTAGGTGGCAAAGTCTGAGCATAAGGGGTCGCCCATTTAAAACGGAAATGAGGATGAATTTCTGCTCTCAGAGGGTCGTGAATCTTTGAAATTCTCCACCCCAGAGAGCAACGGAGGCTGGGTCATTGAATATATTTAAGTTGCAGACAGACTGATTTTTGAAAGATCGGGAAGTCAAGCGTTCTGTGGAGAGGGCAGGGAAGTGGAATTGAGGCCAAGATCAGATCAGCCATGATATTATTGAATGGCAGAGCGGACTCAAGGGGCTAGATGACCTACTTCTGCTCCTATTTCTTATGTTCTTAGCATTGATTATGGGCTGGGTTTAGATGTAGGTTTAGTGGTTAGTGGGTGTGGTTTGTGGCTATGTGTTAGGATTGGGATTAGTGATTGGGATAGTCAATATGATATTCGGCTTAGGATATAGTGATTAACGTAGAAAGCACTATTGGCAATATAAGTGTCACTGAATTTGCCCTTTTCCATTTCATGTTTTTAACCTCTCACAGACGAGTCACAAAACAGCCTCACAATGTGTTAATTCAAGGAACCTTCGTTTCTGCGCAAGCCTCATTTCCTCCCTTCTTTTACATCTCTACATTTCTCACAGAAAAATCAATTAGTGACATTAGATTTGTGGATTTTGGGACAATAACAGACGGATACAGTTGTTGTGCTGGTTACATTTAATCCTCAGCCTGCTTGAAAAGGGCTTCTGACAATAATCTGTCACCAGGCCTCACCAGTCACCGTCTGATTCCACCATCATATCTTCATTCATTACCCACCTTTCCCCCTAACTAGAGCTGCTTTCAGCAGTATGGCCATTCCCCATACTGAGGCTCTCTAATTACCGAGCAGAGCATGAACACCGGCACAGACTGGTTAGTCTGAATGGCCCTTTTCTGTCCCATATATCTGATATAATTCGATAGTCTCAGTGTAAGTGGTCCAAGGATTTGGTGCCTCAGTGTTATTGGTCCCTGGATTTGTTGTCACGTTATTAGTAATCCATCAATTTGCTGTCACGATGTAATTCATCATGGATTTGATGTGTCATTGTAACTGGTCCCTGTATTTGTTGCCTCAGTGTAAGGGGTCCCTGGATTTGATACCTCAATGTAAGTTGTCCCTGGATTTGGAGTCACAATGTATGTGGTCCCTGGATTTGGTGTCAACAACTCCTCGTCGCTGGGACTGAGGGCAAACCCGCCGCCCAGCCACGCATTCAGCACAGAATGATCCCACTCAATTCTATTCCCAATTAACACTGCCCACATTAATTCACCAGAAACAGTCCAGTGCCTACAAGCAACTGCAACCCACGTCTAACTTCAGTGAAACGCACAATACAAAACATTTTAAAGGAAAAATAAACCCCATCATAGTTCAACAAAGGCAATTAAAGGGCTGTAAATCCCATTCACTCATACACCTTCTTCACCCCAACTCTCCACCTCCCCCTCCCCAACTACTGTTTCAACCCAACTCCCCAACCCCTCACCCCAACTCCTCTATCACCGCATTTCTCTCAAACCTTCAACCCAACTCCTCTTTTACGCCTACTCTCCAAACCCTCCTCACCCAACTCCTCTTTTAACCTACAATTTAATTTTTAACATCACTTACACAAGTCATCCACACTGGAGGTAAATCTCAGGACCTTCTGTGTAATGGTGAGGTGATCACTGGGCAATAAAATTCAGAGACTTGTGGGAGGCTGCTTATTACCCTCGGTGAGATTTAATCCCCTCTCCCACAGTATACAGCGGACAAGTGGTCACCTTGGTAACATAGAAACATAGAAACATAGAAAATAGTGCAGGAGCAGGCCATTCATCCCTTCTAGCCTGCACCGCCATTCAATGAGTTCATGGCTGAACATGAAACTTCAGTACCCCCTTCCTGCTTTCTCGCCATACCCCTTGATCCCCCGAGTAGTAAGGACTTCATCTAACTCCCTTTTGAATATATTTAGTGAAATGGCCTCAGCTACTTTCTGTGGTAGATAATTCCACAGGTTCACCACTCTCTGGGTGAAGATGTTTCTCCTCATCTCAGTCCTAAATGGCTTACCCCTTATTCTCAGACTGTGACCCCTGGTTCTGGACTTCCCCAACATTGGGAACATTCTTCCTGCATCTAACCTGTCTAAACACGTCAGAATTTTAAACGTTTCTATGAGGTCCCTTCTCATTCTTCTGAACTCCAGTGAATACAAGCCCAGTTGATCCAGTCTTTCTTGATAGGTCAGTCCCGCCATCCCGGGAATCAGTCTGGTGAATCTTCGCTGCACTCCCTCAATAGCAAGAATGTCCTTTCTCAAGTTAGGAGCCCAAAAACTGTACACAATACTCCAGGTGTGGCCTCACCAAGGCCCTGTACAACTGTAGCAACACCTCCCTGCCCCTGTATTCAAATCCCCTCGGTATGAAGGCCAACATGCCATTTGCTTTCTTAACCGCCTGCTGTACCTGCATGCTAACCTTCAATGACTGATGTACCATGACACCCAGATCTCGTTGCACCTTCCCTTTTCCTAATCTGTCACCATTCAGATAATAGTCTGTTTCTCTGTTTTTACCACCAAAGTGGATAACCTCACATTCATCCACATTATACTTCATCTGCCATGCATTTACCCACTCACCTAACTTATCCAAGTCACTCTGCAGCCTCATAGCATCCTCCTCGCAGCTCACAATGCCACCCAACTTAGTGTCATCCGCAAATTTGGAGATACTGCATTTAATCCCCTCGTCTAAATCATTAATGTACAGTGTAAACAGCTGGGGCCTCAGCACAGAACCTTGCGGCACCCCACTAGTCACTGCCTGCCATTCTGAAAAGTACCCGTTTACTCCTACTCTTTGCTTCCTGTCTGACAACCAGTTCTCAATCCACGTCAGCACACTACCCTCAATCCCATGTGCTTTAACTTTGCACATTAATCTCTTGTGTGGGACCTTGTCGAAAGCCTTCTGAAAGTCCACATATACCACATCAACTGGTTCTCCTTTGTCCACTTTACTGGAAACATCCTCAAAAAATTCCAGAAGATTTGTCAAGCATGATTTCCCTTTCACAAATCCATGCTGACTTGGACCTATCATGTCACCATTTTCCAGATGCACTGCTATGACATCCTTAATAATTGATTCCAGGTTCCAGGATGTGTTGCTACAGTTGTACGGAATGGTAATTGTGACATCACTTTCGAATCAAGAGCACACAAGAAATGGGTCATCAATAAATGGGAAAGGGATTGAACACTCTGCAATTACATTGTAAATAAGAGCAAATAAAATGCTGGAAAATAACTGGCGAAGACAATAGCTTATCTCTGTGGAATTCACTGTCAAACATTAAGAATGATGTGTTTTGTTCACATACACGCACACACACACGCATATATAGCAAAGACTTTGTGTGTGCACTTTTCAGTTGTTGTGCTTAACCAGATGCGAATTTAAACATCGGTCTTTAGGACCTTGCGGGAGCCCACCGGCGGTGCTTGCTGTGTGAGGATATAAGGAGACCCCGCGCGTTTGCTCCTCCCAAACCTGGGGGAATGGAGCAGATATTTAAAGGGACTCGGACTCCCTTTTCACTGCCTATTTATACTTAAAGGAACAGTGCAGTTTATCTGGGAGTGTCGGGGGACTTCACGAACCGACCTCCCATTAACAGTTGTTCCCTTCTGTACTGTGCAGTGATTGAAAAGCGGTCGATTTCAGTGACTTGCGCCTTTCTAAAATGTCACACACTTTTTGATGATCCATTTGACTTGAATTTGGAAAGACTTCAGAATTGTGCAGTGTGACGAAAGTTTCGTTTAAAGCTGGAATAAAATGTGTTTCAAAATATCATTTCTAACCCTCCCCCCCATCCCCCAAATTTTAGAACACTCTGCAATACTGACTGGGAAGTTCCCAAGTTCGTTCCTTGATCTGTGCTGTTAGTTGATCTCAGCCAAGGCAGCAGTTCAGGGGTTATAATTGTCATCGGTACCAGTTGGCTAAATATGATTAAAAATTAGCCAGTGCCCCTGCTCTTGATACCGATCCAATGACCTCAACTGGGAAATGACCTCAACTGGGAAGTGTGTGGTTGTAATTTGAGGGCAGGACTGGACTCGACTCTGATGCCTACCACAGTGGAAGTGTGTATCCTGTAATTAAAGTAACAACGTTTGTAACCTCAATTTGCAGGGTATTAGAAGGTGAGGGTCTACAGCTGGGAAACTGAAACCAAACATCACGGCAAGATTTGAGAGATTCACCGGATTGATCAGGATAACCCTATCATCAGCCTTTGGAAAAACACCAATCAGAGCGGTGAGAAACAGGACACATGTTCTGCGCGTGGATGCACCTTCAACCAATCGTCTAGCCTGTGAGACTCGTGTGGCCAGCTGACTCAACACTGTGAATGTAGGGACAGTGGGAATGGATGCAGATGCACGTTGGGTGGAAAGACATCAGGGAGAGACCGTTTACCAGCTGAGTGTGCAAAGTGATTCAGTCTCTCATCTCACCAACTGACATTCGAGGATGTAGATAACAGACTTTCTCCTGTGAATATAGAGCTGGGTTACTGGGCCGTGATATTTTTACTTGTTGAGTGTAAACCTTTGCCAATTACTTGACGTGATGGGTTTACTTGTACATTTTTCTTTAAATACATTTACTGAGTGGATTCAAATTTAAATTGAAACCAGATTTGCACGATTCTCTATTCACAAATCGAAGGTGAGAGAGATGCTGCCAGGAAGGCGCTAAGTCCTGTAGCAGAAAGGGATTAACAGACTGTGTTTTGTGTTTAGTGATCCCAGGCGTGATAGCAATCCCTACTCTGGACACCAAGGCAAAGAGCGGCACTCTGGAAGGTATAAGGAACTGGGGCTTCTCCCTGAGAGTAACCAAAGGCATGAGAACAGAAACAATCTAGAGATAGAAAGGAGAAAAGGACCAAAATATAACAGGACATCAATTAGTCTCCTCTTATCAAGGATATTTCAAATATCGACACATTGTATTATTTGAAATATCAAAATATTAAACTCCATCCCAGTTTTCTGGGTGAGTAATATCAGCAGAAACAAATCCCAACTGACAGAACGAACACGATTCAGTCAGGATGCGATTAACAGCAGTCATAACAGTAGAACATAACCCGTGCAGTCACTTGTGAACACGCAATTCAGATGACTGAGTGAACCCCTGCCCACACTTCTCCAGTCTGAACTCGCTGGAGTTTCAGCAGGTTGGATGACTGAGTGAAACCCTGCCCACACACAGGGCAGGTCACCGGCCTCTCGTCGGTGTGACTGTGACAATGAATTTCTAGATCAGACGGGGAACTGAATCCCTTCTCACAGTCTCCACATTCCCACGGTTTCTCCATGATGCAGGTGTCCTTGTGTCTCCTAGGCTGGATGATCAGTTGAAGTTTTGTCCACATACAGAACACGTGTAGTTTCTCCCTGCTGTGAATGGTGCAATATTTTTTCAGAAGTGTAACTGATTGAAGCTCTTTCCACAGTCAGTGCACTGGAACACTCGCACTCGGGCGTGTGTGTGCTTTTCCAGTCACACTGATGTTTGAGATATTTTCCCACAGACATGTGGAAAAATATTTCCGAGACTGTATAATATATAAAGAGAGGTTCATTAAATCGGAGACGATGCTCTGGGAGAAGTGTTAGAGACCCCTGTCTCTGAACCAGCTTCTCAATTTGGTATCTCCAGTGAGGTTCTTTTATCTTACAAATTACGTCACTTTACATCACATGCTTTAGAACAAGTCCTTAAGTCTAATCATCGCATTACAAAGTTTACAAAGCTTTTCACACAATTACTATCCAAGGCTGAGCTCTTGATATAAACCATCCTCGCATTGTGACAGGGCATTATAAACAAGTGCAGGATTTTTGGCACCGGTATAGACAAACATACCCCCACTTATCTCTCCAGTCGTTCATTATCTCACTTTCCTATCTCCATAACTCAAGGCCAGCAGACCTTGAAGTCAAACTGTGTTTTTTTTATATGAAGCATAATGCATCAGTATTGTCCCTTACAAAATTCATTAAAGGGGAAAATAAAAACAAATGTTTGGTCCCGTATACTAGTCAAGTATATGTCCAAAAATCCGCTCCAACAATATTCCCCCTTTTTTGTCCTGGAGGATGTTCACGAGATCCAGATGACCACAATGATAGTAGCATGGTGTCATATATTCGTCCTTTGCGGTATGTTACTTCCCTGATGTTCCGTATGTCCACCTGGCCTGTAGCTCTCGGCTACCCTTCAAAGATAGTGGTCGGTGTCAACATCGTCTGTTTCTTCATCCTTGGTGTCTTCAAGTATTTCCATCAGATGTGCTTCTTCTTCGGCGATTACACTGGCTACTGGCATCAGTCGAGCCATCATAACTTTACAGCAGATATTAAAACACCCGATAATCAGACAGCAAGTAATTATTATTACAACCAGAATAATTACTCCATGCATAAGATAGGACCCACAGGATTCCCCTAACAGCCAGTCAAACCAGCCAGATCCTCCTGCTGTCATGGATAACTTCTTTACCTCCCTTCTTATGTGATCAGCGAGGTTGGTTATGTTTTCTGAACTATCGGGAATGTAAGTGCAACATTCAGCTGCAATTAAGGCAAATGTGCCCCCACTTTGTGCTAATATATAATCTAGGGCCATTCGGTTCTGGAGCACCATTGTGCGTATGGCTACCATTTCAGCCGTTATGCCCTCCATTGCTTCAGCACTGTCGTTAACTATCTGTTCCAGTATCCTCTCTAGATTACATAATTCATCTATGGTGCGTCCTATCCCGAATGTGAGCATCATGACCCCAAATAGCCTCTCTACCGGGGTAAGATCACGTCTTAGTCGACCCGGTGTCTGTACTTCTGCTAAAGTACGTACCCGTCTGACAAAAGGGAACACATATCCCAAATGACATGACCCCCTCCAGTCCTGTGGCAATCAGGGGTAGGCCTTATGCCTGCACACAAAATACGTGCCATTGTATGCTGTTAGATTCGATCCCAATCTCTCTCTCAGCTCCCGTCGCCACCTAATCTTAGGGTCCCAGTCCTGGCTACTTGTCTGATTCTTCAAACTCTCTATTTCAAAGAACCCCTGGTTTGTTGTTTCGCTGGATATTATGTTAAACCTGGTGAGGTTAAAGTATCCTGCGACAAAACCTGTTTCCTCACCAGTCAGGGTTCTAGTGAAACAAATGTCAGCAGTGGGCCTTCCAACTCCTGAGGTGTTGTTCAAAACCAGGAACGGGGGTCGTACCGACCTATTGTGTTCCGGCTGGTACCATCCGTCAATGCATCCAAAAGGTAACCCCCCCCGATCTCCACGTTTCTTTATCCCTACTCTGGTTCCAGGTATCATTTACTTCCCCTGTACCGTTTTGTCGCATTACCCACTCCGCGACTTCCGAGATGTTAAGGGAGATTGACCTCAAAGGGATGCCTCCTTTGCTATGCATGGGGATGTGCGAACATTCCCAGCAACTGGAAAAGTTCTCATTTTGCGAATAAACATAAGACATGTACAAAAAGGTATTCACATGTAACTCTCGTTCCGGTCTAGCTAGCAGGCCGGACCTTACACGAACTATGATAATCTCACCGATTGCAATATATAGTTTCATCTTATTACTCTACAATTAACAAATAGTCAAAGGCAAAATGGCCGTATGGCTTTGAAGAATCTCTCGCTGTCAATCTGCAAATAGAAAAACAACAACAACTAATACGTGTGCTAAACGGCTGGTTCAAAAACCTTAAGCTGGGTCCGATGCTTCCATTGTCCGTTCCCTTTAACATCGATGCAGGCACAAGTGTCCCTGCTGATTATAACCTCATACGGTCCTATTCATTTTTGGGGCAAACCACGGTTTTCCCGGGAGGACCCTTACCAAAACGCGACTTCCCGCCAACGGGACTTCAGGGAGCTTTGTAAGCTCTGCTTCAGCATCTTTTTCTTCCTGATTGTCCCTCACTAATTTACGCATCCCTTTTAATTGAGTACTTAGTTCCAAAACATACCGTTTTATTTTGTCTTTTAATGGGCCTACATCGGCCTCCCCTGTTATGATGTTCTTTGGTAATTGCATCGCCCTTCCTGTCATTAGTTCATAAGGGGTTAATCCAGTTGTCCGGTTTGTCCTGTCTCTTAACTTCATCAATATAATGGGTAATATTATTGTCCACGTTTTTCCTAACGTTTTCATGGCCTTTCCCAAGGCGTTCTTAAGGGTATGGTTCATGCGCTCTACCATCCCAGAACTCTGTGGGTGGTAAGGGATGTGCAATTTTTGTTTTATGCCCATCAGCTGGCATATTGTTTTTGCAATTTTTGAGGTGAAGTTGGTGCCTTGGTCGGAATACCCTTGCCACTGTTGAGGCACTCCCCATCGGGGAATCACCTGCTCGGTCAATATCCTTGCCACTGTTGAGGCACTCCCCATCGGGGAATCACCTGCTCGGTCAATATCCTTGCCACTGTTGAGGCACTCCCCATCGGGGAATCACCTGCTCGGTCAATATCCTTGCCACTGTTGAGGTACTCCCCATCGGGGAATCACCTGCTCGGTCAATATCCTTGCCACTGTTGAGGCACTCCCCATCGGGGAATCACCTGCTCGGTCAATATCCTTGCCACTGTTGAGGCACTCCCCAACGGGGAATCACCTGCTCGGTCAATATCCTTGCCACTGTTGAGGCACTCCCCATCGGGGAATCACCTGCTCGGTCAATATCCTTGCCACTGTTGAGGCACTCCCCATCGGGGAATCACCTGCTCGGTCAATATCCTTGCCACTGTTGAGGCACTCCCCATCGGGGAATCACCTGCTCGGTCAATATCCTTGCCACTGTTGAGTCACTCCCCATCGGGGAATCACCTGCTCGGTCAATATCCTTGCCACTGTTGAGTCACTCCCCATCGGGGAATCACCTGCTCGGTCAATATCCTTGCCACTGTTGAGTCACTCCCCATCGGGGAATCACCTGCTCGGTCAATATCCTTGCCACTGTTGAGTCACTCCCCATCGGGGAATCACCTGCTCGGTCAATATCCTTGCCACTGTTGAGTCACTCCCCATTGGGGAATCACCTGCTCGGTCAATATCCTTGCCACTGTTGAGGCACTCCCCATCGGGGAATCACCTGCTCGGTCAATATCCTTGCCACTGTTGAGTCACTCCCCATCGGGGAATCACCTGCTCGGTCAATACCCTTGCCACTGTTGAGTCACTCCCCATTGGGGAATCACCTGCTCGGTCAATACCCTTGCCACTGTTGAGGCAGTGCGATCACGTGTGGGGAAAGTTCCACCCACCGGGTAAATTGATCTATAATCACGAGGCAATAACTTTTTCCATGGGATGGGGGCAAAGAACCTGTGAAATCAATTTATACGTGTTCCCATGACCCCCGTGGACGGGGCTGGTGTCCCATTTTAATTTTAATGGAGCTGCCTGGATTATATTGTACGCACATAACGCATCGATGGCAATTTTTGGCGATATCTCTCCCCATCCCTTTCCACCACCAATCTCTCCGAAGACTCCCGGTCATGGCCTCTTATCCTGAATGAGACAGGCCATGATGCAACTCCAATGAGGTATTCTGTATACATTCAGGCGCCATTACCTTGTCGTTTCGTCTCCAAACGTTATCCTTCCCTTGTGTTGCGCCCTGCTTTGTCCACATACCTATTTCCTCCTCAGAAGTGTCCCGGTGTAGTTTCTCAATACTTATCTGTTCGTCTTGGGCCCCAGCGGCACTGACTTAATTTTAATAATTTAAAATCATTATCAATGGAGAGTGTTTTTTTACCTCTTCAAATTCTTTTTTCCCCCCATTAAACCAATACCTTTTTCACAGCTGATATCAACTGGTATTTAGTAAGGTATGTCTTTATCCATCGCAAACACCCCTTTTCCCCCATGCTGTCATATAATAATGTACTACCGCGAATGCATGTCTACTGTCCGTATTGATATGAACAATCTTATTTTCTGATAATTCCAGTGCCCGGGTAAGGGCTACCAGTTGTGCCACTTGAGCTTACGACCCCCCATTAATTCGCCCGGATTCAACTGTCTCTAGATCCTGGTTAACTACGGCCCATCCGGTACGAAGTAGTCGCTCTACGTATTTTCGTGAGCCGTCCACAAACAAGGTTTGTTCTGCGGTTTGAAGGGGGGGCATCTTTTATTCTATCCTCTTCCATATCCTCACATACCACTTCACAAAAGTGGGGTTCCCCTTCACCCATCATACCTTCTGCGGGTTTTTTTCCTACATCCCTAATTATGGTTACCGCTTTGTTGGGTGTTAAGAGGACTGCTTCCCACGTTGCACGTCTCATATTAGATACGCTTCTCAGTTTTCCTGTGTTTAACATTTCTACCAATGTGTGTTTAGTGTGGAGAATGATGTTTCCAGTCATCACCACAGGCTCGCTTAATTTTTACCGCCCAAGCTGCGCAATCTGGCGCGGCTATACATCTGGATAACCCAGTCACCACTGAGCTTTCGATGGTAGAGTAATAGACTATAGGTCTCCTTTTATCCCCGTGATCTTGGGTGACCACGGCCATATAGAACCCACCTACATTGTTACAGTGGATGTGGAAATCCTTAACCTTGTCAGGCAGTCCCAATCCAGGTGCGGAGACTAGTTCTGACTTGAGTTTACTATATGCCTGTTCTTGTTCAGGACCCCACTCTCTGAGGTCTATGGCCGGTTTCCCCTTGCCGCAATCAATCAGGGCCTTGACTTCCCTCATTACATCATTCCACAATATTGTTCCCTCACGATTCTTGCATACGTAAAATCTCATGGGTATATATAAGTTATCAATTTCCACCAATTGGGTGGTGCTCAGGTAGGCCAGTGTGGGCCGTCCATCTATTCCGTTTATCAGAGCCTTCTTGTAGGTGACGGGAAGGGGCATATTGGTAATGGATATTGAGGCTCCCGTGTCCACGAGCATCTCACATTGTCGGCCCCCTACTAGCGCAGACACATATATCCTTCCCTCCTTTTTACTTTGTACAGGAGCCGCCGGACATCACCGAGTGGCTTTGTACACCTGCCACTGCAGGTATTCCTGTTCCGACAGGGTCCTTGCCTTATTAGTATAGCCTTTTTTACCATAGCATGTCGCTTCCAGGTGCCCTTTCTTACCACAATACGTACATTGCTTTTCACTGTCTATTCCTTTGCATTCCCTGGCAAAATGGCCCGGTTTTCCACAATTATGGCAAGTCCCCCTTTGCTGCACTCCTGCTGTTCCCGTGGCAGAGACCTTTTCCTGTTTTATTTTTTTCTTTTCTAAACTGCTAAAGCTGACTGTTTTAGCCTTTTTCATAAGTCCCTTTTACACCTTCACTGATAGCTCACCACTCACCCAGGAGATTGACCTGATCTCTGAAGGTATTTCTAAATTTAAAACTCTTTTTTTTTACTGACCTAGAAGCTTTCGTGTCAAGGTTTTACACAAAGGAAAATGGGAGCGTTTTAAAAGGCATTCTTTATCTCATTCCTAGACTAAATTTATGTCTTTCAACCTAATTGCATGTTTTCTTTCGACAAGTAAGTGAGCGTGTCAAATAAATTCTTCTTTTTTTTACTACCGGGACCATGTATTTTTATCTTTTACGCAACAAACCTAACCTTTGTGCATTTCCTAGCTCCGTAACTTATCATCCGAATATATCCACACCTTTCTTTGCTAACTTAAAATGTAATACCTTAAGGTTCACAGTTTCTTAAACTTCCTACATACAGGACAACACGACGAAGGGTTAAAAAAACATTCACTCTTTTTGGAAATAGTGGGTCGAGCTAAAACAGGCAGGCAACTCCACACCTTCCCAAGCAGGCCTTCATTCATTCCACAGTCAAAATCACTCGAGTACTCTCTTCATTCAAAATAGACACTCACAAAAGTCTCTCTTCATTCAACAAAGCTTATGTCTGGATCCATATGTCACTTAAGATAGTCACTATCAGCTTTTTCTTTATGGCATTACGTAATTACGCAAGTTACAATAAATGATAGGAATTAATTATTGACCTCGGCAGCCCTCGTTTTACATTCCCTTCCTTACCTTCCATGTTCGCCAGTCTCGGACGTGTCCCTTTGTTTCTGTAATTATCATGGCCACGACTACTCTGTGGAGAGCCTTTGTCTTCGCAACAAAGCTAGCGTGTTTCCTACCACCGGAGTTTTCGACTCTAGGTTGGAGTGATCAGTTCCCTTCCGCACCGACCGTATTTACTAAAGGGACAACTCAAACTCGTTAGTCAGCCTCTTCCCGCTATCTGTTTACTCGTATCTTACAAACTATCCCGTCGTGCCCGTACACTTCTCTTTTCAGTCTCTAACACCAGATTCTAGATACTGTCTTAAGTGATCACGTCTGGTCGGACAGTGTCCTGTTCCCGTGACGCCATTTTGTTGTGGAAAAATATTTCCGAGTCTGTATAATATATAAAGGGAGGTTTATTAAATCGGAGACAAAGCTTTGGGCGAAGTGTTAAAGACCCCTGTCTTTGAACTAGCTTCTCAATTTGGTATCTCCAGTGAGGTTCTTTTATCTTACAAATTACGTCACTTTACATCACATATTTAAGCACTGGTCCTTAAGTCGAATCATCGCATTACAAGGTTTGCAAAGTCTTTCATCCAAGGCTGAGTTCTCGATATAAACCAGCCTTCATTGTGAAAGGGCATTGTACACAAGGGCAGGCTCTTTGGCACCGGTATAGACAAACATCCCACTTAATTATCACTCCAGTCGTTCATTATCTCACTTTCCTATCTCCATAACTCAAGTTCAGCATACCTTGAAGTCTAACTGTGTTTTTTTATATATAAAGCATAATGCATCAGTATTGTCCCTTCCAAAATTCATTAAAGGGGAAAAATAAAAACAAATGTTTGATCCCATATACTAGTCAAGTATATGTCCAAAAATCAGCTCCAACCATACAAAGTTAGGTGGCAGTGTGAGCTGTGAAGAGGATGCTCTGAGGCTGCAGAGCGACTTGGATAGGTTAGGTGAGTGGGCAAATGCATGGCAGATGGTATAATGTGGATACATGTGAGGTTATTCACTTTGGTGGTAAAAACAGAGAGACAGACTATTATCTGAATGATGACAGATTAGGAAAAGGGGAGGTGCAACGAGACCTGGGTGTCATGGTACATCAGTCATTGAAGGTTGGCATGCAGGTACAGCAGGCGGTGAAGAAAGAAAATGGCATGTTGGCCTTCATAGCGAGGGGATTTGAGTACAGAGGCAGGGAGGTGTTGCTACAGTTGTACAGAGCCTTGGTGAGGCCACATCTGGAGTATTGTGTACAGTTTTGGTCTCCTAACCTGAGGAAGGACATTCTTGCTATAATGGGAGTGCAGCGAAGGTTCACCAGACTGATTCCCGGGATGGCGGGACTTACCTGTCAAGAAAGACTGGATCAACTGGGTTTGTATTCACTGGAGTTCAGAAGAATGAGAGGGGACCTCATAGAAACGTTTAAAATTCTGATGGGTTTCCAGAGGTTAGATGCTCGAAGAATGTTCCCAATGTTGGGGAAGTCCAGAACCAGGTGTCACAGTCTAAGGATAAGGGGTAAACCATTTAGGACCGAGATGAGGAGAAACTTCTTCACCCAGAGAGTGGTGAACCTGTGGAATTCTCTACCACAGAAAGTTGTTGAGGCCAATTCAATAAATATATTCAAAAAGGAGTTAGATGTCTTTCTTACAACTTGGGGGATCAAGGGGTGTGGCGAGAAAGCAGGAATGGGGTACTGAAGTTGCATGTTCAGCCATGAACTCATTGAATGGCAGTGCAGGCTCGAAGGGCCGAATGGCCTACTCCTGCACCTATTTTCTATGTTTCTATGTTTCATCATGCCACACAGCCCATACACAAGCTCTCGCTAAAATCGCTATGTTTCTAACTTATATAATTTGCCTTCTTTCAGATGTGGAATAGCAAAACCCCACAGCAGATTCTTCTCCTGTCAGGCAGTCCCCGAATGCGTGTTCAATCAAATCAGTGTGACTTCAAGTTGCAAATAATGCCTTTTTTCTCACATGACATGAAATGCACAGTAAGATCGCGCAGCACGTTTGCACGCACTCTCTCGCTTACACAAACACACAAACAAACTAAAATTGCTGCACCCTCCAAAGGCAGTTTTTGAAATTTGAAATTTGAAATCCGGGACAGACAGCAGATCCCTTTTAAACAGACACAGCAGGAACTGGGACTGATAGATAGCACACCGTTTTAGAGAGACAGAGAATGATTCCGACCATCAGCACATCACCTTAAAAGGGATAGGGAAACAGAATGAACAAAAACAGAGTATTCTGTAAAACTCAGCAGGTCGTGCAGATTCTGTGGATGAAGAACCCGGGTTCACGTTCAGTCAGATGATCATTCCGATATTTTAGGAAAAATGTAAAGTTTACAGATTTTTTCAACCAAAATAGTGCCTGGAAAAAATAGGCAGCGAGGAAGGACAAAAAGGAATGTCTGTGATACAGTGGAGCATAGGACTGATTGAATAATAAATGGCACAATGCGAAAAGGCAAAATTGGGTGGTAAGCGGTGCTTATGATCCGATACGCTGAACCGAATGTTGAGGCCAGAAGACTATAACCTGCCTGAAATATAGGGTTGGACGCCTTTTCATCATGCAAGGCAGCTTGGCCACCCCGGATTGATTTCCTGTACGGTTTGAATTCGGCAGCCAAGGGAATAATTCAAAAGCCAGCTTCTCACATCTTTTCTGCGCGAGAGAAACAGGACGCACTCATATTCAGTGCAGAGTATGTTTCATGTTGAAGTGGAGATTGACGCCGAATGTGTGCTTATCCCAATGGAGGTGAGCTCATGCATGCAGAAATGAAGATAAACTGATCAAGCATTGGCCGGAACCAAACACGGGTTTATGTTGTCCAATGAGACACAGAGCCGCGTACATCTGAGATACTTTAATTTTACTCAGTTCGGTGAGTTTCACTGTACTCCTGGGAAACTCCAGGATTTGGACGATGTGGGAACAATGGAGCGAAATCACACCATTTAATTTGAAATATATCCGTTTTCTCATATGGCGACCTGCTCAGAAGCGGTTATTTGACTAAAAATTGGCAGGCCTCGTCCTTGATTTGAAACCGTAACCTCTCGCATTTCCAATTATGAAAATCACGAGGCGAGAATCATACCGGTAGAGCAATAAGCCGTCTGCAACGAGCAGCGTAGCTCTGATTCTGACGGTAGTTTGCTATTCGGCCCATCGCGCCTGTGCTGACTCTCAGAGACTAATCTAATGAGTCCTCCTCTCCATAGTCCTGCTCATGTTCTCCCTTTGATGAATATATTATTAATTTGAGACATAACATGACCAAAGAGCTGCATCCTTGTCAGTAAAAGTTGAATTTGCCAATGAGGTTAAATGTGATTGAAAAAAAAAACAGAGGGGTCAAATGTTTAACACAATAACGACGAGGATGGGAGCACACTGGATTAGCAGACCATCGCCTGAACCTCTCAGCCACCTCGTCTCCTATTTAGTGCAACGTCAGACATCCATCCCCAAGTGCCATTAGCTTCTTAAGGCAAACAGCCTTCCTTTACTTCAGGTGAGTGACTGTACGAGATGGTTGGTTTTGAGGCAGAATCAAAATAAAAAGTATAACATTTCACGCGGCGAGTTAGTTGACCGTGGCAAGACTCGAATCTGCAATTTTCTGATGACATCGCGGTTACAACCGAAATCAGACGCCTAATCGATTAGGGAAAGCGGCCGCTGCTGTTGATGCAATACTTGTTGTTTTTTATAATGAGAGCAAATTTGGGACAAGAGTTATATCAAGGAGTGGATTTAGAAAAACATGAGCATATTTCGAGTAATGAATAGATGCGCTGCGATATGGATGTGCACGGGCACAGGCAAAGTCAATGTAGCTTGAAACACAACAGTTTAACAATTCGGTCATCGCAGCTGAAATCACACTCTTTTAAAAACTATACAGAATGATCCGGATTATGAGAAAATACTTCATAAAGTGGCAAATTATGAACCGAAACTGACAACCATCCCGTTTAAGCAGACACCGAATGATCCTGAACAGCAAGCACATCCCTATTACAAATATATAGAATGACTCTTGACTGACAGCAGTTCGCTTTTAAAATAATAAAGTGGGAATTCTATCATTCTTGATGGTAATTGTGCTTTGCCTGAGTGAGTGTGGGGCTCAGAACGACGCGGGGCTGGGATGGTTGTTGAAGCCACAGGTGATCGACAGGCAGAAAGGAGGGAGGGAAGTAAAACCAACCCAGACAAAAAGCCAATTTGAAATATATATATATTTATCATAATAAGAAAATAAATAAATTTACAATTTTATTTCAAAAAACTGAATTTGTTTGATTTAAATAAATAATTGTTTCATAATCTATATATTTTTGATTGAACGAAGGCTGTGCAACTGGATTCCACTGGAAATCAGGGGGTGCAGTCAGTAAATACCCAAACTCAGTAAGCCCATGGTGGAAGACAAGACAAGACACGACGGAAGATGTGGGCAACAAATGCGATCTTTTAAAGTCGCGAGTGCCTTTCTGCTGGATCTGACAGCAGCTGCTTGTGCTGTGAAAGAGGTCAAATGTAATAGAGCCCAGTGCAGGCAGAACAGAAGAAGCACATTTATTGTGAATGTTGGCAAATAGGGAATGTATATAAATATACATGTATATCAATATTTATATACATATATTTATATATACAAAGTCAGTCAGTCAGTCATGTCTTGTCTTGTCTTGATTTGATTTGTATTTGAATATAAGGGGGAAGGAGGTCATCATGTCACACAGCCCATCCGCAAGCTCTCGCTAAAATCGCTATGTTTCTAATTTATGTCATTTGCCTTCTTTCAGATGTGGAATAGCAAAATCCCACAGCAGATTCTTCTCCTGTCAGGCAGTCCTCGAATGCGTCTTCAATCAAATCAGTGTGGCTTCAAGTTGCAAATAATGCCTTTTTTTCTCACATGACATGAAATGCACATTAAGATCGCGCAGCATGTTTGCACGCACTCTCTCGCTGACACAAACACACAAAGAAACTAAAATTCCTGCACCCTCAAAGGCAGTTTTTGAAATTTGAAATTTGAAATCCGGGACAGACAGCACATCCCTTTTGAACAGACACAGAATGAACCGGGACTGATAGCACACCATTTTAGAGAATCAGAGAATGACCGCGACCATCAGCACTTCACCTCAAAAGGGAAACGGAAACAGAATGAAGAAAAACAGAGAATTCTGTCAAACTCAGCAGGTCGTGCAAATTCTGTGGATGAAGATCCCGGGTTGACGTTCAGTCAGATGATCATTCCGATATTTTAGGAAAAATGTAAATTTACAGATTTTTTCAACCAAAATAGCGTCTGGAAAAAAACTGGCAGCGAGGAAGGACAAAAGGGAATGTCTGTGATACAGTGGAGCGTAGGAGTGATTGAATAATAAATGGCACAATGCGAAAAGGCAAAGTGGGTAAAATGACTAAAGCGGTTCTTTAACTAAAAGTTAGCAGGGCTCGTCCGGGATCTCTCGCATTTCAATTTTTAAAATACCAAAGCGAGAATCATACCCCTCGACCAACGAGCTGCCGACAACGAGGAACGTAGCTCTCAGATTCTGACGGTAGTTTACTATTCGGCCCATCGTGCCTATTCTGACTCTCAGAGACCGATCGAATGAGGCCCTTCTCCATAGTCCTGCTAATGTATTCCCTTTGGTGAATATATTATTAATTTGAGACATTACATTTCCAAAGAGCTGCATCCTTGTCAGTAAAAGGTGAATTTGGCAATGAGGTTAAATGTGATTGATAAAAAAACCAGAGGGATCAAACTTTAAACACAATAAAGACGATAGTGGGAGCAGACCATCGCTTGAACCTCTCGGCCTCCTCGTCTCCTATTTAAAGCAACGTCAGACATCCATCCCCTACTTTTTGCATCCAAACAGAAATAATGTGCAAGAAAGTCTACTTCACCGTCTGTTCTGCCCGTGCAACCAGATCGGCAGTGATGAAAATGTGCCATTCGCTTATTAAAGCAAACAGCCTTCCTTTACATCAGGTGAGTGACTGTCCGAGATGGTTGGTTTTGAGGCAGAAACAAAACTATGAATATATAATTTCACGTAGCGTGTTAGTTGACCACGGTAGGATTGGAACCTCGTGGTTACTATCGAAGTCAGATGCCTTATCCATTAGGCCACGCGGCCGCTGCCATCTGCACAGATTTTGTTGTTTTTTATATTGAGAGAAAATTTGGCACAAGGGTTATTTCAAGGAATGGATGTAGTAAAACATGAGCATATTTCGATTAATGAATAGATGCGCTGCGATATGGATGCGCACGGGCACAGGCAACGTCAATGTAGCTTGAAACACAACAGTTTAACAATTCGGTCATTGCAGCTGAAATCACACTCCTTTTAAAACTATACAGAATGATCCGGATTATGTGAAATTACGTTATAAAGGGGCACATTATGAACCAGAACTGACAACCATCCAGTTTAAGCAGACACCGAATGATCCTGAACTGCAAACACATTCATATTACAAAGATATAGAATGAGAAATGAGGGGGTTACCTTCTGATGATAGATTGAGTAGACTGGGTCTTTACTCGTTGGAGTTCAGAAGGATGAGAGGTGATCTTATAGAAACATTTAAAATCATGAAAGGGATAGACAAGATAGAGGCAGAGAGGTTGTTTCCATTGGTGGGAGAGACTAGAACTAGGGGGCACAGCCTCAAAATACGGAGGAGCCAATTTAAAACCGAGTTGAGAAGGAATTTCTTCTCCCAGAGGGAGGTGAATCTGTGGAATTCTCTGCCCAAGGAAGGTGTTGAGGCTGGCTCATTGAATGTTTTCAAGTAAAAAATAGCTAGATGTTTAAGCAATAAGGGAATTAAGGGTTATGGGGAGAGGGCAGGTAAGTGGAGCTGAGTCCACGACCAGATCAGCCATGATCTTATTGAATGGCGGAGCAGGCTCGAGGGGCTAGATGGCATACTCCTGTCCTAATTCTTATGTTCTTATGTTCTTTATGTTCATTGGTGATCATTTACCAACAGTCTATCGAATCTGGATCAGTTCTTATGGACTGGAGGGTAGCAAATGTATCACCACTTTTAAAAAAAAGGAGGGAGAGAGAAAACGGGTAATAATAGACTGGTTAGCCTGACATCAGTAGAAACTGTTAGAATCAATTATTACAGATGAAATAGCACGCATTTGGAAAGCAGTGACAGGATCGATCCAAGTCAGCATGGATTTATGAAAGGGAAATCATGCTTGACATATCTAGAATGTTTTGAGGACGTAACTAGTACTGGACAAGGGAGAACCAGTGGATGTGATGTATTTGGACTTTCAAAAAGCTTTTGACAAGGTCCCACACAAGAGGTTAGCGTACAAAATTAAAGCACATGGTATTGGGAGTAATGTATTGACGTGGATCGAGAACTGGTTGGCAGACAGGAAGCAGAGAGTAGGGATAAACGGATCCTCCTCAGAATGGCAGGCAGTGATGGGGTGCCGCAGGGCTCAGTGCTGGTACCCCAGCTATTTACATTATACATCAATGATTTAGATGAAGTTAGATGTTGTCCTTAGTACTAGGGGGATCAAGGGGTATGGCGAGAAAGCAGGACTGGGGTACTGAAGTTGCATGTTCAGCCATGAACTCATTGAATGGCGGTGGAGGCTCGAAGGGCCGAATGGCCTACTCCTGCATCTATTTTATATGATTCTATGTTTCTATGTTTCTATGACCCTTGACTGACAGCAGTTCGCTTTTAAAAGAATAAAGTGGGATTTCTATCATTCTTGATGGCAATTATGCTGTGCGTGAGTGAGTGTGGGGCTCAGGACCAGTAGGGCCTGGGACGGTTATTGAAGCCACAGGTGATAGACAGGCAGGAAGTAGGGAGGGAAGTAAAACCAACCCAGACAAAAAGACATTTTAAAATATCTATATATTTATCATAATAAGAAAATAAATAATTTTACAATTTTATTGCAAAAAATTGAATTTGATTTGATTTAAATAAATAAATAATTGTTTCATAATCTATATATTTTTGATTGAACGAAGGCTGTGTGACTGGATGAATTCCACTGGAAATCAGGGGGTGCAGTCAGTAAATACCCAAACACAGTAATCCCATGGTGGAAGACAAGCCACGATGGAAGATGTGGGCAACAAAGACGATCTTTTAAAGTCGCGAGTGCCTTTCTGCTGGATGTGACAGCAGCTGCTTGTGCTGTGAAAGAGGTCAAATGTAATAGAACCCAGTGCAGGCAGAACAGAAAAAGTACATTTATTGTAAAAGTTAAAAAGTAGGGAATATATGTAAATATATGTATATATAAATATTTATATACATATATATATAAACAAAGTCAATCAGTCAGTCATGTCTTGCCTTTTCTTGATTTGATTTGTATTTGAAAATAAGGGTGAAGGAGGTCATCATGTCACATAGCCCATCCGCAAGCTCTCGCTAAAATCGCTATGATTATAACTTATGTCATTTGCCTTCTTTCAGATGTGGAATATCAAAATCCCACAGCAGATTCTTCTCCTATCAGGCAGTCCTCGAATGCGTGTTCAATCAAATCCGTGTGGCTTCAAGTTGCATGTAATGCATTTTTTCTCACGTGACATCAAATGCACAGTAAGATCGCGCAGCACGTTTGCACGCACTCTCTCGCTTACACAAACACACAAACAAACGAACATTCCTGCACCCTCCAAAGGCAGTTTTTGAAAGTTGATATTTGAAATCCGGTACAGACAGAACATCCCTTTGAAACAGACGCAGAACAAACTGGGACTGATCGCACACCATTTAGAGAGACAGAGAATGACCCCGACCATCTGCACATCACCTTTAAAGGGATACGGAAACAGAACGAACAAAAACAGAGTATTCTGTAATACTCAGCAGGTCGTGCAAATTCTGTGGATGAAGATCCCGGGTTCACGTTTAGTCAGATGATCATTCCGATATTTTAGGAAAAATTTAAATTTACAGATTTTTTCAACAAAAATAGCGCCTGGAAATAAATTGGCAGCGAGGAAGGACAAAAGGGAATGTCGACCGGCTCAGAAGCGTTTCTTTGACTAAAAGTTGGCAGGGCTCGTCCGGGATTTGAACCCGGGACCTCTCGCTTTTCCAATTATGAAAACCCGAAGCGAGAATCATACCCCTAGACCAACGAGCCGCCGATAACGAAGAGCGTAGCTCTCAGATTCTGACGGTAGTTTACTATGCGACCCATCGTGCCTGTGCTGACTCTCAGAGACCTATCTGATGAGTCCCCCTCTCCATCGTCCTGCTAATGTCTCCCCTTTGATGAATATATTATTAATTTGAGACATTACATTCCCAAAGAGCTGCATCCTTGTCAGTAAAAGGTGAATTTGGCAATGAGGTTAAATGTGATTGACAAAAAACGAGAGGGATCAAATGTTTAACACAATAACGACGAGGGTGGGAGCACACTGGATTCGCAGTCCATCGCCTGAACCTCTCGGCAACCTCGTCTCCTATTTACAGCAACGTCAGACTTTTTGCATCCAAACAGAAATAATGTGCAAAAATGTCTACTTCACCGCCTGTTCTACCCAACGTGGACACAATGCTGAAAAAAGAAAAGGGATTTAATAAACTTTTCCTTTCTTCCATTATGTAATCTTAGCTAAATATATCCTTTCTCTTTCAACCACATTTATATTTACTAATAACTTCATATTTACAAACACTTCGAGGGTTGGGAGCTGAATTATCAGCAACCAAATTAAAAACAAAAATTCCGCACTTTAACACATAGTTCCACATAAATGGTAATTTAAACTCAGCAGGTGTTAAGTTTTATTTTTCTTGGCACA